>NC_089490.1:309752981-310056011 GCF_036850765.1 Saccopteryx bilineata
TTATGATACCACACTGTAAATAGTCCTTCCGCTCAGCAGGCAAGTTCCCTTCTCCATCACTCACACCTTATGCTCTTCCTCCACCTCTTTCCATGACTGCTCATCTACTGCCAGTTAAGATTCAGACTAACAATTCTCTCTGAAGCCTCGCAAGGGAAGTGCGTGCCCAACAGAACTGATCACTTCTTCCTTACTTCTACAGGAGCACCTACACTACTTTACTGACCTGATGGGTCTACATGTTTGTCTCTGTTGACCATGTTTACCTTTAAAACCCCAGAGTTTGGCCCTGAGAATAACACAAAATAGGTACTCAGTAATGCATTTGGTCTAACCTAATGAACCATCAACATTTAAGGCAGGTTGAGAATGAAGACTTTCAGCCATAGACTTTAAAGAAAACAAATATTCTTATAAGTTTACTTTACCTTAAATAACTAAAACTTATGTCCACAAGTGCTTAGAAAGAACCAGAATTAATTCTTTCCTCTATCTAGGCCATATAAAATAGAACTATTTTTGGACCCAATGTTTAAGGGGGAAAGGTTAAATCAGCTACCAGGTTTGTGGATCCCAAAAGATCACAAAAACAACCAATCAGCCGTGGCTCTGGTCCTGTCACTGTCCTCTCCCTTTTCTGTTCAAAGGGCAAAAGAGAGTTGCACAAACATACCACATTAGTCTTTAGAGCATTTTCCAGGATTGGCAGTTCTTGCGATAATTAAGGCTTGGAGTTCAGTAGTTTTGGCAAAATTTGCATTTTTTGTTACAAACCAGTCACTCACTGACTAGCTGTTCTTCCTTTCCCTAACATTTTCTCTTGCTATGATAATTTGCTTGGTAAACATACTGTGAAATTCTGGGAAACTTCCATTTCCTTTTTTTTTTCTCAAAGGCACTTTTCCCAAGAGGCCGGGTTTTTCTTTTGTTTTGTTTTGTTTTGCTTTTCAAAGACTTTATTTGTTGATTTTACAGAGAGACTACAGTGGGGTGTGGAGCAATAAGTATCAATTCTTAGTTGCTTCACTTTAGGTGTTCATTGATTGCTTGTCCTATGTACCTTGACTGGGCAAGCCCAGGGTTTTGAATTGTGACTTTAGCGTTCCAGGTCGATGCTCTATCCACTGCATCACCACAAACCAGGCCTGACAGGTCATTTTTTATACATCATCATTGTCAGAAGTATTTAACACGACAGGAGTCTTGTGACCTCTCCAAATGGTTCCTATTTCCTCTTGAGTATATTTCAATCATCTTCACATCTGGTCAGCCTGTCTAATTTTATTTGTGATTCCATTGGGCATAGGTCTGTTCACATCCAGTTTATTGCTCTGTGAAAATACTCAGCAAACCGGACTTTAATTCCATAAACTTGGAGAAAGTTAGGTACCACAGGGAAGCTACTTTAAAAGTTTTGGGATACTAGAGGCTATTTTATGCACTGAAGCAGTAACTTACTAAATGCTCCTTAGTAATCTGAGAAAAAAATATTGCTGAAATTTCCACAGTATTTAATTTGGTTCTAGAAAGTTAAGCAAAGGGAGGATCTGAGCCAATATGAACAAATGACTAATCTTAGATCTTACCTATTCTAAAATCAATAGTGTGGCCTAATAGAGTGTGCACATACAGGAAATGTGCTCGGGTACTGGCCAGGCTCTCTGAACACCGAAACACTTTATTTTCTTCTCTTCAGAAAATATCCTCAGGAGAAATTCTGTTCTTCCCTTCCTCTCCTTCTCCCTCAGAGTTGATTCTTTTCTTTAGACACCAAGAATGTATTTTTAACATGCATGCATTTTTAAATCCTAGGTTACTGAATATTAGGCATATTATTTATATGTTTACATTGTTTTCTTGAAACATATAAACATTTTAAACAGAGAAAGTCAATATTTATCAAAATGAACCAGTAGTCTTTTATAAGTTACCCATTCCAATTACACTGTATTTTTCCAAATTTGATACTTCTATATCTTTCTGCTTACTCTACGTCACCTCTCAGATATCTAATAGCATCTCAAACTAAACTGTCCCAAGCTGAACTCTGAATTCCTTTCTTCACTTTGCACAAATCTACTTCTCAACTAGTGTTGACTTTTTTTTAAATTTTTATTTATTCATTCATTTTAGAGAGGAGAGGGAGAGACAGAGAGAGAGAGAGAGAAAGAGAGACAGAGAGAGAGAAGGAGGGAGGAGCTGGAAGCATCAACTCCCATATGTGCCTTGACCAGGCAAGCCCAGGGTTTCGAACCAGCGACTTCAGCATTTCCAGGTCAACGCTTTATCCACTGCACCACCACAGGTCAGGCATAGTGTTGACTTTTTTTATTAAATGGAATGCATTTTCATTCAGTTGATCAGGCCAAAAATTCTGAAATTATCCACAACTTTTCTTTCATATTCCTCCTTCAACTTACCTGAAAATTTTATTGGATTAACTTTAAACCAATATCACAATTTAACCATTTTCCACCACCTTCCTCATCATTCAAGACACCACTTTCTACCATCACAACCATTCCAGTAGGTTCCCAACTGATCTCTTGGATTCCATTCTTTTGTTCTATTATCTATACAGCAGTCAGAGAGATTAAAAAAAAAATGCCTGGCTATGTCATTCCTTATGTATATCCTTTCAATGACTTCCCATCAAACTTGAGTAAAATGCTTACCGTGACATACAAAGCTCTACATCAGGGGTCCCCAAACTTTTTACACAGGGGGCCAGTTCACTGTCCCTCAGACCGTTGGAGGGCTGGACTATAAAAAAAACTATGAACAAATCCCTGTGCACACTGCACATATCTTATTTTAAAGTAAAAAAAACAAAACGAAAGTAGTACTGTACATGAGCGATGCCACACTTTGCGGCATCGCCACATACAGTACTCCAGGAGCATCCGCATCCTGTGCTCCTCTCACTGACCACCAATGAAAGAGGTGCCCCTTCCGGAAGTGCGGCGGGGGCCAGATAAATAGCCTCAGGGGGCCGTAGTTTGGGGACCCCTGCTCTACATGATCTGAGTGCTGCCTGCCTCTTCGCTCACCTTTCCTCCTACTCTTCCTGCTATTTCTTGAGTCTGCTCTGCATATTCCCACTTGGAGCCTTGGCATTTGTGTCTTTCTGCCTAGAATGTTGTTCCCCTAGATATTACATTGGCTCTCTTCTTCAGTTCATACACGTCTCTGTTCAAGTGTCTACTTTTCAGGTTAACCTGCTAGAACAGCACTCCCTCTTCACTGTTTTCTCACTATCTTCTTGGTCTCTTTTGTTTTCTGTATTAGTCTTATCACCTCCTGACATTGTGTGTGTGTGTATGTGTGTATTTGTTTATTGTGTGTCTCTCCTATTAGGATTTAAGGTTCAAGAGTATGAAAACTTTTGTCTCATTCACTTTCATATCTCCAATGCCTAGCACAAGTGCCTGCCACATTATAGGTACTCATCAAATATAGGTAGCATAAATGATGTAATAACAGAAAAAAGGAAAATTATAGGGAATGATGCAATATCATACATAGACGTAACTTAGGTTGGGATATCAGTGAAAACAGCAAAGGAAGAAAATATGCATTATGGTTAACATCTAGAACCGTGATGGCGAACCTTTTTATAAAAACCGCCCACTTTTGCAGTGCTGGTCAACCTGGTCCCTCCTGCCCACTAGTGGGTGTTCCAGCTTTCATGGTGGGCCAATCGGGGCACCATTTGGTTGCTCTGCTAGGCTCACATGCAAGCTGGAACACCCACTAGTGGGCGGGAACGACCAGGTTGACCAGCAGTACAAAAGTGGGCAGTTTTTATAAAAAGGTTTGCCATCACAGATCTAGAAATAGAAAAAACAGCCACACAAATGTGGACAACAGTTCTAATACTCTCAAGGCGTTGCACACACCTCCTTCTGAGCTGGTAGGCATAAAAGCTCTATTGAAGAAAAATGTTTTTCATGTATAGTTTGGTTTTATTTTTTTTCCCAGAGAAATGTGACCAGCAATATCTTGTTTATCTGTATAACAGATCTGTTAGGTAGTTGGACAAGAGAGATGAAAGGAGAAGGAAAGAGAAAGAAATAACACCAGTTCTGTCTTAGTTTAAAAGGCAAGGAAACAGAGAAGTCTTGTGACATACCCAGCATGATAGTCAGAGAGCTAGACATGTAATTGATCCTCTTAACTTATTACTGATCTCTGCTTCTAAGACCTGAGATAGGAGGGAAAAAGAAGTTTCTGCATATCTATCCAGAGTGGATATGTTTTCCCTTCTATCTTCTCAAGCTGAACTCATAATTCTCATCATGACTGCCTTCAGGTCTGCAGTTTAGAATTTAGGAAAGGGTTGGAGGAAAGAGAAAATGTTCTATAAATATTTGTTGAATGGCTAACTTAATTGGTAAGAGAAAAGGGGCAAGAGAGGTTTTGTGTATGTCCATGTATTCACAGGTACAAGTACACGTGTAGTTCTTTATGATTTAGACTTGTGTGAAGAAAAGGAGTTTAACTGATAGCATAAAAAGAATTATAATTTACGGAATTGGAATGTGAAATTGAATGGAGGAGTTTTATTTCCACTTCTCTCGCCCCTGTGTTTTTACTCTTAATAACCTCCCAACTTAGTTACTAGAAACTACTACTAGAAACTACTAGATAGTTTTCATTTATGTCAAAGTATCTTTTCTTTAAAATTATAAAGAAATTATATCTTTTGAGTACAACTTAATTGCTATATCAGATTTAAATATGTAACAGGTTTTTCTACTCCAGGCCAGGCATATGGGTAAATCAAACTGACAGTAAAAAAACAGTATCAACTTGTCTTGGCCCTTAGAATTTCTTAATCCCATCCATCCAAGTGTAGGCAGTCCTCAGAGAATGTGCTATGTGCTCACAAATGTGATCCTCTTGACTGCAGCGTGGCATCTGACAGTTCTTCCTTTTTTGCTCCTGACATGGGCCTTACACGTGCTGGGCCCTCGGGCTGTTAATTTCTGTGTGCTTCTCTGTGTCAGTATCTCTGTAATTCTTCCCTATTTCACTCCCAACTCTTCCAACACTTGTCCTCTGGCCACTCCCCTCCCCCATTTTTGATGCACAGTGTGTTCTGCCTTTCTGCATGTGCAGATATTACAATTCTGTAACAACATGCTACGACGCAAGCACCAGGGTATTGTTTTTGAGAAATTGTCTCTGCCTTGTTTCCTACTTATCAGGAAAAAATGAGAGTTTATGGAAGATAATGTTAAAATGGCTGCAGAAAAGCCATTCCCAACCCTCTTTTCCATTTATGCCTCTTCTTTCCAGCCTGAAAAGCTGAATATCGGCACTTGCTTTTCTATCTGTCTTTGCATCTAGAGATGGTTCTGGAAACCAGTTCTGGCCCATGGAATTCAACTGAGGCCTGTTGATAAAGAGAGAGGGGGTTCTGAGAAAGATTCTTCTTTGCTGAAAAAAGAAAACAGATGAGATTCTGGTGTTGCATTTTCCCTTCTGCCCCCTTCTTTCTCTTTTGAATTCAGGACTGATGGCTGGATCTGCAATGCCATCTTGTAACCATGAGAAAAAGTTCAGAACCACAGACATCAGCACTGATATCACTGACTTGGAGAACAAAGACCAACACTTAACTTCCTGTTAAGTGTGAAAAATAAACCTGTATGTATTAGAGTAACTATAGGTTTATTATTTGCAGGTGAATGCAAGTCTACAGGTACTTCCTTACCACCACACCATAGCCTCCTTTAAAGAGAGAAGCCAGAGATTTGTAAATTGAAGTCTAGGACTTATTGGTCATTATGGAAGAGCTAAGATATTTTTATTTTTAAAGTAGGTGAATTGGAGAACAGAGATGAATTATTCAAGAAGAAAGGAGAAGGCCCTGGCCAGTTGGCTCAGTGGTAGAGCATCGGCCTGGCGTGCGTAAGTCCCGGGTTCGATTCCCGGCCAGGGCACACAGGAGAGGCGCCCATCGGCTTCTCCACCCTTCCCCCTCTCCTTCCTCTCTGTCTCTCTCTTCCCCTCCTGCAGCTGAGGCTCTATTGGAGCAAAAATATGGCCCGGGTGCTAGGGATGGCTCCTTGGCCTCTGCCCCAGGCACTAGAGTGGCTCTGGTCGCAACAGAGCGATGCCCCGGATGGGCAGAGCATCGCCCTCTGGTGGGCGTGCCGGGTGGATCCCGGTCGGGCGCATGCGGGAGTCTGTCTGACTGTCTCCCCGTTTCCAGCTTTGGAAAAATACAAAAAAAAAAAAAAAAAAAAGAAGGGAGGAATACAATCTGGGGAAAGAGAGATGGGAAAGGATGGGAAACTATTAGATTCTATAAATAGTGGGGCTTGAGTGGCTCCAACACAGAGCCTCAAGGGGTAGGACCTCAGATGGGAGTTTCTTGTGTCACCTACTGAGAGCAGAGGTAGGGTCCTTTGTAGGAGTCTTGGTCAGTAGAGAAGATTACTATAAAGGGTATTTTTCTTCCTGTCCAAGGCAACAATGCTGAGAGACAACCTAGGATCAATTGAAAATGGCATCATGCAGTAGTACAGGGGTCAGGAACTTATGGCTCGTGAGCCAAATGTGGCTCTTTTGATGGCTGCATCTGGCTCACAGACAAATCTTTAATTAAAAAAAATAGCGTTAAAAATATAAAACATTCTTATGTATTACAATCCATTCATTTCCTATCACCTCATGTTCATGGTTGCAGGTGGCTGGAGCCAATCACAGCTGTCCTCTGGGACAACACTATATTTTTATTGGATAGTGCATATCGTACACGGGTTGTTGTTTGGCTCTCACAGAATTACATTTTAAAATATGTGGTGTTCCTGGCTCTCTCAGCCAAAAAGGTTCCCAACCCCTGCAGTAGTATAAGGAACATGTGTAGCTCTGTATAGACTAAGGACCACATTTACCCGCAAACTCTGAGAGTTTTATGCAATCTAATTGCAGGTGGAGAAGAGATGGCAATAATGCCTGATATTGGAATTTTTGTCTACTCTAATAAAGAGGAGATTAAGCTGATTTAATATTTTTAACCTGTCTATGTATTTATATTTAAAGCAAGTTTCTTGTAGACAGTACATTCTTGGGTATTGTTTTTTTTGTTTGTTTGTTTGTTTGTTTGTTTCTACAGAGACAGAGAGAGTCAGAGAGAGGGATAGATAGGGACAGACAGACAGGAATGGAGAGAGATGAGAAGCCTCAATCATCAGTTTTTCGTTGCGACACCTTAGTTGTTCATTGATTACTTTCTCATATGTGCCTTGACCGTGGGCCTTCAGCAGAAGGAGTAACCCTTTGCTCTGGCTAGAGACTTTGGGTCCAAGCTGGTGAGCTTTTTTGCTCAAGCCAGATGAGCCCACACTCAAGCTGGCGACCTTGGGGTCTTGAACCTGAGTCTGCCACATCCCAGTCCGACGCTCTATCCACTGAGCCACCGCCTAGTCAGGCAGGTATTGTTTTTTTTATCCAACCTTTTTGTTTTGTTCAAACAACAATTTTGTCATTCAGTTGGTGTGTTTAGACTTATTAATCCACTTTTAAAAAAATCAAATTCTCTAGATTTTGCATCCCTTTCAAGTTACTATGTAATTTCTTCCCTTTAGTGCCAAGTTTCTTGAAATAATCTCTATACTAGTGGCTTTCAAACTGGGGTATAGCTACCCCTGAAAGTATACTTTTTAAGTCACAGGACTTAAAAAGGACTGTGGTTGAGGAATAAGTATTCAGGTCACACATAATGAATCTGCTCCAACCTTTTTATCTCCCTAAACCTACGGGTTACCTCCTCCACATCATGCCAGGGAAGCTCTGGAGTCTCAGTCTCATTGCTGTAGGCCACCAATCAGTCCAAGTTTTAGCAAATCCAAGGAAGTTACTCGAGGCAGGCACCTACAGCTGCATGAGCTAACATATTACACCTGGACTCTCTAGGAAGCACCTGTATCAATTCATTTGGCTCATCTTTATATTCTACCCCCCTTAATCTAATACCGTTACAATTCGTTTCCATATATATCTCCCAGTTTCTGATGATACACAGTCACAAAATCTTGCCATTCTTTTGGTGTGTAATCTGTTACCTTCCATAGTTGTTTTGGCCCTCCAAAGCCTGATGATATTTGACCATAGTTATGGGTCTACTGAAAACTGAGGGTGAGTGTGGTGGGTCTTGACAAGAAAGAACATTCCCTATTAGACATATGTCTGAAGTGAGATGATCATAGGAAAGCTAGTAACCTCAGGTGTAAAAGGAAAAGCTACTTCTACTGGGAAGGGAGACTTAGAGTGTCTCAGGGGCTCAGAGTATCAGTTTCATCTAGTTCTCAACCAGATGTTCTCATTTCAAGTTTCAGAGTGCCATCACATCCCCTAACTTTCACATGAGATATACTTAGTGAGGTTGTAAATTCAGCTGATATTGTAAATCTGCAAACCATATAATTAAATCTTGTGTTCAGTTTTCAACAGCATTGGTTCTGTAGCTATAAAAAGTAAAGTCCCTTTAAAGATGTTAGAGATTGTGGTTGTAAGAGCATGGTTTTAACTAAGAGTTATAGAACCTGAGGTTCTCAATTTTTTTTTTCCTGTATGCTCTCTGATGTACTCAGAAGAATTTATAATGGTCATATGCTGCTGCTGCATGGGCTCTCACAACATTATTAATTGGCATTTAATTAATTATAGGTGATAACTTAGTTGTAATGCTTCATTCCCTGGGTTACTAGCATCTCATTTTCGCTGGGTCACTAGCATCTCATTTTCGCTGGGTCACTAGCTTCAGTCTGCAGTTACTATCAACTTTTTTTCTGTTGGCAAGAGGCTCAGCACTTTACCCAGTTCTCACAATCCATCCTTTTGGGTCTGTCTTCTCAGGACTCTCCAGATATGAATTCCATAGCAGTGAGAGTTTAGTCAAGAGAAAGAAATCATACCACACCTGTAATTAAAATAGGAAAACTTTTGAATAAAGAATTGTTAAATAATAAAAGGTAGTTAACTACTAAAAATGATAAAAGAGGATTCCAAAATATCTGTAAGTGGCAAAGGCAAAGAAGAAACTACCAACCATAGACTAAGAAGGAGTTAACAATGTAGGAACAAGGAACTTAGCAAAGCAGATCAGACCTCTTCAAAGAGGACCTGTCTACCACAGAAATATACATACATAGCCTGAGCATGATGAATAAGCTGGCCAGAGTGTCTGCAAGGAAGTTGGTCTATAGAAGTGGCTCATAATTGCTGGGATAGATGGGTGGAGAAGAGCTGGTCTATGGGAACAGGACTAAGAAGGGTAGATTTGGACCTGAGAGAAATAGATAACTGGCACTTCTAAAGATAAATAGATTTATATGTTTATTCCTTTTTTTCATGGTTTGCTACAAAATAAGCCATAATGATTTTAAGTCATCTTTTGGTATCACATTGTCTGAAACTCAAAATTCAGACTAATCAGCACAAATGACAAAACAATCCCATATTACAGCCCTTGTTATTCTTTTCTTAAGAAAACTGAGAAGTTATATCATAAAAACAGGGACTTAGGGAGCAGATGTGTCTACCTTAAAGAGAAAAAAGATTTTATATCTCAAATAAGCATGGGGAAACAGTAGCTACAGTCAGTATTATTGTCCTCCAATTATTTGACATAACACAACGTTATAGAGAGCAGAAAAGCAAATCCTGGAGGGAAAAAGGGAGGGCGTTGTGGGGAGGGGGGCAAGGGGGATGTTGAAGGGAACACGGGGGAGGGGAGATGCATTTGGAGGGACACTAGGATCTTTGTAAACACAATAAATTAAAATAAAATAAAAAAGGTGGAGCCTAGTTTTCTTCTCCCAACATAGGTTGAACTTGATCTTTTCTAAAACTAGAATATGACAGAAGTGATCATGTATGACTTCCCATGCAAAGTCACAGAAGGCATTGTCACTTGACCATACTCTTTGGCTCACTCGCTCTGCAGGAGTGACTGTCAGTAGGACACTTGTTTGAGGAGAGGTCCCTGTGATAAGAACTGAAGTCTCCAGCCAACAGCCAACACGAATCTGCTAACCATGAGGGCAAATCATTTTGAGAACAGATCCTTCAGTCACAGTCAAGGCTTCAGATGGCTGCAGCCCCTGACTTTATCTTGACTGCACCCTCATGCCAGATCCTGAGCCAGAATCACCCTGAATTCCTGACCCACCAAAACAGTGATGATAATAAATACTTATTGTTATCTTAAGCCACTAACCTTTGGGGTAGTTTGTTATATAGCAATAGAAAACTAATGCAAATAAATATTGTAGTGTCATGAGGACATTTTACTCTATAAAAGTCAACCTACTGCATAGGTGTGAGAATTGATTACATAATCAACATGTTATCCAAAGTATGAAACATGACGTGACCAAAACACACTCACACCTACCCTGTCTCCTTCCTGTTTTAAATTGTTCATGGTATTACTTTATGATGTTGTGTTATGTGTTATTCAAGCATTTATTTACATACTAAGAGCAAAAGTCATTGTATTCCAAATTGAACGACTTATCAGTTTCATGATTAGTTCATCAAGATGCTGTTTTGGTAATTGAAAAGACACTTTTGTTTCACTTAAGTTTTCCTTTCTTATTTAGGAACGGTCTCAAATGTAGGATACACTGACCACTCTGGCAATGAGGATATGAGGTAAATGCTCAGTTCTTTCTATTTCCTCCCTCTCTCCAAGATGGCAGGTGGTATTTAGGAAGGCTATTACCTCTCAGCCTAAAGCCTTAATATTAATTCTGAGGCTGAATGTGTTGATGAGCAGTGGGAGAGGAATGGAAACCTCTGGAGGAAAGTAGAAAAGAAGGGAAGAAAGTGATAGCTCTTCCTGAGAGAGGAAGACATCAGGGTTTGTCTATAGGGTCATCTGGTGCTCAGCTAGTGACCCAATGTTATCAGCTGCCTGAACACTGGCTCTTTTTTCTGATGAAGATCCTGAATGTCACCGGCCCAGGGCCCCTCAGTCTGGCTCACTGTGGCTCCATTATTTCCTGACAGGTTATTTCTCTCTTGACTTTATCCTAGGTGAAAATATATGGCACAAACCATATTGACCTTTATCCATGTGGGTGCAAGTCTTCACCACCATCTCCTGCCTTCACTGGTCATAGGAAATAAATATGTACTGATACCTTTTAAATATGCAAACTTGTTTTGTATTCCCAACTTTAAAATTTTTATGTTCAAGGACAGTACTAGGGAAGCCTGTTCTGAAAACCCCAGCTGAGCCTAATACATATATAAGACAGAGTGAAATGGGAGTAACCAGTTGTTCCAGAGTCAGAATGTCATGGTTGTACCACAATGTGTGAGTGGTGGGCACAGTTTATGGCATGAGCCAGAGAATATGTTCTGAAGAGTTGGAGCCCTGGGTGACTGAGCAATAATGAAGTGTCTGGTTAGACCTGGTTCATTTCTATTTACTAAGGAATTGGTCAGTGACCCAGAGAAAAGTGTGTCAAAGTATTAGAGAACATGGAAGAAGCCAATCTCTTCTGAGCCGGTAGCCTCTGGTCACAGTCTTCATCCCCAGCAACAGTCTTTCTAGTCCTCTCTTTTTGCTGAACCTCAAGAGGACAGCAATTCCAATTACACCCCGAGAGTCAGAATAGGGAGCTGTCCTCCAGAACGGGCAGGGACAGAACCCAGAACCCGGAGGCTGGAGCTCTGATGTTGAGGTAAGCTATAGATCTCTGGTTCTTGCTTCTAGCAATCAGTTTCTAGTTCCTGCTCATTGTCTAGTTTAACTGGGCCAAGGGAGCAGGCATTCACATATAAGCACCTTAGAGTTGACTAGACTATTTATCTTGCAGCTTGTGAAGAGCCCAGCTGACAACTCACAACCATGAGAAACAGATACACATACAGTAGCCTCTTTCTCCACTTGCAGCTATGTATGTTCCCCTTGGGATAGAAAAGGGGGAGGGGAATCTCATTGTTTATTGCAAGAAGTTTATCTCCTATTCCCATTCTTGTGGTCATAGCAACTTTGTCATCTCCTCCTTACCAACAACTACTGCCTTTCCGGTCACCAATAAAGCCTGTTGTCCTTGGGCTGCAGCCACGTTGGCTGTTGTTGCCCTGGGTTTCTCATAGGAGATATCATACTGTCACCAGTCACCTAAGCTGCTACTCTCTTTCCCACTCCTGCCTCGGCAGCACTGAGTCTGTGTGACCACATCTGTACCGTCTCCGCATTGCCCTCTCCTCCACCACCACCTCTTCAGCAGCAGCCACAGCCCCTGCCATCTGTCAGCCTGCTGTCATCTCCACAGTCATCTCCACAGCCTTCTGTCTGTTGCCTGATTTTCCCCCTGGATATTAGAAGAATAGAATGACCTCTATGTCCCTTTTCCAAGAGGAAGATTAGTCTGTTCAGGCTTGAGGATGTTTCTTGCACTGATTGACTACATTTCTACAGAGAAAATAGATTATTTAATAAAAGTAAATTATACACTGAAAACTCTTTGATCACAAACAAGTGTGCTTGGAATTGTAATTCTGATAAAAACTATCTATACTGCATAGTCAAGTTATCTACTAGATTTTCCTGAGGAATTGACTCTTCATAGCTAACAAAATTGGAAGCAGCCTCTGCGAAAATGAAAGTGTGGGTCTGCCAACATTGGGCTGCCATAAACCTGGTCTGGGTAAATGACATTTCTTCACTAAACCCCTTCTAGAGGTGAGAGAGTCTGAGCAATTTTCTAGGGCCCAGGCTTTAGTCATCACTAAAACAAATAATCTCTTGCTTTACATTTTAAAGACTTAATCTTCAAAGAATTTTAATCTTATGAGAATAATTTCTAAACCTCAGTTGAAAAAAAGGAATGAAAAGAAACAGGTAATTGAAAAACCCTCACATGGGGGCAGAACATATCAGTGGTGGCCTCGGAATTAATTACTTGAGTAGCTGTTCCTTTGAGCAGTCTCCTCCATATATTAGCGTATTTAAAAAAAGTCTTTTGTTTGGTGCTGGCCAGTTTCAAAAGAAACAATTCTATAATTTCTAGTCTAATAGGTATAATATAAGTTTGCTTCTCGGAACTCTGGGAGATCCCACTAATTATTATTATGACTTTAATTTGACACCCTTCTCCCAACCTGCTCACTCCTACTTTCAGCTGTGCTTAATGTTCCAGAGTTCAAAGCCTTGCTGGTTCAGTTTCTCCAGAGTGAACTTTGCTCCAGTTTTCTGCAGAGGTGAGGAGAGGGTCTTATTGTAAGGAAGTATATAAATCTGGGTGTACTAACTGCTTCTTTCAGTGAAACCTCCTGTTGTTAACCCAACCGTATACTCCATCTTCAAAGGTTATTGTAGTAGAGACTACATGCCTAAATCTTTCTGAAACTCAAATATTTATTTTGGTGTCTGAAGGGAGATGAGGATATAAATTGAATCTCACTCTGTACTCGAGCTAGCCGAAGAGTCATTATTTATTGAACATCTTCTTATGTGTAACACATAAGGGAATAGAGTATGCTTTGCCTTCAGAAATCAGAAATGGTATAATAAAATTTATACCATTTTTTCTGCATCTTAAATGATCAGGCAAGTAGAAACGGGGGAAGGGAATTTATTGAGGTATAGGAAATGATGTGTGGGAACTGCAAGGAGGTATAAAAATGGATGAGAAGTGAAAAATGAAGCTGATAAGAAGACAGGTACAGATCTTAAATGGCATTTTATGTCATACAAAAATATTGAACGTTTTGTATAGGACCATTAAGTCGTAACATAAGGTAAGCCTAACATTTGAAAAGATACACACAACCATCTTGTTATCACACCTGTAAGTGGCCTCATGCTGGTCCCCTTTTCAGTTATATTTGACAGGAAATTTCTTCAGCTTTTCCTCTCCAAAGCATACTTCTTCATGATTCCATCAATGCCATATGCCTTTATGGTTTTTACTTCTTTTTGTATCTGAGTGTGATACCACTAAAGAGTTACTCATCTCAAATATGCTAAATAAGCTATTCACACATCTTCTGATGTCTGGGAAATGGTAAATATGCACAAAGGACACCCAAGAGAACTCAGTAGAAAACAAAAGCCAAGGGACACTTAACAATCAGCTAAACTTTGAGTACATTACCCAACCATTGCACACATGAAGAGCAGAGTATGAAGGTTTACAGGCTTGAGGTATTTGAAAATAACCTTTGCCCAAATAATTGGTTCACTACTAATCTATGCAGATACAGAAGTAAACTCTAGGAAGTTAGGCTAAAAGAAACAAAAATTACAATTAAAACCTCGGCAGACAACCTGATCTGTGGTGACACAATGGATAGAATCACCCTGGAATACTAAGGTCACAGGTTTGAAATGCCAGGTTTGCCTGGTCAAAGAACATACGAGAAGCATCTATTACGAGTTCATGCTTCCTGCTCCCCCCCCCTCTCATTTCTCTCTCTAAAATTAATAAATAAAATCTTTAAGAAAAAATTCTCAGCAGAGACATCAGCAGCTGCATCCTGTGGGAAAGACAAACCCTGTAGTTCGAGTGTAGCAGAGATACCCCCTTAAAAAGCTTCTTAAAATTTGTAGTTACTACAACATATTAGCTAAGATGTCCAGGTTTCTAAAAAAAAAAAGAAATATGCAAAGAAATTATAACATACTTGGGACAAATAAGCAATCAGTAGAAACTGACTTTTAATGAGTTGCCTTTATCAGGAAAAGACATCAAAGCAACTATTATAAATAAGTTCAAATAATTAAAAGAAATAGTAAGAGGATTTAACAAATCAAGGATATGGATGAAAAAGTAGAAATCAAATACACATACACAAAGAATTTGATTTGAAAAATACCTCATTGAAAATTTTAAAGTCACTTGGTAGGTTCAACAACAGAGATGGCAGAAGTAGGTATCAGTGAATTCAAACAGAGTAATAGAAATTATTC
This sequence comes from Saccopteryx bilineata, assembly GCF_036850765.1. NCBI lineage: Eukaryota > Metazoa > Chordata > Mammalia > Chiroptera > Emballonuridae > Saccopteryx > Saccopteryx bilineata. The sequence continues at coordinate 309,767,923 of NC_089490.1, forward strand.
AATCTGAAGAACAGAGTGAAAAAAAAGATTGAGGAAAAATGAACAGAGCCTCAAAGACCTGGGAGACAATGTCAAACATATTATAAAAATCCCAAAAGGAAAGGAGAGATAGAATGAGACAGAAAACCAAAATCAAAGAAATAATGGCCCCAAATATCTCAAATTGGATGAAAACATAAATCTACAACTCCAAAAAGCTCAAATACACAGCAAAAGAAACTAAAAACAAAACAAAAAAGCAACCAACCAAATGGAAGATGATATTTGCAAACACCATGTTTTACAAGGGATTAATATCCAAAATAAAGAACTCATAACTACTCAACACCAAACAAACAATCAATTAAAAATGGGCAGAGGACCTGAACGGACACCTCTCCTAAGAAGACATACAAATGACCAACAGATATATGAAAAGATGTTTCACATCGCTAGCTATTAAGAAAATGCAAACCAAAACTACAGTGAGCTACTACCTCACATCTGTTAGAATGGCTGTTATCAACAAGACAGGTAACAACAAATGTTGGAGAGGCTGTAGAAAAAAAGGAACCTATTCACTGCCGGTGGGAATGTAAACTGGTACAGCCAGTAGAGCAGTTCCTCAAAAAATTAAGAATAGAGTTACTATATTACCCATCAATCCCTCTACTGGGTATCTACACACAAAAAACTAAAAAACATTTATTCACAAAAATATATGCACCCCTATGTTTATTGCAGCATTATTCATGGTTGGCCAAGATATGGAGACAACAAAAGTGTCCTTCAATAGAGGACTGGATAAAGAAGATGTGCTACATATATTCTATGGAATACTACTCATCCATAAGAAAAGATGAAATGTTGCTATTTGAAACAATGTGAATGAACTTTGAGACTATTATGCTAAGTGAAATAGGAAGAAGTTAAGAACCATATGATTTTACTCATGTGTGAGATATAAAACTGAAACTCATAGACAGACAACAGTATGGAGATTCCAGAGGAAAGGGGACAGGGAGTAGTAAAGGTTAAAGGGGGTCAGATATATGGTGATGGAGATGATTTGACTTTGGATGGTGAGCATACAATACAATATACAGATCATGTATTAGAAATGTACACTTGAGGCTTGACCTGTGGTGGTACAGTGAATCAAGCATCAACCTGGAACGCTGAGGTTGCTGGTTCAAAACCCTGGGCTTGCCTGGTCGAGGCACATAAGGGAGTTGATGCTTCCTACTCCTCCCTACCCTTTCTGTCTGTCTGTCTCTCTTTCTCTTCTCTAAAATGAAAAATAAAAGAAAAAGTGCTTTGCTTTAAAAAAAAACAAACCATTCAGGTTTCTATTTAAAAAAAAGAAATGTACACTTGAAACCTATATGATCCTATTAATCAATGTCACCCCAACACATTTAATTTTTCAAAAACTTCAAATAATTCTAGGTAAGATAAATGCAAATATGTGCACACCTGGACAAAGAGAAAATCCTGAAAAGAGGAAGAAAAAATATATATAAAATTCTCTTTGTCTAGGTGTAGATATCTTTGTGACACACTTTATTGTTTTAAATTTTATTTTAAGCATTTACTTATTGCTTGACCAGGTGATAGCACAGTGGATAGAGCATCGCCCTGAGACATGGAGGACTCAGGTTCCAATCCCAGAGGTCACTGGCTTAAGCCCAAGGTTGCTGGCTTGGCTGTAGCCCACCGGGCAAGGCACATATGAGGAAACAATCAATGAACGACTAAGGTGCCACAGTGAAGAATTGATGCTTCTCATTTTTTTCCCTTCCTGTAAGTCTGTCCCTCTCTCTCTCTCTCTCTCTCTCTCTCTGTCACTAAAAAAAAGTATTTATTGATTTTACAGAGAGCGGAGGGAGTAGGGTGGAGTAGGAAGTATCACCTCATGGTTGCTTCACTTCAGTTGTTCATCAAGTGTTGTATGTGCCTTGACGAGACAAGCCTAGGTTTGAACCAGCAACTTCAGCATTCCAGGTTGACAGTCTATCCACTGCATCACTACAGGTCAGGCCTTTATGACACACTTTAAATTCAAAGACTCAGATATAGTAGGTTGAAAGAAAAAGCATGGCAAAAGATACGTAAAAGCTATATGGTAGCTAGACTGGATTTATCAGTTATAATAAACTTTAAAAATATATTTTCTGAGACCAAGAAGATGATTTCAAAATGATAAAGGACCAATACATTATGATAATTTAACAACTATAAATGGATAACACCTAAAAACAGCCCCAAAATACCTGACAACTGACAACTGAAAGGAGAAATAGACAACTCAAAAATCATAGCTGATGATTTCAGTACTCTTTTTATACTGCTTACAAAAATTAGGGGATATTTTATCGCTTCATATTCATTTTGAAATATCCTCTAATTTTTGTGACCATAAACTCAGCCCTAACAACCCACTTGAGACAAACCAGCCCAGCAGAAAGAACGAGGTTAGAACAAAAGTAGGATTTCACGGGCCAGAGCCCTAAAGACTAACAGGAATGCCAGGGCTGAGTATGAATGTCTAAAGAGCAGAAGCACAATCCTTACAAATCAGGGAGGAAGAGCAGAGAAACAAAGCTGAGCCAAAAGAGGCAGCGGCTGTGAAAAGAAACCTCAGTTGAGGCCCAAACTGGAACTGGTGATCAGAGGGCTGATCCCAGAGAGCAGACACAGAAGCAAGTTCCAGAAGGAATAACAACAACAAAAATCCTTTCTGAGATTCCACCAGAGATCATTTGTTCCAAAGTAACGTTGGGCCAGAAATCCGAGGAGCTCAGTCTAGCCTCCACCCTATCGGGCCAGACAACGCGGAGGCCAGGAAAAAGAACTGGAGCCCGGCAAACTCCACACTCCATGCCAATTCAACCAGACTATAGCTGGACCTCGGTGAGATTAGGATAACAAAAATCTGGGTTTTGTAAACCTATCCGTTTGTCTGCTCTCATATTTGCTTTCTTTTCCTTCAGTTTGTTTTTGTTTGTTTAAAAAAATTCCAACCAAGTCCCAGTCGAACCAAAAGGAAGGCTGATTTCCCACACCTAAATCAAGATAAATAATGGAATTGCTCCAGGGGCAGTGGCGACAGAGCCAGGGAATCTGAAAGTGAGGATGTAGAAGAAAGAGTTCTGAATGGTAGGGCATACCAATACCTTCCTGCCTGCCTAGGGATTTTTTCCTTTTCTTTCTGCGTTTTCTTGAAGTTTGTGCTTAAACAGTGGCCTTGGGCACAAAGTGGAAGAGGCCTTGTGACTTTCCCATGTCAGGGCAGGGGAATAAATAAAAGATTGCTTTTGTGGAATTTTGGAAAGTTTGTTATCCTAAACAAAAGCACTTGTTTTCTCTTACAGGGAAATTCTGTCATCTTATGTTAGACTGGCCCCTAAAATAAGTAGTCATCAGTGCCTTTATTTTTTTTTTCCAGCTTTATGGAACTATAATTGACATATTACATTGTTTGCAGTGTAACATGTGATGATTTGATATATGTATGTATTGCAAAATGATTATCACAATAAGTTAGTGCCTTTAATATAAGGAAAAACCATAAGCACGGGAAGGTCAGGTGACCTGTCTGTGGATAACCATCCAGGGGCAGTAAATTCAAAAGCAACCTTTATAGCTGCTCAGGTTGTTAACATGACCATGAAATCACACCCTCTTACCTGATCCCAACTGTTTCCTGCTCTGTCCTCTCCCCATCCTCCCTTCTCAAGGAGCAGGATTTTGGAGGCTACAGCCTTTGAGTAGAGAATCAGGGCTCAACCCCAGAGATGGGAAATGGAACTCGTTGACAAGTATTGTTGTGAACTCCTAGTGTGTTTAAGAGCTTTGAGGCAGCCAGAGAAAAGGGGGGTAGTCCAGCTTGCTTTACAGTTGACCCTGTCTTGTTGACAGAGAGTACTTGGGCCCTGCTGTGGGGCCCAGAGCTGCTTGCACAACTCTGCGACGGCCCTAAAGTCTATTTCTAGTTTTTAAAAAAATACATATTCCTCTCCTTTGTGTTAAGATTTTATACATCACCTTTCTTTAATCTCTATAATATAAACAAATAAAGTATGACATTAACAAAAATTTGTTAGGTTTTGTGACTAATATGAAGTGATTTACAATTCTACTTCCTATCTTTTTCTTCTTTACTTTCTATTTTGATGCTCACTTTTTAAAATAGTTTTCCAAAGTGAAATTAGAAACTCAATGTCTTTGTCCTCCTATTTTCATTGTTCTTCGTTGCAGTCTAATCTATAGTATACTCATGCACCCAAACCAAAAGAAAACATAATTATAAATTTATATAAAATAGTTTCTGAGCTGATGTTATTATTCCTTGATAAACCCACATTTAGAAATTTGTAAAATACAGTACAATCTAGTTGATAAAATATTCCTATTCCCAAAAACTGGCAGAACTGGAAAATTTTATGATTAAAATACAAAAAAAATTCGACAAAAGAATTGTTCAACTTCATTGTATAGAAGTTAAATGGTGGAAAGAAGACCAGAGAACACAGTGAAATGTAATGTTTATTTCTAGAAAATGAAAGCTAGCATATAAATTCTATGAGAATTTATTCCAAAATGAAATCAAGTTTTTTTGTTTTAAGATTATATAATTTTGTAAGACTACTACTAATTCTGTATGCTGAAGTTTGTTATCACATGTCTGACCAAGTATTACTTCTTTTGAATAATTGAAAATGCTTACATCAGGAACATTTTAAATAATTTATTGTCAAATCCAAGAATGGAGAAAATGTCCCTACCAAAGAAAAATGTAGCTGATAAGGCAATATGGTTTTACACATTGTCTCTATTTATTAGCAGTGTAAGTATACTAATCCCACATAAGCCTTGCAAATGTTATCAAATGTATGTTTATTAAACAAATGAATTGTTATTTTAGACAAGTGGAGACTTTTAAGCCTCAGACTTTTGATAAATAGCAGAAGCCGGTGTAACTGCTGAGGGTCAATCTGACAGGAATTGGCAAGGATAACAAACAGAACAATGAAGGTCCATTATCCTAGAGTTCACAGAAAAATGGCGTGGCACCTAGCCAATTGCATAATCAGTGTATTTTAGTGTTTATCTCACAAAGCAATGGATTTTTCCAAATAGTTGTAAATTAGGTGTGGTTCTTTTTTTCTTTCTTTCTTTTTTTAAAAGAGGATTTCCTGACAATCTGTTTAGAAGTTATGATAATATCTTTTTACCGTATTTTCATAAAATGGTACATTATGCATCTATGATAAGAGACAATGGGTCTTTGGTATCAGCTTTTTGATTCTGCGTGTTTGGGGAATTTTATTTTCAGTGGTTCTTTGATTCTTTTTTGATTTTGTTAGTCTATTCAAGGATACCTTTATGTTAGCCTAATTCCTTTGAAATATGTGTTTTGTCATGACCCCTAACAATAAATAAGGAGAGTCACATTGCCTATATGGCAGCCTGCTACCCACATATCCCTAAAACATAAAACTGTAGGGTCACACATATGTCTCCGAAGTTTAATAACTGTATTTATTAGCACTTTGCAATAATTATTGCATAATTAACTTTCCTAGTTGTCACATGTATAAAAACTAAACTTTTAACGTTTTGGTTATTAAGAGAAAATACTCCTAAACTTAAAATTATTGAATATTATGTTCAATATTGAAGTTGCCATAAAAAAGTTAAATATTTGTTCTTAATATTAATATAAAAATATTTATTTTTATTAATTGGATATATTATAAATCCATTGAAAAGTCTACAAATAATATTAAAATATGACTTACTATTGTATGTATTTGGTGAAAACTTTTAAATTATATTAAGTAATTGCTCAAACATCAGATAAAGTTCAAAATGTTCAACTATTCAAAACCCATTCAAAATATGAATAAGAAGCAGCTCCTGCAAAAAATTTTATAAAGAGCAATTATGAAAAACTACAGTGAACATCATACTTAATGGTAAAAACCAAATGCTTTCCACTTAACATTAGCAATGTGGCAAGGATATCTACTTCTCTTTAAGACTGTACTGGAGGTCTTGGGTTATGAAATAAAGAAAAAGAAATAAAAGGTACACATATTAGAAAGAAAAAAGTAAAGCATTCTTTATTTGCAGGCAACAGGACCACTTATAAAAAATCCTATGGAATTACAAAAAAATAGGCCCTGGCCGGTTGGCTCAGCGGTAGAGCGTCGGCCTGGCGTGCAGGGGACCCGGGTTCTATTCCCGGCCAGGGCACATAGGAGAAGCGCCCATTTGCTTCTCCACCCCCACCCCCCAGCATCGACCCCTGGTGGGCAGAGCATCGCCCCTGGTGGGCGTGCTGGGTGGATCCCGGTCGGGCGCATGCGGGAGTCTGTCTGACTGTCTCTCTCCGTTTCCAGCTTCAGAAAATTAAAAAAAAAAAAGATGAAAAAATAACTATTAAAACTAGTAATTGAATTTATCAATGTTAGTGGCTATAGATCAATATAAAAAAATCAATTACATGTCTACATACCAGTAAAGAACAATGTCAATTTGAAATTTATTTTTATTTAATTTTTATTAATTTTAATTTATTGTGTTAACATGGATTCAAGTGTCCCACTCAATATAACAAACTCACTCAACAACGTGTCCCCCATTACACACCCCTCCCTCTAACTCCTTCCCCCTTCCCTCTGAGATTTGCTGTCCTGTTATCTGTATCTATGTGTTATGTATATATAATGTCACTAATCCCTTCACCTTCTCTGATCCCATCTCTTCATCCCCCTTCTCTCTGACAGTTGTCCTTCTGCTCTCTGTGACCCTGCCTCTGCCACTATTCCGTTCCTCAGTTCACTTTGTTCATTAGACTCCACATATAAGTGAGATCATATGATATTTGTCTTTCTCTGCCTAGCTTATTTCACTTAGCATAATAATCTCCAGGTCCATCCATGCTATCACAAAAGGTAAAATTTCCTTCTTTTTCATGGCCGTGTAGTATTCCATTGTGTATATGTACCACAGCTTCATAATCCACTCATCTACTACAGACATTTGAGATGTTTCCAGATCTTGGCTATTGTAAACAATGCTGCAATAAACGTGGGAATGCATATCTTCTTTTGAATCAGTGATTTTGTGTTCTTAGGACATATTCCTAAAATCGGGATAGCTGGGTCAAAAGGCAGTTCCATTTTTAATTTTTTGAGAAAACACCATACTTGTTCTCCACAGTGGCTACACAAATCTGCATTCCCAAAAGAAGTGCAGGAGGGCTCCCTTTTCTCCATACCTTCTCCAGCACTTATTATGTGTTGTTTTGTTAATGAATGCCATTCTGACAAGTGCAAGGTGGTATCTCTTTGTGGTCTTAATTTGCATTTCTCTGATGATTAGTGATGTTGAATATTTTTTCATATGCCTATTGGCCATCTGTATGTCCTCTTGGGAGAAGTATCTATTCAGTTCTTTAGCCCATTTTTTAATTGGATTGTTTACCTTACTGGTGTTGAGTTTTAGAAGTTCTTTATAAATTTTAGTTATTAACCCGTTATCAGATGTATTGGCGAATATGTTCTCCCATTGTATGGGTTGTCTTTTTGTTTTTTCATGGTGTTTTTTGCTGTACAAAAGCTTTTTAGTTTGAAGTAGTCCCATCTGTTCACCTTGTCCTTTATTTCACTTGCCCGTGGAGATAAATCAGCAAAAATATTGCTACGAGAGTAATTGGAGAGTTTACTGCCTATGTTTTCTCCTAAGATATCATATTTATGGTTTCGCAACTTAAACTTTCATTTAAGTCTTTTATCCATTTTGAATTTATTTTTGTGAATGGTGTAAGTTGATCGTCTAGTTTCATTTTTTTGCATGTCCCTGTCCAGTTTTCCCAACACCATTTATTAAAGAGACTGTCTTTATTCCACTGTATGCTCTTACCTCCTTTGTCAAATATCAATTGACCATAAAAGTGTGGGTTTATTTCTGGGTTCTCTGTTCTGTTCTAGTGATCTGTATGCCTGTTCTTATGCCAGTACCAAGCTGTTTTGATTACAATGGCCTTATAGTATAACTATCTATCAGAAAGTGTGATACCTCCACTTTATTCTTCATTTTCAAGATTGCTGAGGCTATTTGTGTTCTTTTTTGGTTCCATATAAATTTTTGAAATATTTGTTCTATATCTTTGAAGTATGCCATTGGTATTTTAATAGGAATTGCATGGAATTTATAGATTGTTTTGGGTAATATAGACATTCTAATGTTTATTCTTCCTATCTATAAACATGATAGACCTGTGGTGGCACAGTGGATAAATCGTCAACCTGGAATGCTGAGGTCGCCTGTTCAAAACCCTGGGCTTGCCTGGTCAAGGCACTTATGAGAGTTGATGCTTCCTGCTCCTCCCTTCTCTCTCTCTCTCTCTCCTCTCTAAAATGAATAAATTAATAAAGTATTAAAAAGAAGAAAAAGAAAAATTAGAAAAAAACACCAACAAACATGATATATGCTTCCACTTCTTTAATCTTCCTTGATTTCTTTTATCAATGTCTTATAATTTTCTGAATACAAGTCTTTTACCTCCTTTGTTAAATTTACCCCTAAGTACTTTGTTTTTGTTGTTGTTGTTGTTGTGCAATGCTGAAGAATATTGTTTCTTTAATTTCTCTTTCAAACAGTTTATTATTGGTATATAAAAATACCACTGATTTCTGAATATTAATTTTATATCCTGCCATCTTGCTTAATTCATTTATCAGGTCAGTAGTTTTTTGACTGAGACTTTAGGGTTTTCTATGTACAGTATCATGTCATAAGCAAATAATGTTAGTTTTACTTCTTTTCCAATTTGGATGCCTTTTATTTCTTCTTCTTGTCTGATTTCTGTGGCTAGGACTTTCAGAACTATGTTGAATAAAAGTGATGAAAGGGGGCAACCCTGACTTCTTCCTGATCTTAAGGAGATTGCTTTTAATTTTTTCCCATTGAGTATGATATTGGCTGTGGATTTATCATAGATGGCCTTTATTATGTTGAGGTATGTTCCCTGTATTCCCACTTTGCTGAGAGTTTTGATCATAAATGGGTGCTGGATTTTATCAAATGCTTTTCCTGCATCTATTGATATAATCATATGATTTTTATCCTTCCTTTTGTTTATGTGATGAATCATATTTATTGATTTCTGAATGTTGTACCAGCCATGTCTCCCCAGAATGAATCCCACTTAATCACTATGTATGATTTTTTAAATGTGTTGCTGGATTCAGTTTGCTAATATTTTGTTGAGAATTTTAGCATCTATGTTCTTTAGGAATATTGACCTATAGTGTTCTTTTTCTGTAGTATCTTTATCTGGTTTAGGAATGAGGATAATGCTTGCCTCATAAAAGGAGATTGGAAGTTTTACATCCTCTTGAATTTTTTGATATAGCTTGAGAAGGATAGATGTTAGTTCTTTGAATGATTGGTAAAATTCACCTGTGAAGCCATCAGGTCCATGAATTTTTTTTGCTGGGAGATTTTTGATAACTGTTTCAATTTCATTTGTTGTAATTGGTCCGTTTAGTTTTTCTGATTTTTACAGATTGAGTTTTGAAAGGCTGTATGTTTCTAGGAATTTATCCATTTCATCTAGGTTGTCCAATTTTTTGGCATATAGATCTTCATAGTATTTTCTTACAATCCTTTGTATTTCTGCGGTGTCAGTTGTTACTTCTCTACTTTCATTTCTAATTTTATGTATTTAAGTCCTCTCTCTTTTACTTTTTGATGAATCTTGTTAAAGGTTCATCAAACTTGTTTACCTTTTCAAAGAAACAGCTCTTGGTTTCATTGATTTTTTTTTTTTTTCTGAATTGAGAACCTGGGAGGCAGAGAGACAGACTCCTGCATGCACCTGAACGGGATCCATCTTGCATGCCCAATAGGGGTTGATGCTTGCCCACCTGGGGCATTGCTCCATTACAACTGAAGCCATTCTATCACCTGAGGTGGAGGCCATGGAGCCATGCTCAACACCTGGGCCAACTTTGCTCCAATGGAGCCTTGGCTGTGGGAGGAGAAGAGAGAGTCAGAGAGACAGGAGAGGGGGAAGGGTGGAGAAGCAGATGAGTGCTTCTCCTGTGGCCCTTGCCATGTATTGAACCTGGGACTTCCACACGCCAGGCCAATGCTCTACCACTGAGCAAGCTGGCCAAGGTCTCATTGGTCTTTTGTATTGTTTTTTTAGCCTCTGTCATTTATTTCCACTCTGATATTTATTGTTACCTTCCTTTTACTCCTATGGGCTTTATTTGTGTTCTTTTTCTAGTTCTTTAGATGCAGGGTTAAGTTGTTTATTTGAACCTTTTCTTGCCTCTTAAGGTATGCCTGTAACACTATGAACTTCCCTCTCAGGACTGCTTTTGCTGTGTCCCATGAATTTTAAGATGTTGAATGTTCATTTTCATTTGTTTCAAGAAAATTTATTTCATCCTTAATCTCATCATTAACCCATTCATTATTTAATAACATGCTATTTAGCCTCCAATTGTTTGAATATTTTTCAGTTCTTCTATTTTTGTTGATTTCTAGTTTCATGCCATTGTGATCAGAGAAGATGCTTGATATGATTTCAATCTTCTTAAATTTATTGAGACTCATTTTGTGCCCTAACATGTGGTTTATCCTAGAGAATGTACCATGAACACTTGAAAAGAATGTATATTTTGCTGCTTTGGGGTGAAAGGTTCTAAAGATATCAATTAAATCCAGTTGATCAAGTGTGTCGTTTAAGGCCACTGTTTCTTTGTTAATTTTCTGTCTGGAAGATCCTTTGTTAATTTTCTGTCTGGAGAATCTATCCATTGTGTTAGTGAGATATTAAAATCCCCTACTATTATAATGTTGCTATTGATATTGCCTTTTATGTCCATCAAGACTTGCTTTATATATCTAGGTGCTGCTATATTAGGTGCATACATATTTACAATGGTTATATCATCCTGTTGGATTAGTCCCTTTATCATGATGTAGTAACCTTCTTTATCCCTTACTAAAGCCCTTGTTTTAAAGTCTATTTTGACAGATATAAGTATTGCTACCCCAGCTTTTTTTTCATTTCCTTTGCATGAAATACTTTTCTCCATTTCTTCACTTTCAGTCTATTTATATCTTTTGTTCTGAGGTGGGTGTCTTGTAGATGTATGGGTCCTGTTTTCTTATCCATGCAGATATCATATGTCTTTTGATTGGAGCATTTAATCTACTTATATTTAAGGTTATTATAGATATGTATTTTTATTGCCATTTTATTCTTTAAATCTATAATCCTCTTTTTCTCTATTTCATTTTTTTTCTTTGCTGTTTTTACAGAAGGCCCTTTAACATTTCTTGCAGTACTGGTTTGGTTGTAATGAATTCCTTGAGTGTTTTTGTGAGTTTGGTTTTTTTGTTTGTTTGTTTTTCTGTTGTTTTTGTTTTTGTTTTTGTCTAGGAAGCTTTTTATTTCTCCTTCAATTTTAAACAATAGCCTTGCTGGATAAAATAGCCTTGGTTTTAGGTTCCTGTTTTGCATCACTTTGAATATTTCTTGACAATCCCTTCAGGCCTCAAGTGTTTCTGTTGAGAAGTTGAATGTTATCATTATGAGGGCTCTTCTGTAGGTAATTAACAGCATTTCTCTTGTAGCTTTTAGCATTCTTTCTTTGTCTCTTAAATTTGGCACTTTAATTACGATGTGTCTTGCTGTAGGCCTTCTTGGGTTCTTCTTTAATGGGACTCTCTGTGCTTCTTGAACTTGTGTGCCTTTTTCCTTCATCAATTAAGGGAAATTTTCAGATATGATTTCTTCAAACAGGTTCTCTACTCTTTGTTCATTCTCTTCTTTTTCAAGAATCCCTATGATGAGGATGTTGTTTCTCTTCATGTTGTCACAGAAGTCTTTTAGAGTTTCCTCTGTCTTTTTTTGCCTCTTTTCCTTTTGCTGCTCTACCTCTCTGCTCTTTTTTATCTTGTCTTCTAAATTGCTGATTCAATTCTCTGCTTAATCCAGCCTGCTGTTGATTCATTCTAGTGCAGTCTTCATTTCTAATATTGTGTTTGTAATTTTTGTTTCTTTTTTATGATTTCAATATCCTTTTTTGATGCTTGCTATCTCTTTATTCAGGTGCTCATTGTGTCCGTCCATTGTTGTTCTAAGATCCTTGAGAATCCTAAAAATCATTATTTTAAACTCTGCATCTTGTAGTTTGGTTACTTCCATTTCATTTAGTTCTTTTTCTGAGAATTTCCCTTGTTGATTTATTTAGGTCATATTTCTTTGTCCATTTTGTCTGTGTATTAGGTAGCACAGTCTGACTTTAAAATTTTTGTGGTGTCTTTATGAGGAAGATGGGCTTGGTGGTACTGGTCTCCAGGGTCACCTGTTTTCCTTGTTCTCATGCTTATTGAGGAATGCTTATTGAGGTTACTATTTTCCCTCCTGTAGTATGTGAGTACTGAATGCAGTTGGTCCTTTCATGGGTATGGTTATTTCTTCAGACTGGCTGGCTCTATGGGTCAACCTTGATCATCTGTATTATACACTGTGCAATGTTTGTCCTGTTGGCCGTATTTATTCTCCAAAGTGTCTGATGCCTGCAACTCCTCCTTTGGATGTGCTGCTGTGTAGCTATGTAAGCTGCTGGAATGGTAAGGAAGTTAATGTCTGATGGGATGAATTTCAGCCTATAGGAACCAATGTTTGAATTCTCCTCCTTTCCTGCCTGGACATACTGTTCTGAGATTCAGTCATTCACACTCTTTTCTGAGTTCTCTTTTATAAAGTTAAGCTGTAGGTTGTGCTTGATACCAAGTGATGGGCAGCTCAGCAAAGACCGTAGTATTGATTCTCCTTTATTCCCAGCCTCACTCCACCTTTTCTCACTCCTGCCTCAGGCTCTGGGAAACCTGGGTTGTCTAGGACAGTTGTAGCTGTCCGAATTAAAGAGAAGGGAGTGGGTTGTAGGACTCCTTAAAAGATAATACTATATATTTGGATTTGGTGACTGATAAAAAGTGGAGGCTAATGAAAATGAAATTTTAACAACCTCAAATCTAAAGGACACAGTAAAAGCAGTCTTAAAAGGGAAATTCATAACTATAGAAGTAGAAAAGCATTTAACAAATCCAATACCCATTCATGATAAATACTCCCAGCAAAGTGGGAATAGAGAAAACATACTTTAACATAATAAAAACCATATATGCCAGACCCACAGCTAACATCATACATATTCAATGGGGAAAAATGAAAAGTGTTTTCCTAATGACCAGGAACAAGACAGGGATGTTTGCTTTCACCACTCTATTCAAAATAGTATCAGAATCCTAACCAAAGCAATCGTATAAGAAGAAGAAATAAAAGGCATCCAAATTGGAAAAGAAGTAAAATTGTCATTACTTGCAGATAACATGATACTCTATATAGAGAACCCTAAAGTTTCCACAAAAAACCTTAGAACTTATAAATAAATTCAGTAAAGTAGCAAGATACAAAATAAATATTCAGAAATTGGATGTATTTTTATATATCATTAATAAACTATCAGAAAAGAAAACTAAAAAAACAGTCCCGCCCTGGCCGGTTGGCTCAGCGGTAGAGCGTCGGCCTAGCGTGCGGAGGACCCGGGTTCGATTTTCGGCCAGGGCACACAGGAGAAGCGCCCATTTGCTTCTCCACCCCTCCGCGGCGCTTTCCTCTCTGTCTCTCTCTTCCCCTCCCGCAGCCAAGGCTCCATTGGAGCAAAGATGGCCCGGGCGCTGGGGATGGCTCTGTGGCCTCTGCCTCAGGCGCTAGAGTGGCTCTGGTCGCAACATGGCGACGCCCAGGATGGGCAGAGCATCGCCCCCTGGTGGGCAGAGCGTAGCCCCTGGTGGGCGTGCCGGGTGGATCCCGGTCGGGCGCATGCGGGAGTCTGTCTGACTGTCTCTCCCTGTTTCCAGCTTCAGAAAAATTAAATAAAAAAAAAAAAAAAACCAGTCCCATGTACAATGGCATCAAAAAAGAAAATACCTAGAAATGAATTTAATCGAGGATGTAAAAGACCTGTACTTGGAAAATAATAAGATATTGAAGAAAGAAATTAAAGAAGATACAAATAAGTGGAAGCATATATCATGCTTATGAATAGAAAGAAGTAACATCATTAAAATGTCCATACTACCCAAAGCAATCCATAGATTCAATAACTTCTTATCAAAATACCAATGGTGTTTTTCACAGAACTAGAACAAATAATCCAAAAATTGATGTGGATCTACAAAAGACCTTAATTAGCCACAGCAGTCTTGAGAAAGAAGAACAAAGTTAAAGGTATCATGCTACCCGATATCAAACTATATTACAAGGTCATAGTAATCAAAACAACATGGTACTGGCATAAAAGCAGAAAGAAGACACATCGATCAATCAAACAGAATTGAGAGTCCAGAAATAAACACAAGCTAAAATAATCAATTAATATATAACAAAGTAGACAAGAATATACAATACGGTAAAGACATACCTTTTTACACTATATACATGAATAAACTCAAAATGAACTAAAGACTTAAATCTAAGACTCAAAACCATGAAACCCCTAGAAGAAAACATAGACAATAAAATCTCAGACATTTTCCTTACCAATATCTTTTTTTTATTAAGCAATATGGTAAAGAGAAACACTTGTACACTGTTTGTGAGAATGCAGATTAGTTAGTGCAGTCAATGTGAAAAACAGTATGAAGTTTCTTCAGAAAATTAAAAATGGAACTGTCTTATGATCCAGTGATATCCAAAGAAACACAAAACACTAATTTAAATATATATATGAAGTCTTATTTTCATTGCACCCTTATTTACAATAGCCAACATTTGAAAGTTGGCTATTGTAGCCCAAGTGCCCATCAATGAGGAGTGGATAAAAAGTGTTGTAGATCTTTATAATGAAATATCACTAGGCATAAAAAGGAATGAAATCTTACTATTTATGAAAGCATGGATGGACCTACTGGGTATTATTCTAAATAAAATAATTCAGACAGAGGAGGACAGATACCATATGATTTTGCTTATATGTAGAATCTAAAGAACAAAATAAATGAACAAACAAAATATGAACAATCTGATAGATACAGAGAACAGACTGATGTTTGCCAGATGGAGTGTTGGGTAAAAAAGGTAAAGGGATTAAGAGGTACAAATTGGTAGTTTCAAAATAGTCATGAGGATGTAAAGTACAACATAGGGAATATAGTCAATAATATTGTAATAACTATGTAGGAAGCCAGGTGGGTATGTGAAGTTATCAGATGAATTACTACATAAAGTACATGAGCCTGACCTGTGGTGGTGCAGTGGATAAAGCGTCGATCTGGAAATGCTGAGGTTGCCGGTTCGAAACCCTGGGCTTGCCTGGTCAAGGCACATATGGGAGTTGATGCTTCCAGCTCCTCCCCCCCCCCTTCTGTCTCTCTGTCTCTTCTCTCTCTCTCTCTCTCTCTCTCTATCTCTTCCTCTCCTCTCTAAAATGAATAAATAAAAAAATTTTTAAAAAAAGCACATGATTGTCTGTCCACTATGCTATATACAGGAAACTAATACAAAATAATATAGAATGTAAACTGTAATTGAAAAATATAAATTTAAAAATAGATGGAAAAAGAAAGTGAAGGCTGGGAGGAAGAAGTTTAGAATTACTCTCAGGTTTCTAGGATGGATGTCTTATTAGAAGATACTTTCACGAATTGAGATGGAATATATTACAAGGAGGAAGAAGTAGAAGACAGGAGAAGGTTTAGTGGCAGAGATAATTAGTTCAATTCTGGGCATATTAAATTTGAGATATTCCTGGGTATCATGTAGAGATGCCAAGCAGGAGATAATTATATAAGCCTGCAGCTCAGGAAAGAGGGCTTAAAGCACTTTTCAAATGATTTTGTAATTTTCTGCTTGTGACATTGCTCTTCCCAGTAGACTGCGCTTCTTGAGGGAGAGTGGTCTCACTAATCTTGTGTTCCTAGCACCTAGAACAAACTGCTACACAGTCAGTGCTCAATACATTTTCTTCAGTAACTGAGAGATAGATTAAATAAATGAATTTTAGTCAGTCAAAAAACAAAAAAAAGAAAGACTTTCTGTCATTTCAAGCTGAAATCCTGATATATATTTCAATGGGAACGTGATTACAAATCTCAGTTGGTTGCACAATATCATTGGTGTAGCCACATTATGTTTTCATGAGCTTCTGCAAGCTAGCCTCAGAACTGAACCACCCTTCAAAATCATTTCCACAGAGTGGAAAAAATGTCTTTCAAATTTCAAAACAGTATACACCATAGCTTTAGAACAAAAGGTCCTTCATTAGTTGGGAACATCATTGTTTTATTTTTCCTTTCAAAAACTTACCATAACATTTTGCACACATGTGTCCTGGCAGCCATCATGTCTACCATACAACTGGGTGAAGGTCACTATCTCAATGCTCTAGTGTCACCCTCGTCCTCCACTTTTGGAATCAAGTCACAATGCCCCAAGGAGTCTTGGGGAAGGGAACAGAGGCACATCCCAGTGACTTGAAAATGAATCCAGAGACTAAAAATAGGACTAGATCAAGACACATGTGAATTTGCAAAGGGCCTAAAGAGCTCCCTTTTTCTTCACACTTGGTTATCAGTAATAACCAACTCTGATTCCTTCACACAGTCCTTCCAACTTTTCTGTAATCACTATACTTGTATTAATTTTCTGAGTAAAAAATCATTTAGTTACTAACTTACTAAATCTCATTGTGTAAAGCAATATGTAGTATAGGTTACTTCTGAATTGTTTTTAGTAATGACTGTTCTATTAGTCAGGGTTCTCCAGAGAAACAGAACCAATAGGAAATAGGGAGAGACATATATAAGAGGAAACATTATAAGAATTGGCTCATGCAGTTACGGAGGCCAAGAAATCCCACAATCTTCTAACTGTAAGCTGGAGAACCAGAAAAGCCAGCAGTGTAAATAAATCAGTCTGAATCTGAAGGCCTCAGAACCAGGGGAGCTGATGGTGTAAATTCCAATCCAAAGTCAAAAGCTTGGGCACCATGGGACTGTGGTCTAAGTCCAAGAGTCTGAAGGCCCAAAAACCAAGAGTGCCAGAGAACTAGATAGAGGGTGACGGAGGACAATCTGACTTTGGGCGAGGGGTTTGCAACATAATTTGATGACAAAATAACCTAGACATGTTTTCTTTGAATATATGTACCCTGATTTATTAATGTCATCCCATTACCATTAATAAAAATTTATTAAAAAAAAAAAAAAAAAAAAAGAGTGCCAGAGGTCAAAGGCAGGAGAAGATGGATGTCCCAGTTCAAAAGGAAAGAGAATTAGCCTTTCTGTCCCCTTTGTGCTCCATTCAGGCCCCCAGTGAATTGGATGACTCACCTGCATTGGTGAAGGTAGGGCTCTTCACTCAGTCCACTGAGTCAAAAGCTGACCTCTTTCAGGAACACCCACATACACACAAATAATTTTTTACCATCTGGGCATCTCATAAACAAGTTACACTGACACATAAAGTTAAGCACCACAGTTGTATTTTAGAAAGTAAGTGGCAGAGTCAAAATAAACAAGCCCACACAACAACAGGGCTACTTTAATACAGTAACCATGCCTAGATATTACAGACCACTAGTGTCACCAAAAACAATCTTTGAGGAATATCAGTGATTTTCTTTTATTTTAAAAATTATTATTGAAGTTATTGGGGTGACACTGGTTAATAAAAACTAGATAGGTTTCAGGTGTACAATTTGATAATACATCATCTGTGTACTGTACTCTGTTCACCACCCTAAGTCAAGTCTCCTTCCATATCAGCGATTTTCTTTGCACTTAATAGGTGCATTGACTTGATAGACTTGAGCACCCCAAATTGAGAGCTGCAGAACATTAAACTTGGAGACAGAAAACTTAGGTTTTAGTCCCACACTAACTTCTTGGGTGATTTTATTAATCCATTCAACAAATATTTATTGAATGCCTTACTATGTTCTGGATATTGTATATTTTTACTTATTGGGCATCAGAGTAAAAATAAATTAATGGTGTCTACATTTATAGACCTGTAGTCTAATAGAAGGAACAAAAACAATTTTTCTTTTAAGTCTCTGTGTTAATAATGCAACTGCTATTAAGTACTACAAGGAAAATTTACATAAAGATTATACCAGGGTGGCACGATGGTCAGGATAGCCTTGATTATGACTGAAATCTAAAGAATGATTAAGTGTCAACTGGGTGAGTGGGGCAGAGGGAGCCATATAAACAAAGTCTCAGTGCTCTGGATGGGATAACAGGCATAGTCTAGGAATGGAAGAAGGTCAGAATGGCTAGAGCTTGGAGAACAAGTACAAACCAACGACCAGCAATGGGAAGTCAACACATGGGACTGGAGGTGAAAGGAGATGAAAAGGAGATGTGAGATAATTATAATTGTATTTCAACAAACTGACTTTAGATTCAGTGTTAAGAACTAATTGTAGGAACACAGTTCACATGAGATGACTAGTTAGGAGGCTACTGCTTGGAGTCCTGGCTGGGAGTGCTATAGATATAAAAGAGGGGACAGAGGCAAAAGGAGGTCAAAGCAATAGGAGTAAGTAATAGGTTGAGTATGAAGGAGCTGGAAGAGAGGAAGTGTTAAGGATGGCTCCTACATTTCTAACAGACAGGGGGACACTGGAAGCGCACCAGACTGAAGCAAGAGAAACTCTGCAGATCTTAATTGCCGTTTCTGCAAAATATGAGGTGGTCTTTTCTCTCAAGTCTCATCCAGTTCTAAACTTTTATGTTTGTATTATATAAGTCAGCCATTTTTCTGAAATTAAGGAATGAACTAATTAGAATAGAAATATCTGTAAAT
Organism: Saccopteryx bilineata; assembly: GCF_036850765.1. NCBI lineage: Eukaryota > Metazoa > Chordata > Mammalia > Chiroptera > Emballonuridae > Saccopteryx > Saccopteryx bilineata. Next base: position 309,786,812 of record NC_089490.1, read on the forward strand.
GCATTAGTTATTTATTGTTACATAAAAAATTAACATAAACCTTAGAGATGTAAAACAAGGAACACTTATTATCTCACAATTTCTGTGGGTCAGAGATTCAGAAACAGCTTAGGTAGGTGGTTCTGGCTCAGGATACAGTCATCTGAAGGTTTGGTTGACAGGGGAAAATTCATCTGCTTCCACAATGGCTCATTCACACGGCTGTTGGCAGAAGTCCTCAGGTCCTCACTGGCTCCTGGAAGGCGTCCATTTCTCACCATATGGGCCTTTCTGTAGGCTGCTTGAGTGTCCTCATGATATGGCACCTGGCTTGCTCCAAGGCAAGTCATCCCAGAGAGTGCCAAAGAGGAAGCTGCAGTGACTTTTACCATCTAGTTCCAGAAGTCACATAACATTAATTCTACTTTGTTGATTAGAAGCAAGTCCTATATCTAGTCCACTCTCATGAGTGGGGAATTGGGCTCTATCACTTGAAGAACAGAGTTTCAGCTAATTCGTGGATATGTTTTAAAATCACCACAGTTAAATTTAAATCTCATACACTTGACATTTTGCAAAGTGCTGGCCACCCTTCTTTTATATTGTAAATAACAGTTTTATAGATTCAACTAAATGAAAATAAAACTTGTTTGATCAGTGCTAAAGTTCAGGATGAGTTTGATTATTTTATATATTTATATATCTGTATTTTTGAATGTCATTTAGTCACAAACTAATGAATATTTGGGTCAAAATTATAAAATATCATGGTAAGCAATTCTGGATATAAATGTTTAATGCATATGTTACACATACATATTTTACATGTAATCAGAGTTGATGAATTTTAGAGCTTGAAGCAAACTTACACATGGTCTGTCTAATCCAGCTCCCTTATTTAATATGAGAAAACTGAGAGTTCGTTAAAAAAATTTTTTTTTCCTAGAGCTTTCACACTGTGGCTGAAAGCTACTTGATGGGATGGCCATTTCACCATAATGTTGGAGAGGGAATTCAATGCTCTTTGAAATTCTCTTTTAATCCTGAAAACCTACATGTCTGAAAACAATCTCCAGGAAAGGCACAATAGGTGTAACATTCTCCTTTTTTTTTTTTCGCCAGAAGCTCTTAATTGTGGTAAGACTGAACTCTTGTGTGGTAAAAAAATAGACTCCAAGTTAGAGGGGTACAGCAGAGCCCAAGTTAGAATGATATATAAATGTTTGTACTTTGCACTTAAACATGGGAAACAAGTTAATTTGTTGATCAGTTTTTATTTATTTATTGTGTTTACATAGATTCTAGATTCTCCTTTTAACGCAAGTAAGTTACAGACTAGTCCATTGGATCTTTCAAGGTCACCTAGCAGCTTGTTTGTAGAATTTGAGACGAAAGCAAAAGGGATAGAACCTCTCATTTAGACTCTTTTTATTCCGTTTGTGACTTACCTCTGAAATTTTATTGCCGTTATCACAAACTAAATTGGCTTTATTATGTAAGTGGAGAGGATTGTGTTAAAACTTGTACCTTGTCTGTGTTGAAGACTGAAATGCTCATATCTGTGAACACAATATGAATTATGTACTTATGTAATTTGATCTTAGATAGGGAGAGAATAAAGGTAGAAAAGGTCTGTGGTTTCTTGACTCTTAGTTTAAGTACATTAGCCATCAAACTTCTATTGACTGTACTGAAATTTTATAGCTTATATCAGCAATTAAATTTGCATGACTTACTAGGCATACAAAGTAGATGATAAGATACTTTTATTTACCTTGTCTATTTGTTTCCTGAGGGTTATTATATTAGCAAACAAATTGTGCTTATGTACTTAAATACGCAAGCTAGTGTGAATAGTATGAAATACAATTTATAATAAAAATTAATTTTTGCATTTCTTTCTATGCAAAGGTTTTAAAAATATTCAATAGTTGTGATTTTTCATGGTTATGGAATTTATAAAATGGTAAATAAAAATTTTTGATTTATGCTTCAGATTAACTTAATGTCTAAAATTGTAGTAAAATCACTGGCTTGAACAAAACTATATTTTTCAAAAAATAGTTGGAAATGAAAGGCTTATTTTATCATGTTTTCTCTGTATGTTCATTTATTTAACAAGTACTTATTAGATGTCTCACTTGCCATTGTTCTAACAGTGCATTTATTTCCAGCTACTGAATATACATTATTTCCTGATTGTCTATAGACATAAAAGTCTGCATCTTCCTAACCTGCCTAATTATCTTGATCTCTCAGTTCTACTTCTTTAATACTCCCCATTTAGCATAATGGTACCCACTGGAAACCCTGAAATCATTTTAACATCACCCTTTCTCTCACTCCTCATATCTTTTAAAAGATTCTATTTCCTCTTCTTCATCCTCACAGCCTCCCAAATTCTGTTCCTCATCCTCTTTCCTGAGCCTTTATAGCAAAAATCTACATAAGATGTCCCTCCTTATCCACTCACTGTCACACACTTTTCCCCAAGCAATCCACATGACAGCCAGTTACTTACTAACATAAATCAAATCACATTATTCCTCTTTTGAACAACTCTTATGGATTTTCCTCAAGGATGAGGGGTGAACTCTGAACTTCCCAAAATGATCTTAATTTACCTTTCTGAAACTTCTGGTTTAAACGTCTTTGTTTCTAAACATCAACCCCATCTTGCTACTCAGTATCCAAAGCTAATTGCCTTCCCCCAGTTTGGGCCTTTGACTCTCCCTTCCTCTGTGGCTTTCTCTTCCCTAGGCAGAGTTAATTGCCTTCTTGTCTGTCTCCCTTGACACTATGTGCCTATCTTTATTGTAGCTCATATTGCACAGTGGTTTGTTTGCTTTTCTCATTACTGAATCTAGAGGGCCGGACAGAGTTTTACTCTAACTAGCACAGGGTTTGGAACTCAAATGTTTGTTCTAGATTGGAAAACTTCCATTTATAAATAATACTTACAAAAATGAATTTTCTTCATTTCAAGAAGTACTTTTATAGGTGTTAGTGAGACAAAGGTTTTGTAACTATTCCAGAATTCAGAATTAGCCAATAGATGATGGTGGAGTAGAGTAGGATTGCAGCATAAACTACTTAGTAATAGGTACTAATAGATTGGTTTTTGGCCTTCTTTTTATGTATATTATGTGCTACATGTGAAAAATTTTCTTTATAACTACTGATAATATCAGATTTTTCCACCTAAAAATGTTTCAGCAAATATATGTGATACTGTCCCCTTGAAATTTGGAATGTTGGAATTAAACTGTGAAAGAAAATTTTTAATTAAGTCTCTCATATATTTGATGTAAGGGACAAGATAAAACAATGGTTTGTGTAGATTACATTTACCACCAACAGTAAACCTGACCCCTGACTAAAATCCTGTCAACTCAGTTCACCACAATTCTTCACAGAAGAGCCTCACACTTTGGAAATAGTGTCTTTGTTGCTGGTGATGTCAGCTCTCAGTCCTTGAGTTTGACAAAGAAAGAATTCAGAGCCAAGAACTCCAGCACAGAGGAAGTTTATTTAGCATGCAAAGCAAAAGTACTCTTGAAGATTTGCGCTGGCTGCTTAGAGAGCTGCCTTGGACATTTTGAAAGAAAGTCACAGAGGCAGAAGAAGTGAGCCAGTTGGGCCGCCTGGACTCAGGAAACAAGTCACAATGGCAAAAGAAGGGCCCTTGGAGACAGGTTCAGGGGGTTGGCCCAGGACAAGCTGCCACTACCTGCTGCTCCCCTGGTTGCATCTCTCGTGGGGACTCTTAAAGTTTAGGAGAAAGAAAGCAAAGGTACATACCTGAAGAAAAAAGGCGTGGGCTTGCTCTAGAGAGAGAGCATGCACTGGGTCCTTTGTCTTAAGGGGTTTTTAATCTGTTTTCTAAAGGCAGGAATTATCAGGGAGGTCTCAGGAGAGGGTCTCAGTAGAATATTCATCAGCTTTTCAGGTGTAACCTTTTTTATTTTGAATTTATCGGGGTGACATTGGTTAATGGAATGACATACATTTCAGGTCTACTGTTCCATAATACATCCTCTATACACTGCACTGTCTGGGTGTGTCCTTTAATATACTGACACACCAAAATGAGCTTATAGGGTCAGGGTTGTGGTCTCCAATGACTGGTCAGTGCTAGGGTAGGGGGTCATTGGTCACTGCATCTGGTCTTGATGTTAGGCATGGCACTGCTTCCTCTGTTTTGTTGCCTGTCTGGGCCTAGAGCTGAAATACAATTGAGCCCTAGATGTTATCTCTGGTTGACCAAAACTCTGTTTCTGTGGGCAACAGATATGAGCCTTCTTCAGTTCTAAGATCGATTCTGATCAGAGTGGCTGTGCAAGGGAGAAGGAGGCACATGAGTCAGGGTGCTGGATGAGGCTAGTTTGAATCAGCTTTTTATCTCAGTTTCCCCATTTCACTTGCCAAGAAATTTTCATAGCTTCTTACTACCCTGCCACAGCTTTGCTATTTTTATGTAACTGTCAACCCATACTGTAGTCAAGTTAAATAAATTGATTTATTTTACAGCAAAAGTAGCAGAACATACTGAAGAACAGAATAAAGGTGGAAATGCCCATAGAAACACTACCCAGAGACAACTCTGGTTTCAATCTTTCTTATTTTCTAACACCTCATAGATTTTTCTTTTTTAAAAAAAAAACATAGATGTGATCATACTTCGTGGGTAGTTTAACTTGTTTTTTTTCCACTTAGTACTAAAAAAAAAAAAAAAAAAACCCAACAAACAACCCAAAAAACACTTGCCATGGTGTCATATACATTGCATAAACATTTAAAATTGAACCTAAAATACTATGGAGTAGACTTAAGTTTTTATTTTTGCATCTTAAAAATAATACTATGTTGGAGAGTTTATGAATAAAGCTTTTTCTCTGTTTCAGATTTTTCATTCAGGGAGACTCCCAGATATGGGATGACAGGTTCCATGAACATTTATATAGGTTGAATCACAGTGCCAAACTCCTTTTTAAACAGGTTGTTTCAGTTTATCCTCGTACTTACAATGTCTGCAAGCACCCTTTTAATCTCATCAGCCTTGACTATTATCCTTTATTTAAACATTTACTAACATGCTAGCCGACTGAAATGCTACGATTTCTGGTCTGTTTGCTGCTGCATAATATGGAACAAAATCAAGGCTTAGAATTAAGTACAACTAGTTTGGTCATAGCCCTGCCCCTTTCCAGCTGTGTTACATTGAGCAAATTACTTATTAGTTTGAGGCTCTCTTTATTCATTGTCTCCCCCCCCCCCCACCAAACACAGGGCTGTTTTAATTATTAAAAGAAATAGTTATATAAAAGCATTCCACACCAGTGCCTGGCATATGTCAAACAACAATGAATCATTAATTTTCCATTGCAAAAGTATGTTATGTACTTTTAAATAGTGTACCACCTAGGAATTTACATTTAACTTTGACTATTATGCATGCAACATGATGTGGATAATTTCTGCACCCCAGGGAGAGGGTCAGGGGGCAATCTTTTAGTAAAAACAGACAAGCACGCACCTGATTTCCATTCCTGAGGAACTGGCAGTCCAAAGCCCTTTGAGTTGAACTCTTGGGACTTCTGATTGGCCAGAGAGGTCTCAAAGGGCAATGGTGAAAACACACTGAAGAGTAAGCATAGTCAAAGTGATCTGGAGAAAGAGTTACAGGAAAAGCTACTAAGGGAAGGCAAATGTTAAGGAAGGAGGGGATGAATTATTGTTTTGTAAAAGTTAAGTATGTTTCTGGTGTTTTATTTGAATCTAAAGTTTGTTCAGAAACGGTAAACTATATGAAGTATCACAAACTGGGCCAAGCTTAGGCTAATCTAATTTTGTGCACTTGCTGATTGTTTACTTATTAGCAAGTGTTGCTCTTGGCATCCCAGCAGAAAACAGAGAGGAGAGGGAGCATGGCAGATGACACAACCCTGACCACAAACCTATCTTGTTAGCCACTAACTAGAGTGAGTAGGCTATGACCAAACGTATTTGTCTAAATTTAAGATAATTTAGGTTTGGCTGCTCTTTAGCAGTCCCACTTCCAACTTTTTGATCTATTCCTTCCAACTGCCAAAGAACATCGGTGGTGATAAAACAAATTATCAAATATTCTTGCCTGAATAAAAATCTGCATTCCCGTTTGGGGCCATGCCCATCGAGGTTTTGGTGGAGTTTAAAAACTACTCCTGAAAAGCACGTTTTTCTAGTTGGGTAAAACCTGCCAAACTAATTTAAACGTTCTTTGTGGCAAAACTGAATTCCCCTGAAATAGGCCCATTTCTCTCTCCCGATCCGGGATTTTAAAGCTGAACAGCTAAGTAACACCCTCGATTTTGTTCTGGATTCCCTGCGGGAAGAATTCCTCCTCAGGGGCGATGGAGACGCCCTCGGCGAGTTTTTTTGCCACCAGTGGGAGTTTCAAGTTTCTGCGCAGGGGAGGCGGCGGGCGCATTTCGGCCTTCGCGTTGGGCGGCTCCGCTTTCCCCGGCAGCCGGCTCCCTCAAGCCCGGTCCCTGGAAGGAGTGAGCCTTTCTTTCTCCGCGCTCGCCCCTCTTTCCCCCGGGCTCAGCCCGCAACCCCGCCCGGGACCGGGAACGCCGTGGACGCCCCGTGAAGCGGGCAGCTGGGCGCCCGGGGGGCAGGGCGGGCGCCGCGCCTCGCTGCGGCGGCGGCAGCGCTGCGTTCTGGCCGCGGAGGGCGGCCAGGCGGCCGGCAGGGGGAGGCGAGGGGCGCGGGCAGCCCCGCCTTTCCCCCCGAGGAGCCGCTGGGCGGCCATATTGCGGAGCTGTCTGCGGTGGCCGCGGCGCCTCTTTTCTCCGGCGGCCCAACGCTCCCACCTCTGGCGCTCCCCGACTGCCGCAGCCGCAGCCGCGACGCCCTGCCCCGCTCAGCGCCGCCGCCGCACTCCGGGCGGGAGGACCCGCTCGCTGTGGGGTAAGCCGCCGGCGCTCCCTTCCCCCACCCGCTCCCCGCTCCTTCGAGACGCGGAGGTGGCGAGAAGTTGCGGGGCCCGCGCAGCGAGGGCCTCGCTCGCTGCTGTTCGCGGGCCGCGGCTCCGCCACCCTAATGGCCCGGCCGGCGGGCAGGCCGCACCCGGGCTGGCGGGAGCCGCGATGCTCGGCCCGAGTTTTGACCGGGCTGCGGCCCGAACGTGCGGCCGCGCGATTCTCCTCCCGGCGGACGGGGGTCCGCTTCGGCGTCGGCCCTGGAGCGCCGCTGTGCTCCGGGGACGGTCGGACTCCCGCTGCCTGGCGCGGCCCCGGCTCGGCCTGGCGCGTTTCTGCAGGGCAGCTTGGAAATACGGGTATTAAGCGGAGGTGAAATACAATTTGCAGTGTAGGGAAGGAATTCGGTAGAACTTCTTACCCGGTCTCCAGTTTGAAAGTAAGGGTGTTGGATTACTAGAGAGCGTGCGTTCCGCCCTGGTGGCAAAGGGGATGCTGCACTACGGGGTTCGGGGCGCAGAGCGGCTCCTGGGCGCCGGCGGGCGGAGGGCAGTGCTGCGCGCAGCCTCGCCCTACCTGCTGCCGCCGCTGCCCCCACTGACCGCCGCGTCCGAGCCTTAGAACTTTTTTGGTCCCGGAGGCAGCCCGATTTAGTATCGCAGACCCCAGTAGACAAGTTGAATCCATTACAGTCCCCCCCTTCCTTTAAATGGTTCTAAAGTTATTTTTCGGGCTGTGAAAGGAGGGGGCACTACAGTATTTCAGTTTAAAAAGAGCACCTCACTTCACCGATGTCATGGTTCTTTAACCACTTCCAATGTTTGTTTGTTTGTTTTCTTAAGGAGTGGTTATTAATGAGGTTGGAAATGTGAAGGCACCTTCCTCAAAGATGTATTTTGAAATCGAGTTGAGATTTTCAAGAAGACATTTTAACGAATCCTGTGGCACCAAGGCTGGCATGATGTGTATGTGTAATCCTAAAATAGTATGGGTGTATTTGATAAACGAGTACTTGGACGTAGACATTACAATCCAGTGTTTATGGAACATTTGTTAGAACAATAACACTAAATACTTTTATACTTCTAAACAGATTTCTGAATGAACAATTGCCTCATTCACTTTGCTGGATAAATAATGGCTTAATCCATTTGCCAAAACAGCGTTATTAGATTTGAGAAGAGAGATTAGTACTCAGACTTGAAATATTTTTATTTTCAGAATTCCATTGCTTTCACCAGTGTGCTTTAGCTTTCAGAGACAGTAAAAATATGGCAAAATTTAGAACATTCATTTTGAAGTTAATAGTATATTGTAAAAAGGATTGCACTCACTTTGTTTAATGACTTTTATATAGGATGGAATTTAATAAACGGTAATACATTATTAGTAAATACATTATTTGTAAAGAATGAATAGATATACATTGTAATTCTTTACAGAATTGAAATGAGACAAAATGTGGTTATGGCATTTCAAAATGTTAAATTCTTGCCCTTGTGGATTATACCTTGTTTTGTTTACTTCTGTATCTCCATTTATGACAGAGCATGGAGGAGAAGTTTAGAAGTATTTGTAGAATACATGTAATTAATTTCTGTGCGGGGGGGGGGGGCGGGGGGGAGGCTGTTGCCTCTGTCCTTTGTTTTAGACATTGTTATTACATAGTTGGAAATTCATTATTATTTTTCTTGTGGTGTTAAGAAATGACAGCTTTTACTATTCTTTCTCTCTCTTGCTAACTCTCGGGAGTCTCAGGGAGGGAGGGAGGGCAGGAGTTGTTTCTTGTTTTCTGCTTCACCAATCCTAAGAACAGAATTGGGTTTAAGATTCATTTTCATCTTTTGCAGGCTGTTGAAAGTCTATAAATTTCATCTTAATTGCAATTTTCAATCTTTATAGAGGTTGAAATGTTGGATGATTGTGAGAGCCTTGTTTTTCATTCATTTCTAATTTATTGCATTTTAACTTACACCGTTTAAAAATGGCAAGTTTTAGTCTATTTTCCAAAGACTAAAGCCTATAAAAATGTGTTCTATTAAGATTGTGAAGACTGAGCTATGCTGATGGAGCGTATTTGATAAGGTATAGCTAGCTAATAGAATTTTATGCTACTGCTTTGAATTTGGTAAGTCAAGGAACACACCCTTTCTTGGATGGCTTGGACCTACCTCCTGCAGACCAAGAGCTAGAGGGCACTTCTTACCTACCCTGTTACTACTCTTTGGGTAGTGGATCAGTGGAACTGGATTGAGTTGCTGTAGACTCCACCCTTACAAGGTTATTTTAAGCCTCATGGTGTTACTGAGAGCTAAAGGCTGTTTGTTTGGGGAACTTCCAGTATATGTTCACCTCTTAACCGTGGTAGAAGTAACTGGTCTGCCCCTGGAGAGAGGTCCTCACTTTCTAGCTTCTTTCAGAGAACTCCTGCCTTTTCTATTCATTTTAGTTCCTGGTATATTTCTCAATATTTTATTGAACATATATTTAAGCCATTTTTAAAGACTGAAAAAGTAATAATATTTTAGGAGAAAGTTTAAAGACCTCAAAAGGTATTAAGGGAGAAGTAAAAGTTCTCCTCAGTCCTCAGAGTCTCTTAACCTCTTTCCCAGACCTGTTTCTCATAGGTAATTGCTATTAGCAATTCCTTGTATATAGAAAATGCCAGTACTTATGGAAGGATAAACATATAGTTTATCTTATTTTTTACTTTAAAGTCTATAAAAATAAGGTTATTTTGTAACACAGTAAAAGGGTGTTTATTACTTTGTTAAACATTAATTAATATTTCTCAGATTTTCATCATTTGAATGAAATAACACAGTGGAATAGTGATTTTCAACTGGTGTGCCGCAAGAATATTTAAAATATGCAACCCCTATTTAGTCAGGGCACTGACTTCTTTTCCCTTAGATTGTCAAATAAAAAAAAATGACAACAGCCAACATAGCAAAAGCCATTCGATGTGAATGAATCAAAATTATACCTACTTTTGTCAGATTGGCAAAAAGTATATTTTTCAGTGTGCTGCAGAATTTTTGTAGTTCCTTTGTGTGTGTCTTGAGATGAAAAAGGTTGAAGTCTCTGTCCTATAATAATTCTTAAGGATGCTTATGTATATGTGCAAATTTTCTTCACTAATGATTACGGGTGAAGTCACTTCGTTTTTTTCTCAGTATATGGTATGTTAATGCCAGTGGAAAATGGAGTCTTTTGAAAAAGGGTTTATGGTTTTGGGTAGTGAAATGTGCATATAATTTGTATCTTAATACCAAGAACTATTTAGAAAAAAATTATTGTTCATATGATTCAGTGCTTTATTCTATTTTAACTCTAATTCAGCTTCCTGGAATAGAGGAATTCATTCAAAGTTAGGAACTATATAGCAGATATCTTGGTTTCATTGGCCAGAATTGGGGCACATTCTATACCTAACCAGTCACTGGTGTCGTAATGGAATTGCCTGTTCTTCTAACTGGATATTTCCATTGGATTATTTTCTTCATTCATATACCATGTATAGATTTTTTTCTTACCCCCATCCAAAATCAGATCCAAGATTTGTCACACCTAATCCTAACATGGGTACCATATTTATTTAAATTATGGAATGAAAAACATTGATTTCCTTCCAAAATACTTTAAGGCAGGGGTTGACAAACTGGGGCCCATGAGCCAGATCCAGCCTACTGCCTGTTTTTGTAAATAAAGTTTTATTTGAATACATCATAACTTATTTGTTTACATGTTATTTATGTCTACTTTAATGCCACAACAACAGAGGAATTGCAAAGAGACCGTAAGATCCACAAAAATTAAGTTTATTTCTCCAGTCCTTTACAGAAAAAGTTTGCCAGTCGCTGCTTTAAGATATCTTTTTTACATCGAGATATTTATAATTATATGCCAGATACTCTGGACATTTGATGTATAAGATACTGAGAAGGTCAGACTCTAATGGAAATATAGTTGTGCCATATTGTACATCATAAAGTGTGTTAAGTGCTCTTGCCTGTATAAACTGGAGTTAATATTCATTGCAATAGATTTTAACCTATCTTTGTTTTTCTATTTTAAACATTTATTATATGAACTTTTTATGTTTTCATAAATATAAAATGAAGAAATTGGACTGGATTTAGCTTTCTTACCTTTTAGCATTTAAAATTATCATTACAAATGGTAATGTGTTATTTGTTTTTCTACCCACCTTGGGAATACAGATATGGGATTTCTTGTAAATTTATAAAATTCTTTTAGAAGAAAGTGTAAATTCAATGTAAAACTTAAAAAAAATATTTGTAGTTTTATACTGCTCACAAAAATTAGGGGATATTTTATCATTCCATAGTCATTTTGAAATATCCCCTAATTTTTGTGACCAGTCTATAAGTTCTAGACCAGGGGTCCCCAAACTTTTTACACAGGGGACCAGTTCACTGTCCCTCAGACCGTTGGAGGGCCGGACTATAAAAAAAAACTATAAAACTATGAACAAATCCCTATGCACACTGCACATATTTTAAAGTAAAAAAACAAAATGGGAACAAATACAATATTTAAAATAAAGAACAAGTAAATTTAAATCAACAAACTGACTAGTATTTCAATGGGAACTATGGGTTTGCTTTTGGCTAATGAGATGGTCAATGTGCTCCTCTCAATGACCACCAATGAAAGAGGTGCTTCTTCCAGAAGTGCAGTGGGGCTGGATAAATGGCCTCAGGGGGCCGCATGTGGCCCACGGGCCCGTAGTTTGGGGACCCCTGTTCTAGACATTGCATTTTCAAAACATGTATATTTTGCTAAAAAATGTTGACTGTTTCTTTCCCTTGAAAATACACTTGGGAAAATAATCAATTTGCTGCATAAGAACGTACTTAATATCTTATTTAGAACTGCATATCATCCTTACAGGAAATCCATTTATGGTGGTGATTATACCAATATTAATGTGTACTTCCAGTATCCTTAGAGGTAGTCTTTTGACATGCAAACCAGAGAAGAAAGCTCTAGCAATTGTTTGGGATGAACTTGTCTAGAATGATGTCTGAATAAAAGGCAGAATAAGATAGCCCAAAGAGCCTAGAACTAGGATTTAGAAGGACCTCAAAGTTTGTTAACTAGACTTTGGGCAAGTCATTTATCTGAATTTGAATGTCCTTATTAGAATGAGGGATTATGATACTTATCTTGGGCAGGGGGAGGAAGGGAAATTATAAAAATTAGATAATGTGGCTGAAGAGTGAGCATTCTCCAAGTATTCCCTCTATTCTCCAAATATTCCCTCCATTCACTACCCTGTTTTTGCTTTTAGTCTATTTTTCTATTTGCAAAATGGAGCTAAAAGTTCGTGTTCTTTTTGTTTCACTTGAGGAGTCACATGGTGTTATATAGATAAAAGTGAATTATCACTATTAAATACAGTATTAGCACTGTGCTAAACAATAAATAAATATTTCTGTATAGATTAGAGGTTTTAAGCCTATGGATCTGTGAGCTTGGATAGGGAAAAAAAGTTACATTATTACATATGTTTTTTTCATTATAAGTGTGGGCAGCAGAAGCAGAGACTATTTCCAATAGAAATTACAGATTTTTCTTAATCCATTACTGTTGCAGATTGTGTTAAAGTGAAATTTATACTCATTATTACTTAGAAGTTTAAGTATTAGACCCACGAGTAGATATTGTTTAAAGATTAATAAAAAGCATATATATTATTATAAATAATGTGCTTTTTATATTTTGATAATTGTATTTCATTGTGATTGTTTTTGGTGTTATTTTATGTATTTATTTTATGATTTTAAAAATACTTTTCTAAGAAGGGGTTCATAAGTTTCACCAACAGGGGCCAGTGTGTGGGGTTAAAAACTATTATTATTGATACTGTTATTGTGTTGATTTGAATGCCAGAGTTACCTTATTAATTCAGTTTATACTTCTCTTTGTTACACTGCTTCCCAATCAGTAAACTGGCAGAGGAATTCTTTTGTAATTTTTTGGTTTGCAGAGAGACCAAAATCAGAGATTACTTTGTGTCTCAAAACACAAAGAAATTTTCAGTTAGGCTTGGGGAAAAGACAGAAAAAAATTACAGTTAGGCTTAGGGAAAAGAATATCTTAAGAGTAAAATTAGGCAGCTTGATATAAATTATTGAAGCTTTAGTGTAGGCCCAGTATGGACTAGACTTAACACCTGTTTTCCCACCTGACAGGTGGGAAGAGTCTGTTGTGCTGCTGATTTACCAGAGCTCAAGGTGTTACGCATTAGGCTGTTCTTCCATTGTGTGACTAGAGAGGAGGCTGTTTCAGAATCCCCCTTACATTTAAAGGACAAAGAAGAGAATGTTTTATATGAATGTTTTGTTTCTATGAATGTTTTGTTTCTAAAATGTGACACATTCAGTGTTTCTGGAAATGGGGAATATGTATGCTGGCAGCACTTCTTAATTGTTGATTTTGCTGCCATGATATGGTTTCACTGCTTATGGGAAGTCAGTATGGAAGAGGAAGGGTCAGACCACCTTGAGAAATTTAGAAAGAGTGAGGAGGAGGGCCTATTTTTTTCTTGGATATTAGGTATTATGAGGGCAGAAGGAAGAAGAGTTGATTTTTATTATTTATCTTTGATTTTACAGTGGTTTAGGTGATTACAGTGTATATTACCATTCTTTTGGAGAGGGAAGAAAGGAGGGCACTGACAGTATTCAAGATGAATCCGTTAGAGGTGGAACCGGACGTGTATCTAGGTATAATGACTTTTCCTGTGACATTTGTCTGTTCTGCTACTAGCAGATGGCAGTTTCAGAAGAAATACACTAATACAATCAGAAGGACTAGAAATGTTCAATTGAGGTTAAATAATATTGTATAAATATTTTTCAGTAATCACTTAATTGGCTAAAAACTTAGGTTTTAATTACATTTATACATAGTCTTATCCTAAAAAGTTTAAGGCAGAATTCTTATCTATATCATATTATATAATTGAATAATATATAAACAATTTAGTGAAACAAATTCTCATTTGATTTTTAAAATTAGAAACAATAGAAAATACTTTGATTAGAATTAAGTGCTCAGTTCTGTATATCCAAATATAATTTGTAAGGATGCCTGCATTTTTACCTAGTTATAATGCCTGGTACATAGTCTGTCTTTTCACTTTATTGACAGTTTGTCATAATATAGCTCCAAGAAACTAGTTCATCATGTCACATAGTTTCAGCATTAATTGCGTTTTTAATCACTAGCTGTTATAATGAGTGCTGCTGAGACTATTTTGGTACAGATTACTTTCTTTTGTAGTTGTTTATTTCTTTGGGGTATTGTCCAGAAGCTGACTTTCCTGTTCAGATACACTTGGTAGCTTTTGTTCTGCTTTGACAGCTTACTTTCTGAAATGTGGAGTCAAGTTACATTGCTACCAGCAGTATTTTACCTACTTGCTTACCAATACAGACTGATCAGTTCTGGTATGCATAATTAATAATTATTTTGCTAATTGAATGAATATATAATCAATAATACTTTAAAGCAGTGGTCCCCAACCCCCGGGCTGCGGACCTATACCCGTCTGTGGGCCATTTGGTACTGGTCTGCAGAGAAAGAATAAATAACTTACATTATTTCCGTTTTATTTACATTTAAGTCTGAACGATGTTTTATTTTTAAAAAATGACCAGATTCCCTCTGTTACATCCGTCTTACAGGCGTCCCCAAACTACAGCCCGTGGGCCGCAATTTGGCCCCCTAAGGCCATTTATCCAGCTCCCGCAGCACTTCCAGAAGGGGCAACTCTCTCATTGGTGGTCAGTGAGAGGAGCACTGTATGTGGGAGCCCTCCAATGGTCTGAGGGACAGTGAACTGGCCCCCTGTGTAAAAAGTTTGGGGACCCCTGGAAGACTCACTCTTGATGCTTGTCTCTGTCACTTGATACATTTATCCGTCCCACCGTAAAGGCCAGTCCGTGAAAATATTTTCTGACATTAAACTGGTCTGTGGCCCAAAAAAGGTTGGGAACCACTGCTTTTGAGTCATTTTGATTTTTAGTTTTACTTTTTTCTTTTACATATGGTTTGTTGGTGAAGAGTTCTCATTTAACCATTTTTACTAAGTGAAGTCTGAGTGGTATTATTATATATTTAATTACTTTATATATTTAATTTTTACTTTCATAGTAACTTTTGTTATGGCTGTTGAATATTTTTCTATTCTATTACTTTATTTTGATGTTTATTTTATTCTACCTGTGTAGGGATTTTAAATAAAATATATTAGTCTGTTTTGCTCATAACCTATATATCTTCCTAAATCATGTTTTTCCTCTAAAACTAGAATTATTTTAAGTTTCTTTTTGATAAAAGATTAACCTACTTAGATTTTATTAAATGTTATTGTGAAGTTATAAGTCCAACTTTAGTTTATTTACTTAAATTTTGTTCTTTCATTCTAAGGAATTTATTTTTCTTACAGCTTTACATTTTTAATTTAGAAATTTATAGATTAATTCTAATTCTGCAGAGATTCAGTACTTTGGAGTTTGATCATTCTCGGTCTTTTTATACCTTTTAGAAGGAATTGATGATACTGTATTTATGGTTTTATAGCCTGCCTTTGTACTCAGTAGTTTGTAAATAATTTGCCATGTCATTTAATATTTTTCAGTAATATTTTGATTGGCTGTGTTGTGATCCAGAAGAGCCTACAGATGTATCTAACCTCTTAACTAACCTCTCAGTATTCACTTAACTAACTTGTCAATCTTATATATATATATATTTATAAATAACACAATAACTAGAATCTTTATATATTTGTTTTTTCTTTGGGCAAATATTCACAAATGAAATTATTTCCCTCTTTATTATTATTATTTTTTAATATAAAAAGGAAAACAGGTTGATATATGGTGGAGTTTTGGACTCTAGGTGTCTGAAGACCATTTGGTTATTTATTACCCAAGTGATTTAGAACAAGTCACTTTTATGCAGCTGTTTCTTTAACTATCAGGTATCTATAATACAGCCTTTCTTATTTGTCTCCTAATTTTTGTTAGAAAATTAAATAATGTATAAGAATATACAACTAGGAGTTATTTTATAAATACAAAGCATTGTTAAGTAATTACTTTTATGTTCAACTGGTAAATAAGGATGTAGAGTTGTATTATTCTCAGATAATTTATAACTGAAATAAAACAGAGTGATGACTAATTTGAATTTTAAGAAAGAATACTGGTTAAAATATACAGTTTTAGAAGCTCCTTTTAGAAGTTAACCATCTCTGTATTTGTGAAGGCTTTGGGTAGGTCCTGTACTTCCCACTCTGTTTAGATCAGTTAGGCTTGTTGGAGAGTTAAAAAACTTAATTAGCTTGTGTAATACCTGGGTTTTTTTTTGTTGTTGTTTTCTGAAGCTGGAAACGGGAAGAAACAGACAGACTCCCGCATGCCCCCAACCAGGATCTACCGGGCACGCCCACCAGGGGGGATGCTCTGCCCACCAGGGGGCGATGCTCTGCCCCTCCGGGGCATCTCTCTGTTGCTACCAGAGCCACTCTAGCGCCTGGGGCAGAGGCCAAGGAGCCATCCCCAGCGCCTGAGCCATCCCCAGCACCCGGGCCATCCTTGCTCCAATAGAGCCTCGCTGTGGGAGGGGAAGAGAGAGACAGAGAGGAAGGAGGGGGAGGGGTGGAGAGGCAGATGGGCGCCTCTCCTGTGTGCCCTGGCCAAGAATCGAACCCGGGACTTCCGCACATCAGGCCAACGCTCTACCACTGAGCCAACTGGCCAGGGCCGAAAGGTCATTTTTATAGCATATAACTTGAAGTAACTCTAATATTGAAAACAGGGATAAATGATTTTTTAAGGAAAAAAAAAAACGCCCTACCTTCATTTCGGTCTAGTATTTGAGTAATACATAGCTACCGAAATTCTGCAAACCTGCATACTTGATATTTATGTACCTGCCTATCTGGTCCTTGGTTTGGTAAATGCTTTTTCTATAATTTGAGTGCTTTAACTTTGTTTATATGCTAGCATATAATTAATACTTCCTATCCTTATTTCCCTACTGATTAGAGATAGCATATGATCAGTACATGACTCTTAAGTCTGCTAACTTCTTTAGGGTGTTGCCATGGGGTCTCATATGTTAATGGAATGCTAAATCAGGGAATAATAAAAATTTGCCTAAGACAATTAAAATTTCTTGTACTCTGGAAGGAACAAATCTGAAATATCTTTGTAGGGATGTGTACACATTCAGGGTTTGTAGGACTCTTACACTGCTAAAGGACATGGACTTTCTGTTCAAAATTACAAACTCTATAAAGAAATTAGCTATAATGAATTGAAAATAGTGAAATAATATAGTGACATGAAATAAACATCATAAGGATAAAAGGAAGATTCAAAAAAATTATAGTATAGCATTATTAATAAACTTAAATTTTATTTTAAAAATTGATTTTTATTTTTAATTATTTTTAATTTTTTTTATTTTTTACAGAGACAGTGAGTCAGAGAGAGGGATAGACAGGGACAGACAGACAGGAACAGAGAGAGATGAGAAGCATCAATCATTAGTTTTTCATTGCACATTGCAACACCTTAGTTGTTCATTGACTGCTTTCTCATATGTGCCTTGACTGCAGGCCTTCAGCAGACCGAGTAACCCCTTGCTGGAGCCAGTGACCCTGGGTTCAAGCTGGTGGGCTTTTTGCTCAAACCAGATGAACCCACGCTCAAGCTGGCGACCTCGGGGTCTCGAACCTGGGTCCTCTGCATCCCAGTCTGACACTCTATCCACTGCGCCAACACCTGGTCAGGCTAAAAATGGATTTTTAGAGAGAGGCAGGAAGGGAGAAAAGTAAGAAGCATCAACTTGGCCCTGGCCAGATGGGGTCAGCCTGGCATATATGTAGATGTCCCAGTTCAATTCCCATTCAGGGCATACAAGAGAAGCAACCATCTGCTGCTTCTCTCTCCTTGCTCTCCCTTACCTCCTCCTCTCTCTCTCCTCTTCCTTTTCCCCTCTAGAGGCCAGTGGCTTGATTGGCTCGAGGGTCACCCTGGTTGCTGAGGATAGCTTGGTTGGTCCCAGTTGGTTGGCCTCAGGTGCTAACAATAGCTCGGTTGATTGGAGCATTGGCATTAGATGGGGGTTGTTAGGTGGATCCTGGTTGAGGTGCATTTGAGAGTCTCACTGTCCCCTCGTTTAAAAAAAAATTTTTTAAAAGATGCATCAACTCGTTGCTTCACTTTAGTAGATTGCTTTATGTACATCCTTGATGGAGGTGGGAGGGGCTCAAGCTGAGCCAATGACCCCTTGGTCAGGCAAGTGACCTTGAGATCATGTTCATCCCGTGCTCAAGCCAGCAACATCGGGGTTTTGAACCGGGTACCTTAGCATCCCTGGTTGATGCTCTACCCACCATACCACCACTGATCAGGCTGATAAACATTTTTTTTACAAACCAAAAGGAATGTTAAATACTTGAAATAAAAGTATATAATCACTGGAATTTTAAACCCATGGACATTAAAAACAATGGGAGAGAATTAGTGATTGGGGGAATGTTGAACAGAGAGATAAAGAGTTGGAAAATAGGGAAAAGTAAGCATGGTTAGAGAATACGTTATTCAGTAAGTCTATAAGGATTGCTGAATGAAAAGGGAAAATGGGAAAGAAACAATGGCTAATAATTTTCCAAAATTTATGAAAATCATGAGTCTTCAGAATAAGGAAATTTACCAAATTCTGAACAAGATAAATGAAAGCAAATCTAAAGAACCTCCCATCTCCCCCAAATTCTTAAAGAAAAGCTGAGAAGAAAGGCATATTACCTCAGAGGAATGAGTTAGATTGACAGCTGACTTCTCATCAGCAGTAACAGATCCCAGAATGTCTTCCAAATGCTGAGGCAGTAACTGTCCATGTAGAATTCTATGTGCAATTAAATTACTTAATTGAAAAGGACATTATCACTGGAAAGATGTAACAGTTATAACCCTGTGTTCACCTAATAACATAGTATAAATTATATAAATTTAAAAATGTCAACTTAATGCCTGTCCTGTGGTGGCACAGGGGTTAAAGAATAGACCTAGAATGCTGATCTAGAATGTTACCAGTTCAAAACCCTTGGCTTGCCTGGTCAAAGCACATGTGAGAAAAAAATGGCAACTTAAAAAAAGAAATTAATATCCACAATCATACTTGCGAAAATTTAACACCTTTTTCCCCCAAATTGTTGAAGTAGACTAAAATGAACAATAGTAGAGAGACTACACAATGTTAAATACTTGGTCTTACTTGATCTAGTTTATCAAATGCAGAAAATATATTTTTAATTATATCTGGAACAGTCAAAAAAGAAACTTAACTGACCAAGTACTAAACATAAAGGAAAGCTAAATGAATTCCTTCACTATAGTGTAGTAAATTTAGAAATACATAAAAAAAGATAGTATTCTGCTCTCAGGCCTCTAACCATTTCATTTGATAACTTCAAAACGGTTCTTAGTGATTAGAATCATAATTGGAAAGTTACTTAGAGCTAAACAATTTTTTTTTTTTTTTTTGTATTTTTCTGAAGCTGAGAACGGGGAGAGACAGTCAGACAGACTCCTGCATGCGCCCGACCGAGATCCACCCGGCACGCCCACCAGGGGAGAAGCTCTGCCCACCAGAGGGCGATGCTCTGCCCATCCTGGGCTTCGCAATGTTGCGACCAGAGCCATCCTCAGCGCCCAGGCAAACTTTGCTCCAATGGAGCCTCGGCTGCGTGAGGGGAAGAGAGAGACAGAGAGGAAGGAGAGGGGGAGGGGTGGAGAAGCAGATGGGCGCCTCTCCTGTGTGCCCTGGCCGGGAATCGAACCCGGGACTCCTGTACGCCAGGCCGATGCTCTACCACTGAGCCAACCGGCCAGGGCCTAAACCCAGTTTCCAACTTCAGAAAAATACAAAAAAAAAAAAAAAAAATACTATGGTTTCAAATAGAAGGTAAGATATTTCCTCAAAAAATATTCCCCAGGAAAGGATATTTATATTTACGTTCTTAGGAACTCTCTCATTGCAGTTCTCATGTTCTCTTTCTCTTGAATGTGACCTGAAGTGCCTTTTAGTATGTGTGAGTTTGGAAAGCTCAGAGCTCATCTGATAAGAGGCAAAGAAATCTAGCACAGATCTGGTGTTTAAAAAATCACTTAAAAAAATACACTCTGGCTACACTGTCGGTATCAAAAGATACCCCAGTGTTACAAATAGGAAAAAAAGTCCTAGTGTTTTATATAAATGGGCAGTTGTACCTTGGGATAAAAAATTTAGTGAGAGTGCAATTTGCTGATTCGAAAGTGTTTATGTATCTGGAAAATTTACTGTGATTAAAAAAAGTTTGGATACATTCATGTCTCAGGAGTGTGAAGAAAATGTTCATGAAATATGAGATAAAGCAAACAATATTCTGAATCAGTATTTTACAGATTATGTGTTTTAATATTTAAGCATACTAATAAATACATATTTGATTATTTTACATATTCAGATAAAATTATTTAAAAATATTCTCACTGACAAAATAAGAAGATCACTATATTTGGAGCTGCCTTACTTGGACATGTTTAGTTTATGGCCTTAATTAATGCATGTATTAAAGAAAAAAAAGATTGAAATTATATAGTTAACCTTCTCAATTTTAGGGATTGGAAAATAAGCCACAGAGTGAAGCCAACTAATGAGAAGAAAAATAATGAGGAAAAGGACAGAAATTAACAAAGAAAAAAATATTAGCAAAATCAAAACTGAAAGCTGGCCTTTAGGCCAATAAACTAAGCAACTCTGCCAAATTAAACAAAAAGGAAGGCAAAAGGGAATGAAAAGAGGGTTATACCTGCAGATGTAGTAGAGATATAGAAAAATTATGAGGGAATACAATAAATAACTTTCTGGAAATATATCACCAAGACTTTTACAGAAAAACAGATTCAGCGATAGGTTAGGGATTTAAGTGTTCTTTGGCCACATTATGTTTGAGATCTTTAGATGTTGAGCAACCAGGTTAGCTAAGCATGCTCTGGAGACATGTACAGATTTGGAAGTTACTAGCTTATAAATGATGTAAAAAGCAGGTCCATTTGGAAGCTGTTTTAAGATCAGAGATGATAAGGATCTGAACTAGGACATTGGTAGTGGGATGAAGAGGGTGTAGAACAGGAGTCGGGAACCTTTTTGGCTGAGAGAACCATAAACGCCACATATTTTAAAATGAATTCTATGAGAGCCATACAACAACCCGTGTACGTTACTCATTATCCAATAAAAATCTGGTGTTGTCCCAGAGGACAGCTGTGATTGGCTCCAGCCACTGCAACTATGAACATGAGCGGTAGGAAATGAATGGATTATAATACATGAGAATGTTTTATATTTTTAACGTTATTTATTTTTTTTATTAAAGATTTGTCTGCAAGTCAGATGAAGCTATCAAAAGAGCCACATCTGGCTCGCGAGCCATAGGTTCCCGACTCCTGGTGTAGAACTAGAAGATAGAACATTTAGGTTCATGAATGTAGGTGATTATAGGAAGGGAGTATTTATCATTTCCCAGCTAAGAGTTAAGGAAATAGAGTTAAGAAAATGAGTTTATACTTCCAACTGAATTTCATAGCCCACTATATTCGATAAAAAATACCTACGGAGGAAGTTCCCTCTGTAGAGAGGTTTATTGGTATGTGATTGAGTAAAATTTAGGGAAATGAACTTACTTCAGTACTTTAATTTTATTTCAGTTTGGGGAGTTTTCAGTTTTAGTAATTGTAGCATCTTAAAAAGCCATTGATACTATAGTTTAAAACAAAATTAATATATTAATTTAGTTGAAACTACTATAATGAATGAAGTTTCTTGGCAGAGATATTACCAATATACACTGATCTTCAAGTAATAATTTATCTAAATATACTTTTCACTATAGGTTTTCAAATTGGTATGATAATTTTTTTCTGGATAGTCGATATTGATTAAGAATGTCTGATCTTTTGGTAGATTTGCAGGGAGAAAACCAGTTTTGTTAGATGTTTGTAAGAACATTTACCCTAAGACAGCATGATGGTTTTTCAGGATTAGGATTCACTTCTGTTGCTGTAGGAGGAGGAAAGGTAACATTTAACATTGGTTTTACCTGCATTTCAGTGAAGGCCACTGGCTTGCTGGTATGTACCATGCAGGCTACTATTGTGCAGACTATAGCCATTTTATACACCTAAGCTGGATAAGCTACTCATGTATTTTCTCTAATTGGATTTTTAAACTTTCAAGAATAAAAACTAATATTCTTTAAAAAATTATCTTTTATAGTTTATATTAAACAGAATATCATTTTGTCTTTGGCAATACAGAAAGAAGGTTGAAAAGTATTTTTGAATTCATTCCTTTTAGACTCTGAATCCATCTATGCTTACCTTTGCTTTCTGTATCCTTCAGGCTAGGTCTCGGGGTAATCCTGAGTCAGAGACAGCATTCAGGCCTTCAGCAATCTTGTTTCCTTGCTGTGTGTTGATGCTAATTAAAGTTTTAGTTGGTGATCAATATGATTTATGTTATGTTATTTCAGATGCATGCTGTTTTAAATTACAGCTATATGTATTTTTAGAGAATGTGAAATGATAGTAGAAAACATTGAAAATTACAATAAAATAAGAGAGAGTTCTATGTTACCTTAAACTCACATTTTGAAATGTCTTAATTTTTTAGAATCATACACCTGACACCTATATAATTTTATTAACCAATGGCACCCGAATAAATTCAATTAAAATAAAAAAATGTTTAAATTTTTATTTTATTCTATTATACATGTTAAAAGTATTGTATGAAAAAGCTAATATATAAATTATACTTTTTCTTTAACAGAAGGTGACAACAGAATTTTTAAAAGTGAAGAATTTTTAAAGAAGGTGACAAAAAGAAGGAAAATGCCAAAACCAGTAAGTATAGTTTATTTTACTTTTGCTGCTACTTAATATAATATCAATATAGCACTCAGTTTCTTTTGGAACAAGACAAAGTAGCATATAGTAGAGTTGTTGGGAAGGAAAAGACATTGAGGCCTGACTGGTGGTACAGTGGATGGAACGTCAACCTGGGATGCTGAGGTCTCAGGTTCAAAACCCAAAGGTTGCCTGCTTGAGCATGGGTTCATCAGGCTTGAGTGTGGGATCAGACATGATCCTATGGTCACTGGCTTAAGCCCAAGGTCACTGGCTTGAGCAAGGGGTCACTGGCCCAGCTGGAGCCCCCTGGTCAAGGCACATGTGAAAATCAATCAATGAACAACTAAGATGCCGCAACTATGAGTTGATCTTTCTCATCTCTCTTTCTTTCTTGTTTGTGTCTGTCTGTCTCTCTCTAATAGAAAAAAAAGAAAGAAAAAGAAAAATGCACTGATATTATTGTTATTTGTTTTAGATTAATGTGGTTAAAGTGCTGTATTATGTGGGCCAGTGAAGAAGAGGTGTAGGTAACTTTGTAGATAAGTTTAAAATTCATATGTTCTGGGATCAAACTGTTCTGTTTCTTGTTCTGGCCCTGCTAATTAATTTGAGTGCCTTTTGTGAGATAGTTCAGTCTTTCCAATTCTTAATTTCCTCATATATAAAATGGAGATTTATATGGTGAGGATTAGAAGAAGTTGGTACACATTCAGTGCTCAGTAAAGAAAACCTTACTGTTAAACAGAAGGAATGAGAGGTTCATGCATTATTAATTTTCTCATAATTCTGGCTTTGATGCTGATGATATGCTGATACATAGTCTTAGATTTTTTATTTAAGGGTGTATATGTACTCATTTCATTTAGTTTTATAATTATGTAGTTCTTGACTCTTATTCCTTCTGTCTTAGGATAAATGCTCTTTAATAATATCTGGGTGTCTTTTTCAGTAACTTTCTTTTGGCCAATTATCTTTCTAAGAAAATTATTGGTTATAATTATTGGAATTTCCTGGCATGCATATCACTTTGGAATTACTTTAAAGACTCAGCAGGTAACAAAGTGTGCATTGTTTGAGGGAGAGAAGAATAAAAAGAAAAGTCATAATAAAGGAAGATACAAATTTTTCTATTTGCAGATAACATGATTGTTCATGTAGAAAATCCTCAGAAGCAATAGCTACTAGAAATAATAACTGAATTCAAGATTCTTGGACACTAGGTTCTATTTTTTAAAATCAGTTGTCTTTTTTATATACTGGCAGCAAAATTTGAAAAAAAAATTTGTAACAGTATCAAACACATAAAATAATTAGAAATAAATTTACAGAAATGGTACAAGA
Organism: Saccopteryx bilineata; assembly: GCF_036850765.1. NCBI lineage: Eukaryota > Metazoa > Chordata > Mammalia > Chiroptera > Emballonuridae > Saccopteryx > Saccopteryx bilineata. Next base: position 309,811,095 of record NC_089490.1, read on the forward strand.
TCTCTTTACTGAAAACTCCTTTGAAACTAAAGACCTAAATATACAGAAAAGTATCTATGGTCTAGATATATCTAGAAAACATTAAGATGTCAGTTCTCTTTAAATGTATTGGTAGTTACAATGCAATTCTAACCAATTAAATACTGTCAGACTTTTGTGACTAAAATTGACTAGCTGATTGTAAAATGTATATGGAACTACCAAACCAAAATTCATATGAAATGGCTAAAGTAATTTTACTAAGTACAGAGTTGGAAAACTTAACACCTGTGTTTCAAGACTTATTCACAAGCTATAAAAATAAGAAACTGTGGTACTATTGAAAGGATAGCTAATAAGATCGATGAAACAAAAATGTACCTGTACACATATATTATAATGAAAATATCATATTTTCAATAAGGGTATCACACAATTCAATGCAGAAATTCAATTCTTTCCAATAAATAATGTTGGAACAAAATTGTTCATACAGGAAAACATGAGCATTGACCCTTATCTCATGATTTGCACAAAAATTGAGCTCTAAGTAGATCGTAGACATAAGTGCAAAAGCCCAAATTATAAAACTGCTAGAAGAAAACATAAGGAAACATTTTTGTTACCTTGGGGTAGACAAAGTTTCTTCTAGAACGCAGAAGCTTTGAACCATTAAAAATAATTGGATTGCATCAATATTAAAAACCTTTGCTCTTTGAAAAACAGTAATAAGAAAATAGAAAGGCAAGACAGAATGGGAAAAAATATTGCAATATGACGTTTTTTAGAACTCAGTAAAGCAAATGTTAAAAAATGGGCAAAAACTGAACCAAATGCTTCATAAAGGAACATATTATAACCAACAAACACAGGAAAAGATCCTCAATATTGTTAGTTATCAGGAAAGCACAAATTAGAACTACAGTGAGATACCACTTTATACTTTTTAGAAGGGCTATAAATTGTACTGATGGTACCAAGTGTTGAAAAGGATGTGGATCAACTTAATATATTTCTCAGAGGAATGTGAAAGTTTGCAACTGCTTTGAAAAAGTCTTTTGTCAGTGTAATTAAGTGGAGAACATTTATTCCTTAGTGTATGGACTCAAATTTTATTTATGGTTGGATATAAATTATGTGGTGTTATGCATAAAAATTCTGAAAGAAAATATTTTAAGACATTAAAGGTAGTGTACTTTTTTTCCTTAAACTTTTTTAGATCAGTATTTAATTAACCACACCTCCCTTCACTCCCCCAAAATAAAAAAGAAAGCCTAGTATTTTGTCTGACTGGCAGTGGCACAGTGGATTGAGCATCAACTCAAGATGTTGAGGTCCCTGGTTTGAAACCCTGAGGTTTCTGGCTCGACCAGGGGCTTGCCAGCTTGAGTGTAGGATCACTGGCTTGAGCGTGGGATCATCAAGATGGTCCCAAGGCTGCTGGTTTCAGCCTCCAGCCCCTCTCTTCAAGGCACATATCAGAAGCTATCAGTGAACAACTAAAGTGAAACAACTATGAGTTGTTGCTTATTTTCCTCCTCTCTCTCCTTTCTTCTACTTTTTCTCTCTCCTCTATCTTTCTCTTTCTCCTCTCTTTTCTCTCTCCCTCTCCCTTTCCCGTTCTCTCTCTCCCTCTGCCTCTTCCCTCTCTCTCTCTAAAAAAAGAAAGACTATTTTTTCAGAACACAAGCTTAGAGAAATTGAATTTGATCTTCATATTTTACACTGATCTTGGTGGCCCAGTATTATACTTGGTAGATATATAGCCTAGTTCAGTGGATAACTTCTATAGATCTATTTTTTTAATTGTAAAATAAAGTTGATTTAATAATGTGCTTTGATTACATCAGAGAATCACTATTGGGATGAAATTTAAAGACTTTAAAAGTTGCTTTAAGTGCTTTTTTGTTAAAGCTATTGATAAGTGATATTTGTATTCATATTATTTATGTTCTCATTTAATAGGTTTATTCTTGTTACATTTAAATGAGTTAATATCAAAATTTTCTCAGTTTTAATTTCTAATGTAATATATGTTGAAAGATATCTCACATAAACAAAGGTGTTTTGGGATGCTTTGCAATTGAAAAGTTTAAAGAGAACTTGGTACTAGGAAGTTTGAGAACTTCTAGCCTAGGGTGTTATTATGTCTTTGTAATTGAAGGTAAGTTAGTGCTGTGTCTGGGTTGACTCCAGCAGGAAGGGAGGAAAAAGCATAAGGAAGCATTCTCACTAATTTATGCCTAGGCCTAGAAGTGGCTTATATCTCTTCTGCTCACGGCCTGTGGGTGAGAGCATAGTCACGTAGCCATGCCTAATAGCAAGAGACATTAAAAGATGTTCTGTAGCTTAGTAGCCATATGTACAACTATAACTTGATTAGATTTTGGTGGTCAAACAACAAGCAATCTCTGCCATAATTAACATGTTAGTTTAAGTGAGAAAAAATTATATGATAAATTTAGAGGGAGCAGTGGCTAAACTTGAACAACTATAAATAATTTTCTTAAAAATTAATACCTCTTAAGCTAGATATAGAAGAAAAGCTATAGTGAAAACAATTCTTAAGATATTAGCAGTGAAGCATTTCTTTCAAAATCAGGAACACGCCAAAAGATACACACTGTTTGAAGATGTTAAGATTTTTTCTTTAAGAGGTTGGCAAATTATGGCCCATAGACCAAATTCAGCCTGCCACATCCTTTTGCATAGCCTGTAAACTAGGAATGGTTTTACATTTTCAATTGTTGGGAGAAAACTATGTGAAATTCAGTTTTCAGTGCCTGAAGTTTTGTTGGAACATACTATGTTTTGTTATCTGTAACTGCTTTGTTGCTGTAGTGTATAGTTGAGTGTGCCATGTGCAAAGCCTAAAATATTTTTAGTCCTTTACAGAAGTTTTCTGGCCTCTGTTTTATATAAACACAAAGATTCATAGGCTCATTATATAATAGGCAAGAGAACAGATCTAAAGGATCAATATGAAAAAATAAATTGCATTTCTATAGAAGCAAAACCAGAAAAAAATTGGAAATTTTAACATATTTTGAATGATGAGTTTAAGCTAGATGAGTTAAGCTAGATGAGTTTTGGTATTTGGAATTTTTTGGATTTTAGTAAGGTGAATATGCCATATTTATGTGTGCCTGTCATTATATCTTGAAACCTTATTGAGGTCTGTTACATTACCTCAAAAACATTAATACTTGTAAAGATTAATATGTAAATATTCATTTGAAGTGGGGTGATTTAATTCATTCGTTAGTTTCATATCACTCTATGTCAAATTTTAATAGGAATTAGCTAGTAGACTTTTTTTTTTAACTGATTGAATTTGGATAAGAGGAAGGGGGAGAGAGAGAAACATTGGTTGATTCTTGTATGTGCCCTGACCAGGGATTGAACTCCCAACCTTGATATTTTAGGCTGATGCTCTAACCAACTGACCTACCTGTCCAGAGCAGTTTTCAATGTTTTTAGGATGTCAATGATTGTGGACCTGTATATTTATAATAACCACAAAACCATAATGAACTAGGGGAAAGATATCTAAAAAATGATTAATAATAATACTTTTATGGAGAAAATTATAAACAATTTTTTGAAAGATACTAAAAAAGATCTAAATTAATGCACAGAGAGAACCATAGTCATGGATAGGAGAGTCAGTATTGAAAAGATGTGATTTCTCTAAGAGAATCTGTTGTATTAATGAATTTAGTGTAGTTCCAATTTAAAATCATAATAGAGTATTGATTATGAGGCATAATGAAAAGTTTACAATTTTATATGGCAACAAGAACAAAGAACTAAGAATAACTGAAACAGTTCTGAAGATAATGAGGGAGACTAGCCCTACCAGATATCAAGAATTATTTTAAAGATATAATAATTAAGACTATATGTTATTGGCAGAATAGTTAAATTGTCCATTGCAGGAGAATTAGCACAAAATCAGACCTATACGTATAGACATATGGTTTGAAACAGAGTAATCTTTTGGGGCATGAAATCACAAATCAGTATACATTGTTTGGATGTTTTAAATCTCTATATCTTTATCCTTTTGGGGATTAAAAGATGAAATTAGACCTCTACTTCAAATCATAAGAAAAAAATCATTGAAGACAACTTATGAAAAACAAAACTTGAGTCGGAAATATATTGTGTATACTGATTAGTTAATAACTTCATGACTCCAGAGTAGAGTAATATCTCTTAAACATGACACAAAAAAATCTCTATGTAAACATTGATAAATTCAGTATTATAGTTAAGGATATGTTTACCACAAAGAAGGGCACTTTATAAAGTAAAATAACAAACTATTGGGAGAAAAAAATTTTGTGACACAACTGAAAAAATATCTAGATCTATAAAAATTTCCTACATAGAAGTAAGAAGACAATTAGAAAAATAAGCAGTAGACATGAACAGACATCTCAGAGATGGAGATTGAATAGTCAGTAAACGTATTAGTTTTATATTGCTCAATAACAAATGACTGCAAACCCAATCGTAGCTTAAAACAACAGTCATGTATGCCTTGCAGTTTTATGGGTTAGCAGTATGGGATGTTGTGACTGGAAATGAAACAGAAAAAAATACCTGCTTTTGTGCTGCCTGTCACCATTCAGCCAAATAAGTAGAGACGAGATTTGAATCTTTATGGGGCTTTGTTCAGATGGCTGGCAATCTGAGAAGATGAGTTCTGTACCTAGAAACGGTCTTAACATCTTGTCTCAGCCATTCTTTTTTTTTTTTTCAGTTTAAATTTTTTTCTTTCTTTTTTTTAAAATAATTTTATTTTTTAATGGAGCGACATCAATAAATCAGGATACATATATTCAAAGATAACAAGTCCAGGTTATCTTGTCGTTCAACTATGTTGCATACCCATCACCCAAAGTCAGATTGTCCTCTGTCACCTTCTATCTAGTTTTCTTTGTGCCCCTCTCCCTCCCCCTTTCCCTCTCCCTTTCCCCCCTCCCCCCGTAACCACCACACTCTTATCAATGTCTCTTAGTTTCACTTTTATGTCCCACCTACGTATGGAATAATGCAGTTCCTGGTTTTTTCTGATTTACTTATTTCAATTCGTATCATGTTATCAAGACCCACCATTTTGCTGTAAATGATCCAATGTCATCATTTCAAACAACAGCTCAGATAAGGGCCTAATATCCAAAATATACAAAGAACTCATAAAACTCAACAACAAACAAACAATCCAATAAAAAAATGGGAAGAGGACATGAACAGACACTTCTCCCAGGAAGAAATACAAATGGCCAACAGATATACGAAAAAATGCTCATCTTCTTTAGTTATTAGCCATTCTTTTTATAGGAGAAAAAAGGCAGAGTTGAGGGGTTTGGAAGTTAGGGAAAAGTTACTAGTATTTTTTTCACCTGCTGATCAGTAATTCTTTATCTGTGTCCTTGTCAATGGGCGTTTAATCCTTGGAGCATTGGGCTTAGATACCATTTTGTTTGTGGATCTCCTAGGCCACAAAGGTAGATTGCTTGCAGCCTCATAGAGTCACATAGACCCATTCCTGTATCTAGCTTCTGGAACAAAGCTTTATACTTGCATTAATCATTAATCCTATTGATTATAACTAAAAGGTACTATTACTAAAGCTAAATTTCTAATTCTTCAGTTCCACTATTAGTTTCTCTGCTTAGGGTTTCATTAGCCTGAAATCAAGATTTACCTCAACTGCATTCTTCTCTGGAGCTTGGGGTTCTCTTCCAAGCCCATTCCTTTTATTAGCAGAATTGATTTTCTTACAAAATGATGCATCTGTTTTTACTGGAGAAAGAAGTTCCATTCTCTTGCTAGCTATTGGCCAGAGTTGCTCTTAGCTCCTAGAGGCTGGTGTCAGGTCCTTGCCCCATGGCCTCCCCAGTTCAGCAGTGGAGAACCTTCTTTGTGTCATACTCCTATCTGAATTTTGACTCTCTGATTTCTACAACCACTCAGAGAAAAGGCTTTCTTTTTAAGGATTTGCATGATTAGTTTAGGCCCACCCACACAATCTTCCTACTTTAAGGCCAACTGATTAGTATCCTTAAGCACAGCTGCAAAATCCCTTTTGTCATGTAATACAATATAATCATGAGGGTAACACCAGGGATGGATATCATGGAGCCATCTTAGAATTCTGCTTAGCACCCAAAAGAAAATGTTCTCAACCTCATTAAGAATATGTCTGCACATTAAGACCATATTAAAATATAATTTTAGATCCACTAAATTGTCAAACATTAAAAAAATTGAATTCCCACTGTTGGTAAAAATATAGATCAGCAGCAATTCTTATACACTATTGATGAGAATTTAAGTTGATACTGTGATGTTGGAAGACAATTTAGCATTACATAGTAAAGTTGAAAGTATGCATAATTTATCACCCTAGAATTCTTCTGAGTATAATCTTCTAGAGAAACTCATCTAGACCCATAGGCATTAGGAGACATGTATAACAATATTTATAGCAGTACTATTCTTTATAGTAAAAATTGGAAACAATGTTCATTGACAGGAAAATGGGTATTAAATTATTAGCTAACATAGATATTGTATAGCAGTCAAAATGAATTGCAGCTACTCACAAAAACATAATTGAATCTTAGAACTATAACTGAAAAAGCAAACAGTAGCATAGTATAATTTTTGTTAAAATTTTATCAAATATAAATGTGTATGTAGTTGATGAATTTTTATAAAATATGTCCATGTAACCACTGCTCACATCAAGCAATAAGACTTTATTGGTAGTACTGTACAATTTTAATACAGCTAAAAATCAAAAACTACATTTCACAAGAAAAACTAACTTTCCATACAGATAACTACATTTGTGATAGAGCTATTTTTATTTAAAGCAATGGAATGACAGCACATAATACAGGTTAGTGCTTACCTGTGGAGGGTTGGGGACAGGGAAATTCAAAAAGAAGAAATACACCGCTATTGGCAACAATCTGTCGTTTTTTATTAAGTTGGATGATGGTAGATTTTTGGATAAATGAAAACTTTCTTTACTCACTAAATTTTTTACTTCAAATGTGTGGGTTTCCAAGAAGTACTAGAGACACTACTGGTAGTGGGTCGCAGACAGCATAAACCCTAAGACTCAACTACCGACACAAGCAGCACACACAAGTTGGAGTCTAGCAGGCACCAGACACTGTGGAGAATAAATATGCCCAACAGGACAGACATTGCACAGTGTGTAATATACATAATCAAGGTTGACCCTTAGAGCCAGCCAGCCTGAAGGGATAAACGTACCCATGAAAGGACCAACTGCATCTAATACTAACATACAACAAGAGGAAAAATAGTGCCCTCAAGAAGCATTCCTAGAACAAGGAAAACAAGATGCCTGGAGGACAGTGCCACTGACCCCATCTTCTTCATAAAGACTACACAAAAATTTCAAAGTCAGACAGTACTACCTAATACGTGGACAAAATGGACAGAGAAATGTGACCCAAATGAATTAGCAAAAGAAATTCCCAGAAAAAAAACTGAATGAGGTGGAAGTAACCAAAATACCAGATGCAGAGTGTAAAACAATGATTTTTAGGATGCTCAAGGACCTTAGAACAATAATGGATGGGCATATTGAGCACCTAAATAAAGAGATAGCAAGCATCAAAAATTACATTGAAATCATAAAAAAGAACCAGTCAGAAATGACAAATATATCAGAAATGAAGACTGCACTAGAAGGAAATAATAGCGAGTTGGATGAAGTCTAGGATTGAATCAGCGATTTAGAGGACAAGATAAATGGAAGCAGAACAGCAAATAGAAAAGAGGCTCAAAAAGTCTGAGGAAGCTCTTAAGAGAGCTCTGTGACAACATGAAGAGAAACAACATCCTCATCATAGGGATTCCTGAAAAAGAGAGAACAAACAAGGAATCAAGAACCTGTTTGAAGAAATCATAGCTGAAAATTTCCCTAAATTGATGAAGGAAAAAGTCGCACAAGTTCAAGAAGCACAGAGAGTCCCATTAAAGAGGAACACAAGGAGTCTTACAGCAAGACACATTATAATTAAAGTGCCAAAGGTAAGAGACAAGAAAGAATACTAAAAGCTGCAAGAGAAAAACAGTTAATTACCTACAGAGGAGCCCCCATAAGGATGATATCCGACTTCTCACCAGAAACACTTGAGGCCTGAAGGGATTGGCAAGAAATATTCAAAGTGATGCAAAGCAAGAGCCTACAACCAAGACTTTTCATTACAACCAAACCAGTACTGCAAGAAATGTTAAGGGGACTGCTGTAAAATCAGCAAAGGAAAAAAAAAAGGATGATAGATTTAAAGAATAAAATGGCAATAAACAACTACATATCAATAATAACCTTAAATATAAATTGATTAAATGCTCCAATCAAAAGACATAGGGTAGCTGTGTGGATAAGAAAACAGGACCCATACATATGCTGTCTATAAGAGACGCACCTGAGAACAAAAGATACACATAGACTAAAAGTGAAGGGATGGAAAAAGGTATTTCACACAAATGCAAATGGAAAAAAAGCTGGGGTAGCAATACTTATTTATGACAAAATCAACTTTAAAACAAAGGCTATAGTAAGGGATAAATAAGGTTACTACATAATGATAAAGGGAGCAAGCAATCCATCAGGAGGATATAACCATTGTAAACATCTATGCACCTAATATAGCAGCACCTACATATATAAAGCAGATTTTTAAGGACATAAAGGGAGAAATCAGCAATAATAGTATAATAGTAGGAGATTTCAATACTCCACTAACATCAATGGATATATCCTCCAGACAGAAAATTAACAAAATAACAGCGGCCTTAAATGACACACTAGATCAACTGGATTTAATAGATATTTTCAAGACCTTTTACCCCAAAGCAGCAGAATATACATTTTTTTCAAGTGCTCTCGGTACATTTTCTAGGATAGACCACATTAGGACACTCAAAGTCTCAATAAAATTAAGAAGATTGAAATAATATCAAGCATCTTCTCTGATCACAATGGCATGAAACTAGAAATTAACTACAATAAAAAAACTGAAAACATTAAAAAACTCGGAGGCTAAATAGCTTGTTAATAACGAATGGGCTAACAGCGAGATCAAGGAATAAATAAAAGGTTTCTTTGAAACAAATGAAAATGAACATACAAAAGTCAAAATTTATGGGACACAGCAAAAGCAGTCCTGAAAGGGAAGTTCATAGCATTATAGGCATACCTTACGAAGCAAGAAAAAGCTCAAATTAACAACCCTGCATCTAAAAGAACTAGAAAAAGAACAACAAAGCCCAGAGGAAGTAGAAGGAAAGAAATAATAAAGATCAGAGCGGAAATAAATGACATAGAGGCTAAAAAAACAATACAGAAGATCAATGAAACCAATAGCTGTTTTTTTGAAAAGGTAAACAAGATTGATGAACCTTTAACCAAAATCATCAAGAATAAAAGAGCGAGGACGCAAATAAAATTAGAAATGAAAATGGAGATGTAACAACTGACACCGCCGAAATACAAAGGATTTGAAGAAAAGAAGATCTGTATGCCAAAAAATTGGACAGCCTAGGCAAAATGGATAAATTCCTAGAAACATATAATTTTCCAAAACTCAATATGGAAGAATCAGAAAACCCAAACAGACTGAGTACAACAAATGAAATTGAAACAGTTAATAAAAAATCGGCCAGCAAACAAACCAGATCACTTCACAGGCGAATTTTACTAAGTCTTCAAGGAAAACTAACACCTATCCTTCTCAAGCCATTTCAAAAAATTCAAGAGGAGGGAAGACTTCCAAGCTCCTTTTATGAGGCAAGCATAATCCTCATTCCAAAACCAGGTAAAGACACTACAAAGAAAGAAAACTAGAGGCCAGTATCCCTGATGAACTTAGATGCTAAAATTCTCAACAAAATATTAGCAAACCGGATCTAGCAATACATGAAAAAAATCATACATCATGATCAAGTGGGATTTATTCTGGGGAGGCAAAACTGGTACAATATTTGCAAATGATAAATGTGATTCATCACATTAACAAAAGGAAGTATAAAAATCACATGATAATATCAGTTGATGCTGAAAAAGCATTTGATAAAATCCACCCCCTATGTATAATCAAAACTCTCATCAAAGTGGGAATACGGGGAACATACCTGAACATGATAAAGGCCATCTATGACAAACCCACTGCCAACATCCTACTCAATGGGAAAAAATTAAAAGCAATCCCCTTAAGATCTGGAAGAAGTCAGGGGTGCCCCCTTTCACCACTCTTGTTCAACATAGTTCTGGAAGTCCTAGCCACACAATCAGACAAGAAGAAAAAATAAAAGTAGCATCCAAATTGAAAAAGAAAGTAAAACTATCATTATTTGCTGATGACTTGAGACTGTACATAGAAAACTACTAGACCTGATAAATGAATTTGGCAAGGTGGCAGGATATAAAAAATTAATATTTAGAAATCAGTGGTATTTTTATACACCAACAATAAATTGTCTGAAAGAGAAATTAAATGAACAATCCCCTTCACTATTGCAACAACAAAATAGTAAAGTACCTGGGAGTAAATTTAACCAAGGAGGTAAAGGACTTGTACTTGGAAAAATATAAAACATTGATAAAAGAAATCAGGGAAGATACAAACAAGTAGATGCATATACCGTGTTCATTGACAGGAAGAATAAACATCATTAAAATGTCTATATTACCCAAAGCAATGTATAGATTCAATGCAATTTCTATTAAAATACCAATGACATACTTCAAAGATATAGAACAAATATTTCAAAAATTTCTATGGAACTGAAAAAGAACACAAATAGCCTCAGTAATCTTTTTTTTTTTTTCGTATTTTTCTGAAGCTGGAAACGGGGAGAGACAGTCAGACAGACTCCCACATGCGCCTGACCAGGATCCACCCGGCACGCCCACCAGGGGCGACGCTCTGCCCACCAGGGGGCGTCGCTCCACCGCAACCAGAGCCACTCCAGCGCCTGGGGCAGAGGCCAAGGAGCCATCCCCAGCGCCCGGGCCATCCTTGCTCCAATGGAGCCCCGGCTGCGGGAGGGGAAGAGAGAGACAGAGGGGAAGGAGGGGGGGTGGAGAAGCAAATGGGCGCCTCTCCTATGTGCCCTGGCCGGGAATCGAACCCGGGTCCCCCGCACGCCAGGCCGACGCTCTACCGCTGAGCCAACCGGCCAGGGCATAGCCTCAGTAATCTTGAAGATGAAGAATAAAGTGGGAGGTATCACACTTCCTGATATTAAGTTATATTACAAGGCCATTGGAATCAAAACAGCCTGGTACTAGCATAAGAACAGGCGTACAGATCACTAGAACAGAACAGAGAACCCAGACATAAATCCACTCCTTTATGATCAATTGATATTTGACAAAGGAGGTAAGAGCATACAGTGGAGTAAAGACAGTCTCTTTAACAAATGGTGTTGGGAAAATTGGTCAGGTACATGAAAAAAAATGAGAGTAGACCACCAATTTATCCATAATACAAAATTACAAATATAATCTCAAAGTGGATAAAAGACTTAAATGTAAGTCATTAAACCATAACCATCTTGGAAGAAAACATAGGCAGTAAACTCTTTGATATCTCTTATAGCAATATTTTTGCTGATTTATCTCCACAGGCAAGTGAAATAAAGGACAGGATGAACAAATGGGACTATATCAAGCTAAAAAGCTTTTACACAGCAAAATACACTATTAATTAAAATAGAGACAAACCACACAGTGGGAGAACATATTCGCCAATACGTCTGATAAAGGGTTAATAACAAAAGTTTATAAAGAATTTCTAAAACTCAACACCTGGAAGGTAAACAATCCAATTAAAATGGGAAAAAGAACTGAACAGATACTTATCCAAAGAGGACATACAGACGGCCAATAGGCAGATGAAAAAATGCTCAACATCACTAATCATTAGAGAAATGCAAATTAAAACCACAATGAGATACCACTTCACACCTGTCAGAATGGCGCCAATTAACAAAACAACACAGAATAAGTGCTGGTGATGATGTGGAGAAAAGGGAACCCTCCTGCACTGCTGCTGGGGATGCAGACTGGTGTAGCTACTGTAGAGAATGGTATGGGGTTTTCCCAAAAACTTAAAAATGAAACTACCTTTTGACCTAGCTATTCCACATTTAGGAATATATCCTAAGAATACCAAATCAGGCCCTGACTGGTTGGCTCAGTGGTAGAGCGTCAGCCTGGCGTGCAGGGGACCCGGGTTCGATTCCCGGCCAGGGCACATAGGAGAAGCGCCCATTTGCTTCTCCACTCCCCCCTTTCCTCTCTGTCTCTCTCTTCCCCTCCTGCAGCCAAGGCTCCATTGGAGCAAAGATGGTCCGGGCACTGGGGATGGCTCCCTGGCCTCTGCCCCAGGCGCTAGAGTGGCTCTGGTTGCTGCACCCCGGAGGGGCAGAGCATTGCCCCCTGGTGGGCAGAGCATCGCCCCCAGGGGCGTGCCGGGTGGATCCTGGTCGGGTGCATGCGAGAGTCTGTCTGACTGTCTCTCCCCGTTTCTAGCTTCAGAAAAATACAAAAAAAAAAAAAAGAATACCAAATCACTGGTTCAAAAGAAGATATGCACCCCCATGTTTACTACAGCATTGTTTACAATGGCCAAGATCTGGAAACAGCCCAAGGGTCCATCAGTGGACGGATGAGTGGATTAAAAAGCTATGATATATATATACAATGGAATACTATGCAGACATGAAAAAGAAGGAAATCGTACCTTTTGCAATGGCATGTATGGACCTGGAGATTACTATGCTAAGTGAAATAATCCAGGCAGAGAAAGAAAACTATTATATGATCTCACTTATATGTGAAATGTAATGAACAACATGAACTGAGGAATGAAATAGAGGCAGAGGAGAGATCACAGGGACCAGACTGGCAGTGGTTGGAGGGAGGGGGGATGAGGGGATGGGATTAGAGAAGGTTAAAGGGATTCGTGAAATTATACATACATAATACAGAGATATAGTTAATAAAACGGCAAATCCTAGAGGGAAGAGGGAAGGGTATTGAGGGAAGGGGGGCATAGGGCGTGGGGGGGACACGGGGGTAGGGGGTGAGGGAGTTGTATTTGGTGGGACACTTGAATTCATGTAAATACAATAAATTAAAATTAATAAAGAAAAAATGGAACTGCTTTTTGACCTAGCTATCCCAATTTTAGGAATGTATCCTAAGAACAACAAATCACTGATTCAAAAGAAAATATGCACCCCCATGTTTATTGCAGCATTGTTTACAATAGCCAAGATCTGGAAACAGCCCAAGTGTCTGTCAGTGGATGAGTGGATTAAAAAAAGTGGTACATATGCACAGTGGAATACTATGCAGCTGTGAAAAAGGAGCTCTTACCTTTTTGTGACAGCGTGGATGGACCTGGAGATTATTATGCTAAGTGAAATAAGCCAGGCAGAGAAAGACAAATATCATATGATCTCACATATATGTGGAATCTAATGAACAAAGTGAACTGAGGAACAGAATAGAGGCTGAGGTAGGGTCACAGGGAGCAGAGGGACAGCAGTCAGAGGGAAGGGGGATGGAGGATGGGGTCAGAGAAGGTGAAGGGATTAGTGAAATTATGTATACATATCACACAGATACAGATAGCAGGACAGCAAATCCCAGAGGGAAGAGGGGAGGGAGTTTGGGGGACAGGGGCAAAAGGGGTATAAAAAAGGGACATGGGTGGGGGTGAGGGAGTTATATTCAGTGGGACAGTTGAATCCATGTAAACACAGTAAATTAAAAATTAATAAAAATTATAAAAAATGTGTGGGTTTTACACACCAAGCAATTCTCCAGTTCTATGTGTATTCCAAATGTGTGTCCTATATTTCATTCTGACACCAACTCCTGAGTTTATGAGGGCTCAGTCCCATAACACTGGCCCCTGGTCTTCAAACACCAATCACAAGATTGGGTCCCCAGGTTACCTATACTTCTAATTTGGCTACAATTGGGAATTTCCATGATCTTTCCATGACTTTCTCCTCAGTTTCTATAATTTGTTATAACAGCTCACAGAATTCAGTAAAACACTACTTACTATTTTATATATATGGATAATATAAATATAAAGGCTATTGTAAAGGATACAATGAATAATTCAGATGAAGAGAAAGGAGATAACAGAGGGTGAGGTCCTGACTGGTCCCGAGCACTGGAGCTTCTGTTGTCGAGTTTCGGTGCATCATCTTTTCTGCATGTGGATGCATTCACCAGCTCTGGAAGTTCACTGAACCCCTTCCTGTAGGGTTTTTATGGAATTTCCATTATGTAGGCACAGTTGATTAAATCATAGGCCATTGAACTCAGTTCCCACTCTCTCCTCTACCTGTAAGTTAGGATGAGTGGCTTTAATCACATAGTTGTTTTCTTTGCCCCCCCCCCATCCTGAAGCTGTGTAGGAGCCCTTGTGGTATCAGCTCATTAGCATAAACTCTAGTATAAATGAAAGGGGCTTATTATGAATAACAAAAGATGCTCCTCACTTCTGTGGCTTAGGAAATTTCAAGGGTTTTAGGAGCTTTCCAGGAACCAGGATGAAGACCAAATATGTATTTCTTATTGTATCACAGTTGGTTTTATTTTTATTATGTTTCATTGTTTACATATGTGACATGTATTGTTTTATTTATGTCAATAGTTTCTAATAGATACTACTTTAAAGGATGAAAGATCTATAAGATTTATTTTATTACAGAGGTAGAAGATCTGTATTGTAGGGGTTGTGGTTATTAGAATGAGTAAAACATGTAAGGAGAAATAAATCTGATTTAGAGTTCTACTAGTGACGTTTAAAAGAAATATTTATACCACATCATGGTGAAGGTGCTACTTTGGAATTACAATTATTTTGGTGAAGGCATGTTAAGTTTTTGGTGAGATAACCATCTAGAAAGGTATTTACATACAAAAAATTAGAGCTTAAAATACAATCCAGCAAAAGGCAATAGATGAATACTTTTTAGAAAGTGAAAAATACCTTTGCAGTATGAACAAAACTTCCATTTTTGTGTTTAAAGAGATATGAGGTAGTAAATGACATTCAAAGAATTCTGAGTTATACCTCAGTTTAAATTTCTGCTCTGCATATGTTAGCCGTGTGTCATTGGGCAAAAAATAGGAACTCTTTCAGTTTCTATAGACATGAGCATATCTTCTAGTATTGCTGCCAGGACTAAATGAGAATATGGAAAGTTTACAGCCTATTACCAGTATATGTTAGTGTTCAATAAGTGTTTTTAAAAGGAGACGTTATAAGCCTGACCTGTGGTGGCGCAGTGGATAAAGCATCAACCTGGAAATGCTGAGGTCACCGGTTCGAAACCCTGGGCTTGCCTGGTCAAGGCACATATGGGAGTTGATGCTTCCAGCTCCTCCCCCCTTCTGTCTCTCCTCTCTCTCTCTCTGTCCCTCTCTTTGTCTCTCCCTCTCCTCTCTATAATGAATAAATAAAAAAAAAAAAAAAAAAAGGAGACGTTATAAGATTTTTGTTTTGTAAGTAGATTTGAGATTTCCCATGATTAAAATCAAACCTTATCACTCTATCTGTTAAAGAAACTATTAGATACAATTACGAAGTTGCTCTTTACTGCCTGCATATTATATCACTTTATTTTAGAAATCAGATAAAAGTATTTTCTTTTGTCTAATGTTTAATAGGTATATTTGCTTTCCTACGGATTATCCCTTTTGTTTTTATTACAGATCAATGTAAGAGTAACCACAATGGATGCTGAGCTAGAATTTGCCATCCAGCCCAATACAACAGGCAAACAACTTTTTGACCAGGTATCATTTAACCACATGAAATGTACAACCTTTGACATCACAGTGTGCATGCTATTGCAACTTTGTGTGTTTTTCTATACCCTTCCAGGTAATGCAACATAGCACTGTAACTTTTCACAATACTGTACCTATTCTATAGTTGAACAGCTATAGAGATATTCTTTCTCATTCCTAGATTTGAGGGATAGGATTTAAAAAAAATAACTGTTAGGTATTTATTTAATATAATCTGCTATGCAAACCATTGTAATGAAGACTAAAAGGAATTCCTAGACATTCTATGTAGTGGAATGGGTGCAGATCTTAGATGGAGGGGATGTCAGGAGCAAGACCTGGGGAACTTAGAGAGAGAAGGAGAAAGGAGGAGAGAGGAGCATCAACCCATTCTTCCACTTGGTTGTGTACTCATTGATTGCTTTTTCTAAATGTCCTGACTGGGGATCGTGCCCTGCGACCTCAATGTGCCAGGATGATACTTTATCCACTGAGCCACCTGGCCAGGCCAGCAGTTAATTCTTATAGTTGCTGTTCTATTTCCTGACAGCTCTCTTGAGCTGAAATGAAAAAAAACTAAGAGTAAGCTTTACCGCCTGATAGGTGGTGGTGCAGTGGGTAGTGTCTCAACCTGGGACTCTGAGGTTCCAGGTTCAAAACCCTATGGTTGCTGGCTTGGGTGCAGGATTGCCAGCTTGAGCACAGGATCATTAATACGATTCCAAGGTGGCCTTTGGCCTAAAGGTCACTGGCTTGAGCAAGGGGTCACTGGCCCATCTTGAGCCCCCCCATCAGGGCATGTATGAGAAGCAATCAATGAACAACTGAAGTGACACAACTATGAGTTTATGCTTTTCATGTCTCTACCTTCTTCTTTCTCTCTCTCTCTCTCTCTCCACTAAATAAATAAATGAATAACTAGTAAGTTTTACTTTGGGTAGAGTGAATATATGGGGTGAGATGGCAGGTATTTAGGTTCAGGGTCAGGTCAGGAGCAGACCTAGAGATAGCTACTCTAAGTGAGAGTACATAGCTACATGAGACCACCTGTAGCAAAGTCTCTTCTAATTATGGTGCTGGCATGAGGCCAGCTGCTGGATGTCGTGGTCTCTGGCTGAGTGCTTCAGGTTCTTTGTTTGCTCCTTGCTTACTCATCCTTCTCTAGCCTCATTTCCAGCGTCCACCTGTAGGATACCCCCAAGGAGTGCTCCACATGATCTGTTAAGGTGCAAGAAAGGAATAGGGAAATAGGGAACTGTTTATACCATATTTTTGTCTTTACTTTCAAATTACTTTAGAAATATGTACTTTATAATATACGTGTGTAGTTTACCAATGAATATACATATAGTTATGTGCCCATTTTTTTAACTTATACATGGTGAGGCAAAAGTAGGTTTACAGTTGTTTATATGGAAAACAATACAATACTTAGTTATACAGTAATAAACTTTGATTCATGTACTCACACCGTAAACCTACTTTTGCCCTATGCTGTACCTGTATGTGATTAAAAGTTTTTGAGAACATTTCCAGAAGTAGGCAAAGAACCACTGAAAATACAAGGTCTCTTCAGGAATTTTTTTTTTTTACAGAGACAGAGAGAGAGTCAGAGAGAGGGATAGATAGGGACAGACAGACAGGAACGGAGAGAGACAAGAAGCATCAATCATTAGTTTTTCCTTGTGACACCTTAGTTCAGGGGTCCCCAAACTTTTTACACAGGGGGCCAGTTCACTGTCCCTCAGAGACTGTTGGAGGGCCGGACTATAAAAAAAACTATGAACAAATCCCTATGCACACTGCACATATCTTATTTTAAAGTAAAAAAACAAAATGGGAACAAATACAATATTTAAAATAAAGAACAAGTAAATTTAAATCAACAAACTGACCAGTATTTCAGTGGGAACTATGCTCCTCTCACTGACCACCAGTGAAAGAGGTGCCTCTTCCGAAAGTGTGGCAGGGGCTGGATAAATGGCCTCAGGGGGCCGCATGCGGCCCACAGGCCGTAGTTTGGGGACCCCTGCCTTAGTTATTCACTGATTGCTTTCTCATATGTACCTTGACCTTCAGCAGACTGAGTAACCCCTTGCTCAAGCCAGCGACCTTGGGTCCAAGCTGGTGAGCTCTGCTCAAACCAGGTGAGCCTGCACTCAAGCTGGTGACCTCAGGGTCTTGAACCTGGGTCCTCTGCATCCCAGTCTGATGCTCTATCCACTGCACCACTGCCTGGTCAGGCCTCTTCAGGAATTCCACTGCTGCACTCTTGCAGTTCCTGGTGCTCGCTGTGATGGTCTGAAGTGAAGGTTTTGTCCCTGGTGTCTCTTCTGGCGCCTCCCCATTTTACTTAGCCAGCATTGTGAATCCCACAAAGCCTGGAGGCAAAAGCTCAGTTCACCTACTCTGATACATTTCTCTCTGTTGTTCACCACCTGTGTAAGTTTCCTACGCCTGCCACTGTGGGCTAGAGTGTTTTCTATAGCTCTGTTGGGGTAACCTGTCTTTTGACAAAGTTAAGAGATCTGAGCCTTTGTCTACAGTAAAGTTTTGTGGTTTGGCATTGATAGGCTTTTGCATCAGTGTGAGTTTTTATATCCCACATCATCCATAAAATTCTCAATTTTGGTTTTTTTATGCACAACCAAATGATTTTTCTCATTTTTTTCTGAAATACTTTATTTATTTATATTTATAAATTAAATTTAATAGGGTAACACTAGTCCATCAGAACACATAGGTTTCAGGTAAACATTTCTGTAGCATGTGAACTATTCATTGCATTGTTTGCCCATAACCCAAAGTTAAACCATTTTCTGTTGCCATATATTTTTAAAGTGTGTGTATGGGAAATTTTTTGAGACGGAGAAAGTAAACTGAAGGGTTCAGTTTGCTATCTTGAAACCAAAAAGCCTGACATGTTTTTAGATTTAAAAGGAAAAAAACAAGAATATTACCACTTAAGAACTAATGTTGAATCTTTCTGTAAAGCTTTTAAAATGTTAATAAACTCTCACCTTCTCTGGCTTAGTTCCCTCATTTTATTTTAAATACAGATTTTAAAAAATATACTGTGTTATTGTGTTGGTATAATCATGGCTTTGGGTGCTAGCTTACCACTTTATTTACTCTTCTACTTTTGAGTACCTGCCACAGGTACTCATTCTTTGAGATGAATGGAGCTTAAGATGAATAAGGCAGATATCCTCTGTCCTTAATTGTAGACAGTCAAGGAGAATAAATAGACATACTGTTAATACAGTTCATTATGATGTGATAGGTAAATGTTCTAATAGCAATATGGATAAAGTACTGTGGGAATGTCAAGGAATAAGTGATTCATTTATCTGGATGATAGGAGAGCTTTATTCACAGAAAGCATGTTAGTAGAGTTGGGCCTTGAGAAATAAATTATTCAACAGATGGTCAAAGTACAAAAGAAACATTCTGGGCAGAGGAAAAGGCATGATCAAAGCTGCGGAGGGTAAAATTCATGGCATGTTCCAAGAAGGGTTTCTTGCTCAGTGAGGGAAGATCATCGACTGGATACTGGTGAGTGAAGGGAAGAAGGAGTGGGCTTGAAATCACCAGCTGAGTCAGCTGAGGCATGGCATTTAGTGTCTCCAGAGCCTCTTATCACCAAAACGGTGCTATATGCCTTGGCTAACCAACAGTGTAGTCGTGGGGGTAATTTGAACAGAGGGCTGCACATATTTTTTCAATTAATGATTTGGGTTTCTTTGGCTATATATATACACCCAGAAGTGGAATTGCTGGATCATAAGGCAGTTCCATTTTTAATTTTTTGAGGAACCTCTATACTGTTTTCCATAGTGGCTATACCAATCTGTATTTGTTGTGGGGGTAAATTGAAATAGGAAAATGGGATTATGGCTTCTGTTTCCCCAACCTATTCTTGTTGTCTGTTGGGATCATGATGGGAGTTGAGAAGGAAAAGGAGGTATCAAATAGGGTTGAAATAACTATAAAATTTAATACACAAAACTGAATTTAAGTTTTCAGATTTTTTTTTCTTTCTGAAGTTGGAAACGGGGAGGCAGTCAGACAGACTCCTGCATGCGCCCGACCGGGATCCACCCGGCATGTCCACCAGGGGGCGATGCTCTGCCCATCTTGGGGCATCGCTCTGCCGCAACCAGAGCCATTCTCAGCCCCCGGGCAAACTTTGCTCCAATGGAGCCCTGGCTGCGGGAGGAGAAGAGAGAGACAGAGAGGAAGGAGAGGGGGAGGGGTGGAGAAGCAAATGGGCGCTTCTCCTGGGTGCCCTG
Organism: Saccopteryx bilineata; assembly: GCF_036850765.1. Classification (NCBI taxonomy): domain Eukaryota; kingdom Metazoa; phylum Chordata; class Mammalia; order Chiroptera; family Emballonuridae; genus Saccopteryx; species Saccopteryx bilineata. Next base: position 309,831,249 of record NC_089490.1, read on the forward strand.
GCCGGGAATTGAACCCGGGACTCCTGCACGCCAGGCCGACACTCTACCACTGAGCCAACCGGCCAGGGCCAAGTTTTCAGAATTTTTAATTTATATGTTGTTTAGGTAAGAGCTTCTCTGTAGCAAAGGAATATGCCTATAATACCTATGTAGTTTTGTTTTTCTATTGAAGTATAGTGCCATCTATTTATAGTGTGATTAAACTAAAATTGGCTTTTTTTTTTTAAGGTGGTGAAAACAGTAGGTTTGCGTGAGGTCTGGTTTTTTGGGCTGCAGTACGTGGACAGCAAAGGTTATTCTACATGGCTCAAACTAAATAAAAAGGTAAAAGTATGTATAATAACATTCAGTTAATAATTAAGTTACTTTGAAATTAATAATTTTGAATTTATGCCAGAAAAGCTTAGGGTCTAACTGATGCAGACCTTCTTTTGCATTATCTCTGTGAGTCTTTAAAGGTGTCATATCTTTTACTCAATAAGGTACCATAAATTTATCTCAGAAAAAGAAATAGTCACTTGAAAACACGTAAGAAATATTATTAGTTTTAACTTAGTACTTTGACTTTTATGTAAACATGAAGAATAGGTTCTTAAGAAGTTTCAGTTTGGTTGTTAGGATCTGTGAGTTATAGGTCATATAGTATAGAATCTTTTTTCCCACATATATTTTCTACAGGTTTAGAATCTTATAGATTTAGAATCTTATTGATGTTTTATAGCTTTCTAAAAAAGTTTGATTTGACTAGATTCAGTTATTTTGAACTTAAGATTTTTGTTGATTATAATTGAAATTACTGTTCCAGGTGACACAGCAAGATGTTAAAAAAGAGAATCCTTTGCAGTTCAAATTTAGAGCTAAGTTCTTTCCTGAAGATGTTTCTGAGGAATTAATTCAAGAAATAACCCAGAGACTTTTCTTCTTGCAAGTTAAAGAAGCTATCTTAAATGACGAGATATATTGCCCACCAGAAACTGCAGTCCTTTTGGCTTCCTATGCTGTCCAAGCCAAGTACGGAGATTATAACAAAGAGATTCACAAACCGGGCTACCTGGCTAACGATAGACTCCTACCCCAGCGGTAAGTGAAACATGGTTTTATGTTCTATTCTCTGACAAAATATATTTCAGAAGTTTGTAAATAGAAAATTTTGAGTTTTTGTTTTGTTTTTTTAGTTTTTAAATTGCCAGCTGAGGCAGAGAGTATAGTTTTAAAAATCCTGACTCAGTAGCTACATGGATTTATATTGTCTGCAGCGACCTAAACCTTCTGCCTCTTCTTTCCTCATTTCCACAAGATAAGCTGAGGGAGGAAGTGACTGTTGCGCTTGTTAAAAAATTCTTACACAGGCAGATAGGTGCTTAAGAAATGATTTTGAGAATAATAAATACCAACCTGTTTCCTCTATAGCGTTAAAATTAACTTTCTAACTTTCATAAGGTGTTTTAAACTCAGTTTTCAGACTACTAGTCTAGTGCTCTGTTCTTATCTGCATTATACTCTTGCCTCTATGAGTTAATTTAAAATAGCATGGCATAAGAAACAATCATCAGACAGGAGACCTAGATTTTGAGTTCTGATTCTGCTCTTTGCTGGTTATGTGACCTTGGGTGCAAAAACCTAAAGTTCTTGAGCCTTCATATCATAATCAGCAAAATGAGGGTAATAATTCTGCTCTGCCTACCTTATACTTGGTTACTGTTCATGAACAGTATGTTTTACGGTTTTAGCTGTAAAATGCAATACAAGTGTTGGTAGCATTACTTAATAAATTTAGAAAGATATTACCTTTAAATATCTCAGTTCTTAATTGTAACGTACACGTCATTGATCTTAGAATGTATGTGGAGACCTGTCTTTTGGAGCTGGAGAGAAGTTATGACTGTTTGTAGTTCAGATTCCCAAGATTTAAAAATTTTAATTTAAATTGAAAACATATTTTTTATCTAAAATTTCAGTTTTGCACCACTTCCTCATGGTAGTTAAACTCTTAGATGTAGTTTCTTTTTCATAGGTACTAAATAATGAAGAAAGGCTAAACTATGTCATGCTCACATGTATTTATTTCCTTTGGTTATAGATATTAATGTTTATTTTTCAGTTACCAAAGTATATTCTTTTGATATATGCTTTATAAGATACTATTAAGTGCAGTAGCTTTAATATTTGATTATTAAATGTTGCATTATTTTGCCCATTAATATTATTGCAACAATAGTTTTCTTAGAAAATAAAACAGTACATATTATTCAAAAAGAGAATCAGGAATGTGAGATACTTATTAGTCCGTATGTTTGTCTGGTATTTACTATTACTCCAATCCAAAATTCTTTTCCTATGATTTTTCTAAGCACTGAATTGAGAAATTGATTATTGGCACAGTAGAATTTAATTTCAGATAAGGATTAGTTTTTATTTTTAGTTGAGGTATAATATATAGTAAAACGTACAGCAGATTAAGTTTTAAGTTAGTACATAAGGTAAATATTATGTATAATCAAATTTACCCTTAAAGTTTTTAATTGTTTATAAAAGCAATTTTATCTCAAGTATAACATAGTGGTTCTTTCAGTGTTCAATCAGATTAGTATTTGGTTGCACACCAGATAAAGTAATTGGTTTACATTTAATAGTCATGTGATTTTTAAAAATCTTAGACTGGAAGGACACTTAAGCACAATTTCTTATTTTAAATGCACTTGTGCTGTAACCACTATTTAAAAAGGAAAACAGCACATGCTCTTTAAGATTTGGCCTTTCACATTGCAAGTCCACTAAGCTGTTCTTCAGGTTGGTAGTGTTTGGAGGACTAATTCCAGCCTTCTAGAACTTAAGAGGCTACTCCTAATGTTAGAATACTAACTTTTGGCTCAGAATGGAGAAAATACATTCACAATGATTGACTTATTTCATGTATGTAAAAGTTACTAGGTGATTATAAATCATAGTCATTATGGTTTTGATGGATACTTTAATTTTTATATTAAAACAATCCAGATAAGCAATCTATTCTTCCATAGTAGAGTTTAGCTTTCTGGTGATATGAATAATCAGCTCCACTGATATGAGCTTGATATGGCCCTGGCCAGTTGGCTCAGTGGTAGAGTGTCAGCCCGGCCTGTGGATGCCCCAGGTTCAATTTCCGATCAAGGCACACAGGATAAGCACCCATCTGCTTCTCCACCGCTTCCCTTCTCTTCCCCCCCCCCCCCCCCCCCCCGCCTCTGCAGCCATGGCTCAATTGGAGCAAGTTGGTCCCTGGCTCTGAGGATGGCTCCATGGCCTCTGCCTCAGGTGCTAAAAAGAGCTTGATTGTTACACAATGGAGCAATACCCCAGATGGACAGAGCATCACCTTCTAGTGGCTTGCCGATGGATCCTGGTTGGGGCATATGTGGGAGTTTGTCTGTACCCCCCCCCCGTCACTGAATTAAAAAAAAATAAAGAGCTTGATACACATAAATTTTTTAATATCCCAGGTTTCTGATTTGGATATTTGGGTGGTTGGTTATACCTTTTTGCCAAATAGGCATGTGAGGGGAGGAATACATTTTGCAGGAGAGAGATTTCAGTTTTGAATTTACTGAGTCTGAAATATCTACGGTATAACCAAGATCTAGTATTCATTTGTTGATTTGGGTTCAGATCTTGTAGAGCAGTTTGAGCTGTGATACAGTTTTGGGAGTAATTAGCAAGTAGATGGGAATGAAAGAGATGGACCTGAAAGTACAAGTAGAGTAAGAAAAAGGCCTGGGACAGACCTTGTTGGGAGTTTACTTTTAAGTACAGAGGAACGGCTCCTATAAAGTATATTGAGATTAGTACTCTGGGAGTATTGCATCATGGAAGTCAAGGTAAAAGAAGCTTTAAGGAGAGACTGGTTAGCAGTGTCAATATACTGCTCATAAAAATTAGGGACTATTTTATCGCATCATATTCATTTTGAAGTATCCCCCAATTTTTGTGAGCAGTATAGTATGAAGAGGTCAAGTATGAGGGAAACTAATATGTCTGTTGGGTTTAACAATAAGAAAAGATTGGTAGTGACCTTACAGTGAGCAGTTTCAGTAGAATGTTGGGGACTGAAGCCAGATTGTGGTAGATGGGGGTGAGGGAAGTAGATTTTGGGTATGGAAATGAAGGATAGTGAATATGGACAGTTCTTGAAGGAAGTTTGCTGTTTAGAAGAAAAAAAAAAACTAGGAGTAAGGAAGTATGGGTATATAGACATATTCTGTAAGAGATGGGAAAGAATTGATAATTGTATTTTCTTTATTTACAAATTTTGAGTAGTCTTTGGTGCTGACATTGAGCATATAGTGTGAAGAACATAGATGTGATCTTTGTCCTTTTTTTAATTTTATTATTTTAATGATTTTTTAATTCATTTTAGAAAGGAGAGAGAGAGGGGGAGAGAGAGAGGAGAGAGGAAAGGGGGGGAGGAGCAGGAAGCATCAACTCCCATATGTGCCTTGACCAGGGTTTCAAACTGGCGACCTCAGGATTTCCAGGTCGACGCTTTATCCACTGCGCCACCACAGGTCAGGCCGATCTTTGTCCTTTATAACACAAATAAGTATAGATGATAATATATGTAGGCAGAGAATAATAAATAGGTCCCCTGCCATAAAGAATGTAGTGAAGATCCTTAGGAAGTAGAGAGAAAAATCATTTAAAGGCCCAGATAGATTTTTAAAGTCAGGCTGGACAGACAGATTGGCCTTAGGCATGGGAGAGGCGTCTGTTCTGCACAGAAGAAAAAGAGGGTGGGAAGTTTTGGATACCTGCAGATCAGTCATGCAGATTTAATAATACAAGTACCTTATGCAAAATGCAAATAATTATATTTAAAATACAGGATGTAAAAGGCTATAGCAGAAATTTTAGTGGCATCCAATTTAATTAACCCATACCTTCAGATTTAATTAACATTCTGGTACCAGCAATTGGCTGAATTGATAATGCCCTGAAGACTGATTACATTCCTGTTGTTGAGCACCGGCCAGACAGCAAGAGATAGTGAAACTGAAGTGATCTAAGGAAGAAGACAAGACTCCTTTCCCTAAAAGTAATGGCTTAAAAAGGATACATAGAAGAGGGAACAGTTCGCAATAAAAACATAATAGTTTGTCTGAAACCCCACTAAGGAGTCCACTCTAAATAGAAACTGGTACAAGGGAAGATTGCATCCTAAGATTTCTTTATACTGCCAAGAATCCCCGGGTTTCATGTAAAATTTTTGTATAGTGTGCATAGTAGGTAAATTATATGCAAATTGAATCTGCAGATTTGGTGTTAAAATATTAGTAGTAGAAAATACAGTTTGTGTGATTTTATTTTTGTATAAGGAACACTGGAAAGATACTAAAGAAATGTTAATGAAAAGTTATTTGGAGGGCATGGGTGGTGAAAAAAGTATGGCTTTTCAACGTTTTACCTATAAAACATAAAATTAAATTTAGCAGCACAGAAAGTACACAGAATAAAGGAAGACTTAAGGCCTAAGAATTCTGATTTTCGATCTGTTCTCTAATTTTTCTATTGATAATGAGTCATTTTTCCTTTTTTTAGTCTATTTTGTTCATATAAAACGTTTGAATTCTTATAAATTATCTGTGTAATAACTTAAAATGTGTTTAAAATCATTTTAGGATCCTAGAAATTTTTTATTTTGAGATAATTGTAGATTCACATGCAGTTGTGAAATAATAGATCCTGCGTCCTCTCGCAGCCTTCCCTGATGGTAACATCTTGCATAGCTTTAGTGAAGTATCATAATGAAAGTACCGACGTTGATACAGTCAACCCGCCTTATTCAGATTTCATCAGATTGACATGCAGTCATCTGTGTTTGTGTGTGTGTGTGTATTCTGTGCAGTTTTATTGTGTATAGATTTGTATGACCATCACCATGGTCAGGGAATGATTCCAGATTTTTAAAACAATATTTTTCAATCATGGAGGCATTTTCATAGATTTTTTTTCTTTATAGTGTTTTGGAACAACACAAATTGACAAAAGAGCAGTGGGAAGAAAGAATACAGAACTGGCATGAAGAGCATAGAGGAATGCTAAGGTATTGGATGACTGTTTTATTTTCCTCCAATTAAAGTATTTTTATTTTCTAACATTAATTATTATGTCAGATTATCCCCAAAAGGTCATTTAGCTTATATGAATAAAGCACTTAATTTAAAGTCTTTTTGTAATTTGTTTGGTAGTACTCTTATTTAAATATATGATTATAGTAAGTTTTATTTCAACAGGGAAGATTCAATGATGGAATACCTAAAGATTGCACAAGATCTAGAAATGTATGGAGTCAACTATTTTGAAATAAAAAATAAAAAAGGAACTGAATTGTGGCTAGGTGTTGATGCTTTGGGCCTTAATATATATGAACATGATGACAAGTAAGTAAATAGCAAACTAGTCATTACTCAGTTGGCTTGATTATCCTTACTGGGTTTTTTTCCCAAATTAAAAGATTAGTTAATGCCACATAGGCCTCCCAATGTCATATTTTCATTTTCTTGCCATTTGTGGTTTCAGATGTTTACTTCCCTGTGTATTTATCAAATGGGAGATTCACTTTTATTTGAAGTGTGCTTCTTGCTCTCTCATGAGTTATGTCTAGTAACGTAATGAACCCTTTGAGTAGTACGAACGTTCATGTACGTCCTCGTGCCTCCTGACCATCCAGAGTACAATCGATTTATTTTAAAAATGTGTAAAGCAACATTAAAAAAAGGCAAATGTATGTTCTTGTTTCCATAAATTGGTTATCAAACAAACATGATTTTAAGTTATAAAATTGTAACTGGAACTAATTTCATTTTTTGAAAAAAAAACTCACTCCTGGGGGTCAGCAAGTATGAAAAAATCTCACTACTCAAAGGGTTAAAATTTGTTCCCTCAATTGGTGAAGAATAATGCTTTAATTGTTATGCCTGGCATACAGGTTGAAATTGAGATTAGCATATATAAGAAATCAGGAGCAGTGAGACAATTAAAAGATGTGTGATTTATTGTGATTTGTAACACTTTTTTATTGAACATTTATATAGGAATTGTTTTGAATATATTTGGACATTAATAAAGTAGAATATCCTGTATTAGAAATAGTGAACAGTATAATATTTATTTTGAAGTTGACCAGGTATTTTTATATTAATATAAAGTATATCAAGCACTTTTCAGAAATGATAGCTATACTCTTGCTTTATATCTTTAATTTTTTTACCACACCACATAAGCATCCAAGTCTGTGCTGGGAGCACCTTCTCCAAAGGCATTTCTCTTTATTCTGGGTTGGCTCCAAAATATCATTATTAAAGATATCTAATAAAATGCATGTTTCTAAGCATATACATTATGACTCCAAAAGAACACATTTTACTGATTTTACTCTGATATATTTTTTCACTTATATTACAAAGCAAGTTAAATGCTCTATCATTCAGAAGGGAAGATTTTGAAATTTTTGAAAACCAAAAAAAGAAACTTTGACTATTATAGGCCAATTTTTTTTCTTTTAAAAATTATTGAATTCGTTTTTATTAGAGTATTCATTATGTATATATAGGTAGAGATAAAGATGAGGAATATGAAAGAGGGGGTTAGTTCAGCAGGAGGGAGGGATAGGGGATTGTGGACAAAGTGTTCTTTGGTTTTTTTCTGTAATGGCTCAATTTCGTTATATACTGAGAATGTATTCATTTATTACTTATATTTCTAAAATTAAAAAATATCAAGATAGCATACAATTTTAAAAGGTTAGTTAGGGTTTTTTTTTTTTTGCCACAGCTCTGCTACTAATGACCTTTGTGACCATGGTCAAGTTACTAACTCTGAAATTTGTATAACCATCAGGCTCACCTCACAAGATTGTTGTGAGAATTATTTGAGGAAATTGCTTCAGAATTTTAAAAGTAACAAGTAAATGTAGTATAATATTGCCTTAGAAATTGTGTTTTAGCAGCCTTCCTTTTAAGTAGATAATTTTGACTTATCTTGGTGGCCATTAGGAGATAGTATAATGCATGCATATTGAATAAAAATGTTTTTTTATAGAAAAAATCATTTGCTGTGCTGCAGTCAGTCTGCTTAAGAATTAAAAGGGCTTGGCCCAGCTGGGTAGCTCAGTTGGTTTGAACATCGTCCCTAAATAAAAAGGTTGCCGTTTGGTCCCAGGCCCGGGCACACGGGAAGCAGCCAAGGAATGCACAGCTAGTGGAACAACCAATGAGTGTTTCCCTTCCCCCTCCCCTTGCTCTCTGTTCCTCTCTCTGTCTCTCTAAAAATCAATCAATAAAAAATTAAGCCTTGGACGTATAGCTTGGTTGGTTGGAGTCTCATTCCAAAGTCCAGAGGTTGCCAGTTCAATTCCCAGTCAGGGCACGTACAGGAACAGCTCGATGTTTCTGTCTCTCTGTCTCTCTCTCTCCCTACCTCTCTCTGAAAAAGAAAAAGAACTTTAAATAGGTAGAAATTTATACTCTGTTATCAGAACACTGACTAAATATGTCTTTTGGCCAACATAGGTGTCACAGTCATTTCATACTTTTTTTTTTAATTGATTTTAAGTTTTAGAAAGAGGGGAGAGAGAGAAAGAAGGATGAAGTAAAAGCTGGAAGCATCAGCTCATAGTAGTTGCTCCCTGTATGAGCCTTGACGGGGGTTTCAAACTGGCAACCTCAGCATTCCAAGCTGACGCTTTATCTATTGCACCACCACTGGTCAGGCTGCATACTCTTGTTACTGGATAGTAGTGAGTGACACATTTGATGGGTAGTCTGAAACAGTAAAATAGATGAAGAGAAGGGGTCAAATTACTTGTTCCAATCTGATTCCCTAAATCTTGGTATGTAGAGAGGCAAATGTTTTATAGTCATAGAGTTAGGATTTCACTTCTGCTGTTTATCCAAACATTTGTGTTATATGAAAGTTAATTTTTTGTGTGTGTGAGAGAGATGTCACATACCATAAAAATAAGCCTTTTTAGATGTACTGGAAATTTAGTATTTTTAGTATAGTCATAAATAATGTAAACATTTTAAAATTAAACGAGGAAGCAACTTTTTAGTACCTTATGTCCATAATTCACTTGAAAAGTTATAAAAACTGTCTTTCCCTCCCTCTCTCTCTCTCTTCTTAAACATATTTAAAATTATTAGTTATAGTAGATTGAGTCTAAATAGAGCTAGTGTAAACCCTAAGAGGCTCGGTTCTACACTCCGTAACTAGATAGTTTTCCCTAGGTGATTTTGGGGAAATTAAAGTTTATGACATATTTATGAAATTTTTGGGATAGTTATTCTTTGTTTTATGTGATTTAACTAATCAAATTTCCCCCTTAAAAATAATTTCAGTAGTATTTTATGAATAAGTTAATATAGTTTGAAAATCTGAACTCTTAAGACTGGTCATTCAGTGAAATTGGCCCCCAAACAGTTGATAGGAATTTTGTCCATTGTTACTGCTTTTAACTAAAGGGATGCTCTCATTTTTTAAGGTTAACACCTAAAATTGGTTTTCCCTGGAGTGAAATCAGAAATATTTCATTTAATGATAAAAAATTTGTTATAAAGCCGATTGACAAAAAGGCACCTGTAAGTAAATTTTTATAATGTTTTATGTATTCTAAATCTCTGCCACTTGGCTATGTTATTACTTGAAGAATGACATTGTTCATATATTAAATTGCACCTGATGAATAATCTTTTTCCATAGTTTAACTTTCCTGGTGATAAAATAATAAATATTAATAAAAATGCAACGTTTTAATCTTAATACAATATATAAACATTATAATTTTATTTTAACTGAAATTTAAGTATAAGGTATTAGAAGGTGATTGAAAATAATCACTATTCCTGAGAAGCACTTTTAAAAATCTTGTTTGTTAATGTCTATAATGTAGCAGAGGTAGCCTTATTCTGTGTTAATTCTGTTCATAGGGTTTTGCATCCTGAATGTTATATTTTTATAACTTGAAGCCTTAAACTTAAATCTTTATATTTAAATAGATTCTTTGATTCCATTAGTGTTGAGCATACTCTTGTACTCTGTTATTGAAAAGACAAAAAGGGAGAACATTTTAGGTTAAGAACTTGACAGCCCTGAACAAAGAGCAGTTTTGAGATAAATATGGCAAAAGGTCAAAAAAAGGGAAAAACCCGTCTGAGTCGGAGGAACAGATGCTAATAGTGAATTTTGAGAACAAATAATAACTTGAATGTATTTAATATATTGCGAGTATGTGATTATTAGCCTCTCCACGAAACTGGTGGGAATGAAAAGGTGAGGAACCTCTTATATGAAAGTGTGGTGTTTTCACCGAGTTAGAAAATTTATGATTTCTAAACTGTATATAATGTGACATAGAATTCATATTGAAATTTAGTGCAGATTATTGTGAGAGAGACTGGTCTTCAGGAAGATTTAAAATTCAGAATACTTTATGTTTAGGATTTTGTTTTTTATGCACCTCGCCTGAGAATCAATAAGCGGATTTTGGCTTTGTGTATGGGAAACCATGAACTGTACATGCGAAGAAGGAAGCCTGATACTATAGAAGTACAGCAGATGAAGGCTCAGGCCAGAGAGGAGAAGCATCAGAAGCAGTTGGAAAGGTATGGAATTTATAGCTTTCATTCTTAAAAATTGTAGAATGCTCCGTTTCTTTCAACATACTCAGAATTTACATTTTTTACATTATTTTTATTGTATTAAAATTGAATGGCAGAGCCTGACCAGGCGGTGGCGCAGTGGATAGAGTGTCAGACTGGGATGCCGAGTACCCAGGTCTGAGACCCTGAGGTCGCCAGCTTGAGCGTGGGCTCATCTGGTTTGAGCAAGGCTCACCCGCTTGGACCCAAGATCGCTGGCTTGAGCAAGGGGTTACTCAGTCTGCTGAAGGCCCGCGGTCAAGGCACTTATGAGAAATCAATCAATGAACAACTAAGGTGTCACAATGAAAAACTAATGATTGATGCTTCTCATCTCCGTTCCTGTCTGTCCCTATCTATCCCTCTCTCTGTCTCTGTAAAAGAAAAAAAAAAATTGAATGGCAGTGTTATCACTATCCTCTTTTAAAATGAGTATGTATGATTTTCAAGTTAGAAATCTTTGAAAGATTGCTGCATAAACAGCTCTTCATGATTTGTTATTTTCTCTTATACTTGCTTCTCATTGACAGACATTGGTGGGATGTAGTATGAAATTTTCAAGTTTGTTTTGCTAGTGGCTTATATTTCTTAATTTTTCGGGGTAAGAATATGCTGAATGTTTTTCTTTGAAATAACATCATGGACATTGTAGAACTCACAACAGCAGTATACAGAGTACAGCAATACCAGTTCTCCCTGCCAACAACACTGATCTTTTTAACTACGGTTCACTTAGATTAAAAAAAAAGAAAAAGATATTGTTAACTATTGGGTTTTTCAAATGAAAAGCTTGAGTAAAATTGTTGTCAACCCTAGAACCAGGTTACTGGGTCTGGCAATAAAACTTCCAAATCTGATTCTAGATTAATTTAAACTTTATGCTTTATTTGAAAAAAATTTATAGACACCAAACTAAAGTTAACCTTTATTGAAGAAACCTTTATAGAATAGCATGATAGTCCAAGAAATAGAGTCAGGTCCTAAAGAAAACAAAATTGAGGAGCCCTAAATATATGTAAATTTATATATTTCAAACATATTAAAAATTACATGTTTTGAATCTAATAAATGGGCCATCTGCTAAATATAATTTTGCTGCCTATACTTTTAGTGTTTCAGTTTTAATGATGTAATTTTTTCTTAAATGTTTGGTGGAATTCAGATCTTTTTATTAATTCATATTGCTAACCTTAACTTATTTGCCTTAGAGAAGTTTACTATATTCTAAAACATTTTTTACATAAGCATGAAACTTCCCAGTAATTCCTGACCCACCAAAGATACAAAGTTGGATTGTTACTTTGGACTGTCATTCTTTTTACTAGTCTCATGTGGCTTAGGATCACAGTGTGGTTCTAGCATTACATTTTAAAATGGTTCTTTATTGGGCTTTACTGTCTATATATTCAGAAATTACAATCATCCTCGTGGGGGATTGGTTCTAAGACACCCCCCTTATATAAAATGGTATATTTGCATATGACTTATGCACATCCTTCCCTGTACTTTAAATCATCTCTAGATTGCTTATAATACCTAATACAATGTAAATGCCATGTAAATCTTGAAGTACCGCATTGTTAGAGAACAATGACCAAAAAAAGTCTGTGCATTTTCTTTACAGACACAACCATTGTGGGCCTAACTACATTGTTTACATGAGCAACAATGGGCCATTTTTCAAATATTTTTGACTCACGGTTTGTTAAATCAATGGCGAGGAACCCACAGATGCAGAGAGCTGACTGTTTCATTGCCTGCTCATCACTCAATAATATCCTAACTGTTCTGCTTGTCTATAATATTGATATTTATATTCTTAAATATATTTGTGTACTTGTTTCTTATTTCTCACACAGAGAAGTGCTATATGCTTTCTAGTTTATGTAGTATGATTAATCCTAAGGCCTGGATGAAATGGAAGACTAAATCCCTTTTTTGCCACAATAAGAATCCCATTGTTCTTATCCTGGATAGATTTTATAGCCTTTTGTTAGTAAGTATTGTACACAGTAGGAAATCATTAACTGTTTAATTAATTTGAAAGCCTAGAAGGTGTTTTATATTAGCAACATAGGGATTGGGCAGGTGTCAGAAATGGCGTGTCAAGTCTTCATTTACTCCCTGCTCTACAGGTCAGAGGGAGAATAATGACAAGTGGTATGTGGAAATAATTTTGGTCAAGCCCATTGGCAGAATAGCCAGTGGACATACTGGGGGAATGCTCAGAGGTATGCTGCCTGCACTGCTGGACTCTCTTGGGCAAGAACAGTAGTTAGGAAGCGGCAGCATGGAAGCCTTTTTGCTACAGTACCTTGGTATATGTGGCCCTGTTCTTTCCCCGTAGCTCTCATAACTTTGGGTTTTTCACAGTGGAAATGTTTGTGTATATCATATAGCATGGATTATTGATCTCTGTAGTCTGTGATCTGAAATATATTTACATCCAGATTGATGATGATTCATTCTGTAATTCTGAACATTTTTTGGTATGGCTAAATTGTTACCAGATTTAAAAACTAAGAGCCTCGAATTTACAATTTATATTCAAATACTCATGCCAATTGTAGATTAGCAATGGGATATTTTGTGTCATGGTTGGCTGCCTGTATCAGTAGGACATAGCTGGTGTTACATAAAGAATACAGGCTAGGGAACCAGATAAATCTGGGTTTGAATCCTCTTCTAACACGTTGCAAAAAACTGAGCCACTGTTTTCTTACCCTTAATTCGAAAATAACAGTTTTACCTTTAAAGGTTTTTGTGAAAAATAATGACAGTAGTATACAAACATTTAATAAATAGTAACTATTTTAATCTTTTTTTTTTTTTAATTCAGTGAGAGGAGGGGAGGTAGAGACAGACTCCTACATGCATCCAGACCAGGATCCACCCGGCTAGCTCACTACGGGGTGATGCTCTGCCCATCTGGGGCCGTTGCTCTGTTGTTTAGCAGCCAAGCTCTTCTTAGCTCCTGAGGTGGAGGCCATGGAGCCATCCTCAGTGCCTGGGGCCAACTTGCTCCAGTTGAGCTATGGCTGCAGGAGGAGAAGGGGGGGGTGGGGAAGCAGATGGGCACTTCTCCTGTGTGCCCAGGATCGAACCTGGGACATTCACATGCTGGGCTGATGTTCTACCGCTGAGCCAACCGGCCATGGCATGTCTTAGAATCTTAAATAGTGCTACAATTTACAAAACCAGGTGGGAAGTTGTGGTGACTCCTAAATTTCATGTTTGACTTGATACATAGGGGGATCACCATCAGTTACCTATCTTACCTTCTTGGTGTTCTTGGTGACTTGCTACAATTCTACCTTTTAGCTCCAAAGCTGTATTCCCTTTCTCTATGGGAGGTAGGGGAGGACAGATATCAGTTGCAGGAATTTTTTAATTTGTTTTTTACAGAGGAAGGTAAAAAAAAACATTGATGAAACATTGCTGATAAGTTTATTAGAGACTGGAAGTTGAGAAACTACATGTCTTTGTACTTGGTTATTCAGAATTGACATCAGATGGCAGTGATATCTTTTTTGAGAGTATTTAGACATAGGTTTCAGAAATGATTTAGGTAAGTTTCAGAAATCCACATTTTTAACTAAAAAAATTATTCTCATTAAAATAATGGTGATATTGAATATTGATTAAACTTATTTAAATAGATAATATTTCTGATGATTAACATAGTGTCACATCTAATTCTTATTTATCTTTTGTATTTCTGGCCTTCAGCATAGAGTCAGTTTCATGGTAGGCTTTTGGTGGATGTTTGATGAACTAATTGGGCGATTTTTAAAAGAAACAGTCTCCTTAGCCCCGTGGCGGATGCAGCTGATGAAGGCAGTGTTTTCCTAGCTCTCACGATAAAATCTTTTAAAAAGATTTTATTTATTGATTTTAGAGGGGGGGGGGCAAGGAGTGGGAAGCATGAAGCTGTCCTAGTTGCTTCACATTTGCTTCTCAGGTGTGCCTTGACCAGGCAAGCCCGGGGTTTCAAACCGGCGACCCCAGCCTTCCAGGTGAATGTTTTTTCCTGTGCTGCCACAGGTCAGGCTCATAATGATCATTTTAAGTAGCATTATGCAGATACCTACTTTCATTCAAATAGAGTTGTGAAAGGGGAAAAACTGATTTGTTGTCTTGTATCTAAGCATAAATTGGTTCTACCTTAGAACTTAAATTTGCATTAATTTATTAATGATTGAACATTGTTGCCCTCCCTTCAAGCTCCTGCTAAGCTAAATAAGTCATTTTCTTGGGTATGAAAACTGTGCAGTTAACTCCTTTTGTGCTGACCTCTAATTTACTGTCAGGGTTGAGTATGCATGTGATGCATCTCATACTGTTATTTCTTCACAGAAATGCTTTGCACACAGGGATATATTTGACAGTTTTACTTTCCTAGCACTTTTGAAAATTTGTCCTTTGAGATTCTTTCTAAAATGGCTGTTTTTTTATATTTTTAAAATAGTGATTGACTAAGTTTATTGTGACCCCACAATAAGAAACACATTTTAATCCAGTATATGTGTATATAATAAGGTACTCCTATATTTTTTAACTATAATTTTTTGAACACAGCTAAATATAATGAAGACAATATTTATGATGTAGTTTCTTCTTAGCTGATCACAGTTAGTACTTAGGTTTCACATGAATATTTCCAGTTATTAATTTGTAATAAAACAATTGCAATTCTTTTTAAGGGCACAGTTAGAGAATGAAAAGAAGAAAAGAGAAATAGCAGAAAAGGAAAAGGAAAGAATAGAACGCGAAAAGGAAGAGCTAATGGAACGTCTAAGGCAAATTGAAGAACAGACATTGAAAGCCCAGAAAGGTAAACGTTTCTTGTGTATTTTTCTGAAATTAGAAACGGGGAGGCAGTCAGACTCCTGCATGCACCCGACCAGGATCCACCCAGCATGCCCACCAGGGGGCGATGCTCTGCCCATCTGGGGCATTGCTCTGCTGCAACCAGAGCCATTCTAGCACCTGAGGCAGAGGCCACAGAGCCATCCCCAGCGCCTGGGCCAACTTTGCTCCAGTGGAGCCTTGGCTGTGTAAGGGGAAGAGAGAGAGAGAAAGGAAAGGGGAAAGGGTGGAGAAGCAGATGGGTGCTTCTCCTGTGTGCCCTGGCTGGGAATCGAACTTGAGACTTCCACACGCTGAGTCTACACTCTACCACTGAGCTACCTGGCCAGGGCTGCCTCATGACTAATTTTTATTCTGGCATGTAAAGCTCTTTTTAAATTGAAGTATAGTTGACATTATATTAGTTACAGGCATACAACATAATGATATTTTATATTTATAAACCTTATAAAAAACTCACTATCTGTCATTGTGCAAAGTTATTGTGATATTATCCGCTTCATTTCCTATGTGCTACTTTATATCCCCGTGACTTATGTTACAGCTTTAATTTTCTTCACCTTTTGCCGGTACCCCCACTGCTCAACCCTCTAGGAACTATCAGTTTTTCTGTATCTATGAGTTTGTTTTGTTTATTCATTTTTTTAAATGACTTCATCAGGGCTCAGAGTGCCCACTCTTTATTGTTTTTTGTTTGTTTGTTTTTTTACAGAGAGAGAGTCAGAGAGAGGGATAGACAGGGACAGACAGGCAGGAACGGAGAGATGAGAAGCATCAATCATTAGTTTTTTCGTTACACTTTGCGACACCTTAGTTGTTCATTGATTGCTTTCTCATATGTGCCTTGACCGCGGGCCTTCAGCAGACCGAGTAACCCCTTGCTCGAGCCAGCGACCTTGGGTCTAAGCTGGTGATCTTTATGCTTAAACCAGATGAGCCTGTCAAGCTGGTGACCTCGGGGTCTTGAACCTGGGTCCTCGGCATCCCAGTCCGGTGCTCTATCCACTGTGCCACCGCCTGGTCAGGCTGTTTATTCATTTGTTTGTTTGTTTTTTGAGATTCCATGCATAAGTGGAATTTTTACGTTTCTGACTTACTTCACTTAGCACAGTACTCTAGGTCTATCCATATCATAACAAATGGCAAGAATTAATTATTTTTCATGGCTGAGTAATGTTCTGTGTGTGTGTGTGTATCACATATATACCACTTGTATATTTATTGATGAACACCTAGGTTGCTTTTATATCTTGATCATTGTAAGTAATGAGTCAGTGAATATAGGGGCACATAAATCTTTTCAAATTAGTGTTTTGTTTTCTTTAAATAATCACCCAGAAGTGGAATTGCTGGTTCCTTCTTTGTCTCTTGTTATAGCCTTTGTTTTCAAGTTTTCTTTTGTCTGATATAAATATTGCTATCCCAGCCTCTTTTCGTTTTCATTTTTGTCAAGTATCTTTTCCGTCCCTTTACTTTGTCTATATGTGTCTTTCAATCTGGAGTCTCATGTAGGCAGCACATGTACAGGTCTTGTTTTTTTATCCATTCAGTCACCCTATGTGTTTTCAGTGGAGCACTTAGTCAATTGCATTTAAGTAATTATCGATAGGTATGTACTTATAGCCATTTTAATTGTTCTCTTACTAGATTTATAAGTGGTTGGTCTATCTTTATTATATGTTTGCCTTTCATATATTATTTCTAGTTTTGGCCTTTTCTTTTCCACTTAAAGAATTTTCTCTAACATTACTTGTAATGCTGGTTTATTGATGATGAACTCCTTTAGCTTTTGCTTGTCTGGGGAAATCTTGATCTCTCTTTTAATTCTACTTTATATCATTGTAGAGTTTAGTCTTATTTTTTTCTAATAGATTTGTTGAGATATAATTCACATACCACAGAGTTAACCATTTAAAATGTACAATTTAATGATATTTAGTATGTTTATAGAGTTGTGTAACCATCAGCATAATTTGAGAACATTTCATAATTTCAAAAGCTCATATCCTCTAGCAGCCATGCCCATTTCTTCCCAGTCCTTTCTTCCCAGCCCTGGGCAACTCTCTCTCTAGAGCAGTGGTTCTCAACCTTTCTAATGCCGTGACCCCGCAATACAGTTCCTCATGTTGCAGTGACCCCAAACCAAAAATAATTTTGGTGGCTACTTCATAACTGTAATTTTGCTACAGTTATGATTCGGAATGTAAATACCTGATATGCATTATGTATTTTCCGATGGCTTTAGGCGACCCCACCGGGGTCGTGACCCACAGGTTGAGAACCGCTGCTCTAGATTCACCTGTTCTGGACATTTCATATTAATGGATCATGCAAAATGTGGTCTTTTGTGATTTGTCACTGTCTTTTTCAGTGAGTCTGTTTTTTTTAAGTTTCATCCATGTTGTAGCATGTATCAAGCTCTTATATATTTTTTGTTGCTGAGTAATACTTTTATTTTGTGGATATTATTACATTTTACTGATTCATCAGGTTTTGGACATTTAGGTTATTTTTACTGTTTGATGACTGTGAATATGCTGACGGGTTACTGTGTTTTCGTATGTGTTCATTTCTTTTGGATGTAAACCTGGGTGTGGACTTGCTGGGTCATATAGTAACGGTTTAACTTTTTGAGGAACTGCCAGACTGGTTTCTAACACTGCTTGCTTGAGTATGATTTCTCCACATCCTCATGGACACTTGTTAATGTTTGCTTTCAGATTATAGTCATCCTGATGGATACGAAGTAGTTTTGATTTGTATTTTTCTAATTGTTAATGGTTTTAAGCATCTTTCCATATGCTTATTGGCTACTTATGTATCTTCTTTGGAAAAATGTGTTTTCAGAGTTCATTCCTGCTTTTTAATTGCATTATTTGTCTTTTCGTTGTTGAAGTGTAAGAATGTTTTATAGCTCTAATACAGGTCTCTTATCCCATATAAGATATATAATTTGCAAATATTTTCTCCCATTTCATGGGTTGTCTTTTTACTTTGTTGATGGTGTTCTTTGAAGCCCAATGGTTTTAAATTCGGGTGGAGTCCAATTTATTTTGTTTTGTTACTTGTGTTGCCTGTTTTTGTACCACATATAAATGAATTCATGCACCCATGTTTGTTTTTTGTTTTTTTTTTTGGCTCAAACTTAAGCATATAGCTGTAGTCTATTTATATTGTTGTGAAATATTCTATTGCACATGTATACCAATTATTCATTCTCCTGGTGATGACATTGGGGATATTTTTAGTATAGGGCTATTATAAAATAAGGTTACCATGAGCATTCTTGAACATAGCATATTTGGATTAACTTGTAGGAAGTTTACCCTAGGAGTGGAATTGCTAGACAGCAGCTGTGCTCAACTATAGGTGCTCCTGCCACCGTTTCCTCAAAGTGTATCAGTTTTCATTTCTACCAGTAGGGAATCAAAGTTCATTTGCTCTGTGACTTCACTGTTGCTTCTACCACTTGTTATTGTCAGGGTTTCCTTTTGTTTGTTTAGTTATTCTAGTGAGTACAGTGTACTTTCTTTATGACTAATGATTCTGAACATCTTTGCAAATGCTTGTAACTATCTATCTGTAAAGTGCCCTTTTACATTTTTTGTGCCCATTTAAAAAAATTGGATTTTTTTTTTTTCAAGTTGAGCTGTAGAAACTGTTTACGTTTATTGTCAAATATCTCCTCCTTATAGTATATGTGGTCATTTAATGAAGAGTTCTTAATTCGAGTTCCATTTATCAAACTTTTCTTAATGGTTGTGAATATATACTACTCACAGAAATTAGGGGATTTCAAAATGACTATGAAGCTATAAAATATCCCCTAATTTTTGTGAGCAATATATCTACTACCTTCTGAAAACTGTTTTGCCTTTCACATTTAGTTCCACAGTCTGTATGTAACCCTTTTGTAAGGGTCAAGGTTTTTTCCCATATGTATTTCTGACCCATTTACTACAAAGACTGTCCTTTCCCCATTGTTCTATGGATTCACCTTTGTCACAAATCCAAGACTGGACATGTATGGGTCTGTGTCTACACTCTGTTCTGTTCCACTTACATTTTGTCTGTCTATTGCTAATGCCACATTGTTCAATGACCAGTTGTATCTAGAAGGATTTGTAACTGACATCTCATAAGTGAATAATAGGTGTACAACAAAATTTGTGCAGTAAGAGCACAGTGATTGTCAAAGACAAGATAGCTAGCTCTTGGGCTTATATGTTACTTAGATTTTTAAATTACTTTTTATGGCATTAATTTTGTTGCACGTTGCATACTTTTATAAAGTAAAATAATTGCTTGAAAAATATATTTTTAGGAAGCCATTTAATTTATAACTGAATGAGCTAAATCTCCAGAAGAGTTTAATATTGGCCACAACTGGACACCTTGGTTTGAGCCCACAGTTCAAATAGTCTGCGTATTTTGCAACATGTACCCTCTCCTGTTACATTGTTAGGTGATGTAGTGCCGGGTCGTTTCTGGGTTGGGTGAGTTTTCTGTTTGCTTGCTTTATTAGCTGAACTTTCCTCTCATCTTCCATGGCCTCCCATTCTATGTATTTGTCATCCTTTCCTGAATACAGAGCTTCTGAAGAAGTAGTTCTGGAGCTGGGAAGTCAGGAGAGGAAGACCAGTTGTTGGGATGGATGTCTTTGCTGCAAACTTCTATAGGCAGAAGATCTCAGAACAGTTTCTGGAGGCAGCTTTTCTGTTGGGTCCTCTGCCCCCCAAATCTGGCGTTTCTAGGTTTTTCCTTAACCTCTCATCTCAGCCACCAGAGGAGCCTCATGTGCTCTTTATGTTTGCAGTTTTGCTGATTATTTGGTGGTTATAAAGGTTTTATCTTTTTTATGGGGGATTCAGTGCATGATTTAGTGGCTCACTGTTTTGCTAAAATAAAATAAGTAGAGTGTCTGGGTCTCTGTCAAAGACCTCATGAATTTTTACTGAATGTTTCTCTGAGGGGGCTATGGATTATGGGCCTAAATGTTAGGTAAAATGAAGTTTCTAGAAGATGGCAAAGGAAAATATGTTCATAACCATAAGGCAAAGATTGATAAATTGAACTTTTATCATTGTAAAGGGACTCTGGCCCTTGGCATCTTTGCAGAGGATTTGTACGATGCCTGGAGATCAGTTGCTGTTACTGTTAGTGTTCCCCTGGACCCTGATTCTTTGCTTATGCTTTACTTATTTCTCAGCTCTCCTGATAAGTAGGCATGATAATAATTATTATTATTATTTGTATTTTTCTGAAGTGAGAAGTGGAGGGGGGGAGGCAGACAGACTCGTGCATGTGTCTGACCAGGATCCACCTGGCATGCCCACCTGGGGCGATGCTCTGCCTATCTGGGGCGTTGCTCCGCTGCAACCAGAGCCATTCTAGCACCTGAGGCAGAGGCCATGGAGCCATCCTCAGTGCCCAGGCCAACTTTGCTCCAGTGGAGCCTTTTGGCTGCAGGAGAGGAAGAGAGAGAGAGAGAAAGAAAGGAGAAGGAGAAGGGTGGAGAAGCAGATTGATGCTTCTCTTGTGTGCCCTGACCTGGAATCAAACCCGGGACTTCAACACATTGGGCCGATGCTCTACCACTGAGATAACCAGCCCGGGCCCATAATTATTTTAATGTCCTATTAACTGGCTCCACTGTAATCCATTATAATAGTGGATAATCTCTAGGCCTAGTCTATAGTCTGTTTGGGGGGGCAGGGTTTATAGAGGGGTCATTTGTTTTCATCTCCTGCTATGCCTGGTCATTTTGGTGGAATGTCTAATGTTGTGTATGGAAAGTTGTACAGACTTTGGCCAAATCTTATTTTCCTGTAGAGAGGACTTAATTTTCTTTTTATTGGCAAAATATGTGCAGATCATCTTGATGGAGTTGAACTGGGTCTCAGGATTTGTTAGATAGGTCTCTTTCTCGTTTAGTCTGTAGCCCTTTGGGGAGTCATCTGAAAGACCACATATTTATGAGGGCCTTTCTTAGAGAGCCCTGAACTCCAGCCTTTGACTCCACGTCTGCAAGCGGGTCAGTCTCTTAGCTCAGTTGTGTTTAACCCCATGTGTATGCTTTAGGAGTTGGCAAGTATCTCGGGAGGTAGCAAGCAGATTTGGGGGCTTACTTTTCGTTCACTGCTCTTCAGGCTCTTGGCATCTCAAGCCTGGATGCAGCGTTGGCAGCTGCAGAGTCTAAACCTGTTGCTCACCCTGGTAGACAGTGCGGGCTTCAGGCTGTTTGTTCTGGTTTACCTCTGCTCCACTCAAGGGGAGGAGGGCAAAGGGGGACAAACGGTAAGGGAAGGAGCCCTGGCTTTGGGTGGTGAACACATAATACAGTGTACAGATGATGTATTGCAGAACTTTATACTTGAAACCTATATAATTTTATTAAGCAGTGTCACCCCATTAAATTCAACACACATTTTTTTAAAAACTTTTTTTGGGGGGTTATTTTTTTAAAAAATGGTATTGCAAATTTTCATTTCCTTCCATTTCTGAAGTGTGAAATAGAGTTTTTAAAAATGATGGGGCTGGCCCTGGCCGGTTGGCTCAGTGGTAGAGCGTTGGCCTGGCGTGCAGAAATCCCGGGTTCAATTCCTGGCCAGGGCACACAGGAGAAGTGCCCATCTGCTTCTCCACCCCTCCCCCTCTCCTTCCTCTCTGTTTCTCTCTTCCCCTCCCGCAGCCAAGGCTCCATTGGAGCAAAGATGGCCCGGGCGCTGGGGATGGCTCCTTGGCCTCTGCCCCAGGCGCTAGAGTGGCTCTGGTCACAACAGAGCGACGCCCCGGAGGGGCAGAGCATCGCCCCCTGGTGGGCAGAGCATCGCCCCCTGGTGGGCATGCCGGGTGGATCCCGGTTGGGCGCATGCGGGAGTCTGTCTGACTGTCTCTCCCCGTTTCCAGCTTCAGAAAAATACAAAAAAAAAAAAAAAAAAGATGGGGCTTTTACTAAATATGAGGTATATTTTTATTTGTACTTTTAGAAACTGTACAGATTAGATTTCTTGCTGTTATTTTGGCTTCTTTTGTTAATGAGTATAATTAGAATTAATTATTGTTGGGTGGGGCATATATATTTTTGACAGAGCTCGAAGAACAGACTCGAAAAGCTCTGGAACTGGACCAGGAACGCAAACGAGCAAAAGAAGAAGCAGAACGGCTTGAAAAGGAGCGCCGAGCTGCTGAGGAGGCCAAGTCAGCGATAGCGAAGCAAGCTGCCGACCAGATGAAGAACCAGGAACAGCTAGTAAAGACCTTCACTTCTATGTTAGAGGAACAGAAAGGTTTTAGACACAAGCATGATGGAGTGAACCTTGTAAAAACTAAGTATATTATTATGTCTTCTGGAAAGCAGACCAAAGATACAAGTAACATAATAATAAAGTGTGGAAATAAACCTAAAAGTGAAACAATAAAAAATAAATGGAGCCTATTGCTAGCAAAAGATTCTGATTCACTTAAAATTTACATGAGCCACTAGCATGTTTTTTTGCTTTAAATAAATTGACAATATACTGTAAGCCCTGTAAGGTAAATGTAGGCTATAATTTATTGGATTTTTGTTTGTTCAGTGGACTTGCAAATAATAAGGAATAGACATGACACTTAGAAGACCCTGGATTTGAATATCGGTTCAGGCATTTACTTCTTACTGTCTTTGGGTCTTTCTGAGCCTCAGATCCCTCTTTTTGAGAAAAAGAATAAGACCACCTAATAAGATTGTTGGGAAACCAAATGAGATTGTTTGATAAAGTGCTCTTTAAACTGTAAAGCATTGTATAAATACAATTTTTTTTGTAGGCATTAGAAAATACTTTATTGATAAAAATTTAAAAACAGCTCCTGAGTCACACATTTTAGGTTTCTGTTACCGAAACATGAATAAGTTCTTGTCTATAGAATAACAAAAATTTACCTTTTCTTTTTATTAGCTCTTATTCACTCATTAGACCTGTTGTGAATAACATATTTATGATCTTAAAGAAATGCTACCTATTTTTAAAATGGAAGACTAAGAAAAACAAAACAGCCCAAGCATGTACATTAAAGTTTTGTTAACTTAATATAAATTATTGAAAATGATTGTTTTTTAGTTTTGGTAATTATATTGTTTATTTTAGGCAGCAGAACTTGCCGAATTTACTGCCAGGATTACACTTCTAGAAGTGGCCAAGAGGAAAAAAGAAGAGGAAGCTAATGAGTGGCAGCAAAAAGTAATTAGTTATTTGTTCATTCACTATCAATAACTGAACCTGAATACCTGTTTTGTACCCAGAAATATGCTGAATTTAATAGAGATGTAGGAATATGGGGTACTCTTACAGTAATTTAGAGGGGAACGATACCTGCATGTAGTGCAGTAATACTCATCTGTTGATGTAAGCTAGGCACTCTGGGAACGCACCAGAGGTGATAATTACTTGGGCATGAGGCACAGGTGTTTGGGAGACTCTTGTAAATGTGAGTTGGGTTTTAAATGATAAATTCAATTTTGGGTTAGAAAAGATTGGGAGTGGTAAAAGACTGAAGAGGAAGTCATTCCTGACAGAGAGGAATGAATGAGTCTGAAAAGTATGGAAGCACATGACAGATTTGAGGACAACCAGTGAGCAAGCAATTCACAAATTTTGATAGATGTGGCTGGAACATTAAAGAGGAAATTAAGTTGTGAAAGGCTTTATATAAATGCCCTGCCAAGGCAGGATGGTGGGGAATATCTGGACACATTGTGTTCTGAAGATTTCCAAACAGGATTGTAACACGATCAATTATGGTTTTATAAAAGTAACATAGCAGTCAGTTTGAAGGATGGATTGGGGTAGTGGATAGGATTACCGTACTTTAGAGCTAAAGATCCTAACTAAGGATGTGGCAGTGAGAATAAAGAGGAACAGGAATTGTGAGAGACATTTTGTGGTGGATTCAAAAGGGCATGGAATCAGATGGTTGGATATAAAGTTGAATGAGAGGGATGCAATGAAGATGATAATGAGATTTCTAATATGAGTACTTAAGTAGATGAAACGGCGATTGTCTGAAATGGCAGACAAATGAAAACTAAGGTTGGAGGAGTGGGGAATTTAAGATAATGTGCATAATTCAAACTTTAGATGACATTAACTCTTAACATTAATTCTTAAAAATTTTTTGTAGCAATATAAATTTTATAGAGAATTATGTGTATATATGTGCAAAAGGGCTAAAACTCTGTAAACCTGCCTGTTTACTTTATTAGAATTTTATAGAGACATAGAAACTTAAATATCACAGGGACAAGTCCTGTGAATTATGGAGATTAGAAAATTCACACGAAGACTCACATTCCTACAGACCAGGATCGTTATTATACCTCAGTGCGTGTCCTTTCACGATCTTTTCCTGTTTGTGTATGTGTATCATTCACATTTATATGTTCACTGTTCATTTTAGTCAGTTTTCATTTCATCTGATATTACACTATATTCAAAATTTTTTTTTTAATTTAGATATACCTAATTAACATTATATTAGTTTCAGGTGTACAACATAATTCATATTTGAATATATTGTGAAATGATTATCACAGTAAGTCACTATACAGAAATACAAATGTTTTTTCTTTTTGATGAAATTCCTTAAAAAAAAGAAAGAAACAGACTCCCTGCATGTGCCCTGACCAGGATCCACCCTGCAAGCCCCGTGCTGGTTAGTGCTCTGCCCATCTGGGGCTGCTGCTCTATTGCTCAGCAAATGAGCTATTTTAGCGCCTAAGGTGAGGCCATAGAGCTATCCTCAGCACCTGGGGCCACCTTACTTGACCATTCAAGCCATGGTGTAGGAGGAAAAGAAAGAGAGCGAGAGAAGGGGGAGAGGGGAGGGGTGGAGACGCAGATGGTCACTTCTCCTCTGTGCCCTGACCAGGAATTGAACCTGGGACTTTCATACTCTGAGCTGATGCTTTACCGCTGAGCCAACTGGCCAGGGCTGAAAAATTTTAAGCTAACTCTCTTTAGCGACTTTCAAACATACAATTTTCTTAACAACAGTTGTCATGCTATACATTATATCCCATGACCTATTTTATAGCTTGGAGTTTGTATTTACTAACCCCTTTGTTGTATTTTGCCCATTCTTTCCTCTGGTAACCACCAGCTTGTTCTCCGTATCTATCTGTTTTATATTCAACATATAGGTGAGATCATATAATATTTGTCTTTCTTTGTCTGACTTATTTCACTTGGCATAATGCCTTCAAGTTTTATCCATGATGTTTCAAGTCACTAGATTTCCTTTTTATGTCTGAATAATATTCCGTTTTGTGTTTGTTTGTGGGCATATTCTTTATCTACAGTATTTATTCCTCAGTGGACACTCAGGTTGCTTTTATATCTTGGCTGTTCTAAATAATGCTACACTACATGTGGGGTTGTATATATCTTTTCAGGTTAGTGTTTTTGTTTCCTTTGGGTAAATACCCAAAAGTAGACTTGTTGGATCATATGATTGTTCTATTTTTAAATTTTTGAAGAATCTCCATACTGTTTTTCATAGTGGCTACACCAATTTACAGTCCTACCAGTGTGTATACACTGGGTTCTTTTACTCCACATTCTCACCAACACTTGTTTGTTTGATTTGATTTTTTTTATAATAGCTGTTGTAACTGGTGTGAGGTAATATCTCACTATGGTGTGATGTTCATTTCCCTGATGATTAATGTTGTTGAGCACCTTTTCATGTGTCTGTTTTAGTGATCTGTATGTCTTCTTTGGAAAAATGCCTATTCAGTTTTCTTCCCATGTTTTAATTGGATTGTTTGTTTTTAACTATTGCATGGTATGAGAGTTTTATATATATATATTGGATATTAACCCCTTATCAGATACATGATTTATATCTTCCCCCATTTGGTAGCTTGCCTTTTGTTGATGGTTTTCCTTTGCTGTACAGAAGCTTTTTAGTTTGATACAGCTTTGTTTAGTTTTGTTTTCTGTTGCCTTTTTTTTGGTATCAAATACAAAAATCATATCCAAGAGCAATGTCAAGAAGCTTATTGTCTATGGTTTCTGCTAAGAGTTTTATGGTTTTAGGTCTTAAATTCAAATGTTTGATTTATTTTGAGTTGATTTTTATGTATGGTATAACATAATGGTCTAGTTTCTTTTCATATGGCTGCCCAATTTTCAACACCTTTTATATATATTCTTGGCTGCTTTCTTATAAATTAATTGAACGTATATGTGTGGATTTATTTTTGGGCAGACTATATTCAAAATTGACTCAAAAAGTCTTTATAGCTAATTTGCCCGGCCAGTGTCCAAAGTAGGACTCTGCATTGCAGCTCTTTGCTCTAAGTCTGTGATATTCAGTTATTACAGGCACCCAGATTTTCCCTCCTCGTGTATTTTTGTCTAGTTGCTTTCTCTCAGGTCATTCAGCTGGTCCATTTTACATCAATATGAATTGCCACATGGAAGATAGACCTAAAAGCTTGAAGGATTCAAGTTAAAAGTTTTTGGTTATAATGCCTCATAGGTGAGACTTCCATGTAATTTATTATACTAATTAGAATATTTTTGCATGTTATTAATAATTACACCAGGACAGTAGTGTAAAGCAGCACTTCACAGGCAAACCAGCATAATGTGATCACTCAAATAATTGGTTTTGTTGGATACTTCCTGTTGTATCATATCAGATGATACTGAGTACCTAGTTAACTCATTATTAGTGATTTTTTTATTATTGGATTAGAGTAATTACAGTCTGAGTCCTGCATTGTATGGTTACATTTTCCCTCTTGTGGCTAAAATGTAATCTATTAGGTGTGGCAATCTTTGACGTTATACTGACATCCATTTCTCATCAACCATTTGCAGAACAATTTTAGCAATAATTGATAATCCTTGCCAGAATTAATAATTAGGGTTTCCAAGTAATGTATGCTTTTTAAAATTGTCAGTCCTGCCTGCTGATATTCTTCTGTAAAAATAGAACTTTCATCAATAGCAGCCTAGTTTCATTACCTGAAATCTAGTTTCTATTAGTAGGTATTACTTTAATTTTTTTTTAATTACTGATTTTTAAAGTTGCTGATTAACTTATTTTTAATACTCAGGCTTATGCAGCCCAAGAAGACTTGGAAAAGACCAAAGAAGAGTTAAAAAGTGTGATGTCTGCCCCACCTCCACCTCCACCTCCACCAGTCGTTCCTCCAACAGAAAATGAGCATGATGAACATGATGAGAATAATGCTGAGGCCAGTGCTGAGTTATCAAGTGATGGGGTAATGAACCATAGAAGTGAGGAGGAACGTGTAACAGAAACACAGAAAAATGAGCGTGTAAAAAAGCAACTCCAGGTATTTAAATTTTGCAATTGTATGCATATTTAAAATATAGATTGCATTTTCCTCTTATTTATCAAAGCAAAATTATTAAAAAGGAACATTTGCTTTTTGGAGCTTTAACACTAGCTAGCCTTGTGATTGGTGAGTGAGGGCTTGTCCTACAGGCACATCATTTCATTTCTTTCATGTAGGACTCCATTAGCCAGTGTTTGTTAGTCTTCTATAACCAGACCTTAACTGGTAGGTTATTCTTTAATTATAGCTTGACCCATGTTTAGAGAAAGTATGTTAATGCTGTGTTTAAGAAACAAAGGAATTTAGTTGTTAAACAAAGTATGCAACAAAAAGCAATGATAATTTAATAGACTACCAGTATGACATTACACAATCTTAATTATTGTTTGCTCTAATTATAAAATTAGATCAAGGAGATAAATTTAAATATTCCTGCACTTTTTTTCCCATTAAGTTCCCTAATTTTTTAATTGGAAAAATCTTATTTTTTACTTTAATTTTTTGAGAGAAAGAGACAGGAAGGGAGAAAAATGAGAAGCATCAATTTATAGTTACGTCACTTAAGTTGTTCGTTGATTGCTTCTCATAGGTGCCTTGACTGGTGGGCTCAAGCTGAGCTAGGGACCCCTTGATCCAGCCAGTGACCTTGGGCTTGAAACCAGCTACCGTGGGATCATGTTGATGATCCCGCACTCAAGCTGGTGAGCTTGCACTCAAGCCGACGACTTTGGGATTTCTGACCTGGGACCTCAGTGTGCCAGGTGGACACTCGATCCACTGTGCCACCACCGGTCAGGCTGGTGAGATCTTTAGAGATGAATAAAGAAAAGAAATTGAGGTGTTTATTTTAATAAATATATTAAGACTTGAAGAAAGCTGCTCTCATGGTGTAGATTTTAGATCATAAAATAACAATATTTTATAATGGCTACATTAAATCTTTTGTAAGTCCTTACAAGTATTTCATGAGAAAGTTAAGGAAATTGAGATATTAACACAAAATCGTAATGGTTGATGGGTGTAGAAATGAAAGGCCATGAGTATTTTTTCCTAACCACTATCCCCACGATTTCTACAAGTAAAACATACTTACCTATTTTAAAGATTTCACAATGGAATTTTAAATATACTAAAAAGCAGGTTTCTTACATGGGCATTTTTGTCTTTAAGCCTTTTTTCATAAGTTTCAAAATCTAAGAAAAAAATAAAGTCATACTTTTTTATTTTTTAAACATAGGCATTAAGTTCAGAATTAGCCCAAGCCAGAGATGAAACCAAGAAAACACAAAATGATGTTCTTCATGCTGAGAATGTTAAAGCAGGCCGTGATAAATACAAGACTCTGCGACAGATTCGACAAGGCAATACAAAGCAACGTATTGATGAGTTTGAAGCAATGTGAGAGCTGTTATTTTGCATACATGTTCTTCATAAGCTGAACCACCAACAGAGAAAAGCAGGCCTTTGCTGATGTGATGGAAGGCATCCCACCTTGCCAAAGCACTTACACCAGTTTGACTGTGGTGGCTGAAAGACAGATTTAAGGGGAGCTCTTCAACATTAAGGCAGTGGGACACCACGCTTGGTTTTCTTTTTCTTTTGAGGCAGGGAATGGAGAAGTGTTCATCACCTCCTTTCATATTTGACATTTTTAATTTTTTTTCTGTTGAAGATTAACACTAAAGGTCATGTCTGACAAATGTGTATGTGTGATTAAGCACCTTGTACATTTTCAAGGATGATGTGATTTAATGAGTGTTTAGGTTGACTGCTTTCCCTTGCTCCTTCCATATTTTACCTGCATGTATTTCCACATTGTCTCTCATTATAATTTCTCAGTGTGCCCGTCTCATAACTTGCCATGCCCACAGCCATAATTCTACCACCTTACACATCATTGGCGGTGTTTACAATGAGGGTAGGTCACAGGTGGACAGTCTTTGTGTCACATTGTATAGAAGATGGCTGTGAATCATGAAAAGAATTAAAAAGTTTAATAGTGTAGTGTGCAGCTGTTGGCTAATTTTTTAAACCCCAATTTTATTACATTATCGGATATTTGATACTTGCTTATTTACTTAATTTACAGTCATCTTAGCTGAATTGATAGGCATTCCTCCTCCTGTCTGCCTTCGGTTTTCTTTGCTTACTGATTCACTAAGGTGTAGACAGCTGGTAGTAGTTCCCTAGGAGAGATTATCGATGAAATACTACCTGCAAATAACAGTTACCTGAAAGACTTTAAAAGTTTTTCTCTTTCATAGACAAACACATTTAATAAAAGAAAATAATACACATTTATTGTTAATTGATTATAATCATTAAAATCCCTGGACCTTCCTGGAAGGGCAGCATGTAGAAACATCAGTCCCCTGAGGGGACAGCACTGCTACCTCACTACTACACCTATGCTGACTGGTTGTTCAAGCACAGTGAGTGTTCAAGCTATATGTTTTATGATGTATAGTAATACGTTCAATCATGAATAACTGTGTTTGAGATTTCCTTTTCCTTCAGAATTACCTTGGAGTGCTAAATTTTCCACTGCCTTTTTGTTGAGCTGAATTGTAGGACT
Source organism: Saccopteryx bilineata (assembly GCF_036850765.1). Taxonomy (NCBI): domain Eukaryota; kingdom Metazoa; phylum Chordata; class Mammalia; order Chiroptera; family Emballonuridae; genus Saccopteryx; species Saccopteryx bilineata. The sequence continues at coordinate 309,861,712 of NC_089490.1, forward strand.
AAATTGTATTAAAATTGTAAGCTTTCACTGGTATACTACCTTCTTAGAGAGATGTTGTATGTCTGAGGAAGTGTGTGTGTGTTTGTGTGTGTGTGTGTGTGTGTGTGTGTGTGTGTGTGAGAGAGAGAGAGAGAGATGTTGCCATTGTAGCATATGAAGAGTGTCTGTATCTTCATTTCTTCATATAATTGTTACATAATCACTTTAGCATATTTGGTTTCTAAATCATTGTGCTTATTTTTTTTTCAGTCTCTAACCTAAGAGTACTTAAATGTGGTTTATTAATCCTACTTTAGAAATTATGATATTCAGTAATAAGTTCAATTATAAATCTTTTTAATCTGAAAGATGTTCTATATTCACATGTTCTAACATTTTCTTCATTGTAAAACATCTGGTTTTGAAGATAAGGAAAGCCTTGTTTTCTCTGTGTGGTTCAGCTACTTTTTATTTGGTATTGTGCATTCAAATTGACATCTATTAAAATTTTCATTTTGTTAAGACATTTTTCATGCACAATAGATTGGAATTGTGTCTGAAAATATCTCTTGTGATTTTTTGATTTTGCTGACTTTAAAAGGATTAATCTGGGCAGACATTATGAAAAGGAAAGGTTGCATTTAATATATTTTTTGGACTTTGTAGAACAAAATATAACTGGTTGACCTTGAAGTGACTGTTGTACAGTGGTTGTGCGCATGCTTCAAAACACTATGGGAGAGAATGTTTCTACTTTGCACACATTAGAGGAATACATGGTGAACCCTGCTATTCATGCTTTATTGCATAAATGTTCATTTTTCTAAAACAGTTGCCATAACATGTGAAAATAAGGACTGGACTACCATTGGATTTTATGAATTTTCTTCATTTTGAATTATGTGCACTACCATTGCTACATCAGTTTGATATCAGTGTTGAAAAATTACCAGTTATATTTGCTGTTTATAATCTATTTGTAGATTAGGATTAAAATGGAGTCAATCCACTTTTAAAGTTGTGTGAATTTTTCTAAACAGGAACAACTATTTGCAATATGGATTTTCATAGTAATTAAACCAATTATAACTTTTATTAGCAGTTGAGAGCACATGTTCATAAAGCACTGTAAAAATATATTAATGAATATTTGGTAAATTCCCACAGGCTTTTACCATTAGTATAATTTTGTGTTGTACAATTAAGTTACAGTTACATCTATAATTTTGGATAACATTCATTGGTTAACAATAAAGTGACAAAAGCTCATGCCTTTTAGGTCCACTGTTGTTATTTAACATGGGGTTTTTGGTATATTTTCTGAAAATCATCATCTCTGTTAGGCCCATAAATCATCACATTTTAAAAATGAAAAGCAGTTAGGAAAAAATTCAAAATCCTCCTGGATTTACTCTTTTCCCTAAATTATACCTTTTTTGAAATGGAGGTAGTAGTGCTTGTTAATTTTGTGGCAATCAATAAATGACTCTGTTGATAATAGAAATCAGGATTTTTAGTCATTTTTTATTGTATAGTATTTAGTTTCTTTTTCCTAAGGAAGATACAGTTTTATTGTCATTGATTGTTATTGGTCAATCACTATTAAAATGCTAATATTCTTTAAAGAACATATGCTAAGTGCATTTATTTAAATACATATTCTTATTTTAAAGTAGCATTACAGAGCAGTTACCATAAATCTAGAAGTTAATTGTCTTTTTAAAAGTTTCCTACTAATTTATAATGTAAAGATTATTCTTAAATAGACAAGGGATAAATCTAAGAATAGATGTCTTCTTAGTTTTTTTTTTGTTTTTTTTTTTACAGGGACAGAGAGAGAGAGAGAGGGATAGATAGGGACAGACAGACAGGAACAGAGAGAGATGAGAAGCATCAATCATCAGTTTTTTGTTGCGACATCTTAGTTGTTCATTGATTGCTTTCTCATGTGCCTTGACCATGGGCCTTCAGCAGACCGAGTAACCCCTTGCTGGGGCCAGCGACCTTGGGTCCAAACTGGTGAGCTTTTTGCTCAAACCAGATGAGCCTGCACTCAAGTTGGCAACCTTGGGGTCTCGAACCTGGGTCCTCCACATCCCAGTTCGACGCTCTATCCACTGTGCCACTGCCTGGTTAGGCTTTTCTTAGTTCATAGTAACATTTAACTTACTTTTTTATTGCTGTTGTCAAAGGCAGGTAGTGATTTCTTTATTCTGATCCTCTGAGAAAAGGGCATTTTATAAGATTTTGCTTTATATTGAATCAGAGCTTTTCTTAAAGACTAGAATTACCTCTTACAGAGTACCTTGGACTGTATTGGAACTCTTTTTCATGATTATTATTAGAAAAGAGTTTCAATGTTACTATTCTAATTAAAAATAAAAAATGCCTACCTCTTTCTCAGTTTTGATTACTTTGTTGAATAGTGATGTTAGAAGAGAAAGTAAAAGTTTTCTGGATCCAAAAGCATCCATCCCATTTTACATATGTATGATGAAAAAATTCGTTTTTTTTAAATCTAGAGCTTCAAAATGAAGTATAAAGAATTACTGCTTTTAGCATTAATTTACTGATTGGTATAAAGCAAAACAAGATATTTTTAATAGGATAAGGGGAAACATTTAAATATTGAATTGCCCTGGTAGACGAGTTGCTCAAGTTTGTTCCAAATGAACAGAACGCTAGCATCTTCTTATTTTGTACTTTTTTAAGCTAGATTATGTATTAAATGTTCTGATGTGGTTTATTATGCAGAATGACAGTATTCTAGTACATTTCAAAAGCTCAGTGGATTCTGCAAATGTTTTGATAACTCCATAAAATGTCAAGGCAGTCTGAGTCCTCAGATTTTACACTGTAGGCTCACAGTAATGTTTTATATATCAGAGCTTATCACTTTCCCATCCTTGACTTTTGTACTTAAGCTTAACTCCCATTTTTTCCTAGTGTCCTACTTCTTAATATGCCCATCTTCCAAGGTTTTAGAGCTGCCATTTTCCCTGTGGAAAGCATTAACTCCTTGCTTTGTTGCCTCGGTATTTTGACCTCCCTTAAACTCTGTGATACAGTTTTCTGATTTCAGGTTCCATACACTGTGTTAGGAATTGAAGTGCCCGTCATTACTCTCCACAGAATTTTGAGGTTAATGATCATGACTGAGATAATTACCCTGTGGCAGATCTTTTAAATTCAGGTTTATGTTTGGCTTTGGACTTCCCTAGCTACTAAATGGTTCCAGGTTCTTATTTAATGACCTTCATTTAGCAGTGTGTTTTACTATGTATTAGCTATATCCTGGGATAGAGAAGAAGCAAGATTAGAATGACTGTGACTCTTTGTTACAGCCTATCTTAAAATGTGGAACATCGAATACTAATTTATGTAAGCTTGTCGACATTAATCTGGTACAATACGAGATTGTTCTAAAAATGGCAATACTATTTTGTCAATTTATGTTATTTGTATGCCCAGATTCCTCCGTGCTTGTTATCTAGTCAGTTGCTTCCATCCGTGTAACTTATTATTTGTATTTCTCTGTTTTAATTGTTCATGTTTATTTAATGGTCATTTAAAAATTTAGATGTACTTTGATATTTATGCATGTCATTTAGTTTGCTCCTAAAAATAGTGATACTGGTTTTATTTTATTTTGACTGAGTTTATATAGCCAATATTCCATCTTCCAAGTGGTAATACGGGACCAGAATTTCTGGGGTTTTTGTGACGATCCTTGGAAGACTTCCTTTTGATAAAACATGGATTTATTATAAGAAATTCTTGCACTTTTATAATGTATGCAATAATATCCTTTTTAGTTTTTTACAAGTTAAATTAAGATGTTTTATCTTATGTTTTGATGTAGAAATGCATGTCTGTCATAGACTCATAAGACGGTACCTTCTCCCTGCCTCCTCTGTTTATACTTAAAGATCTGTAAGTCAGGTCTCGCATTTGAATCTGTATCACATCATTCCATTTATAGCATTGTTTACTTTAAAATTTTAGCTGTTTTGGATAAAAGATCCAGTTTTTGATGAAGGAACCACTCCAATTTAAAGAAGATGAATAGGGTAAAATTAGTGATGGAGAGAGAATAAGAATACACTGTATAGTTTCTCATATGTTTTTTCTTTGACAAATTACTTAATTTTTATTTTATAGCTCAAATATTAAACACTGGTCAGTATTTAAAGATATTTTTTTTAAAGTGCCTAATTTTAAGTTTTTCTAACTTTATAGGAAGGATTATTTTATATACAACTGACAAACTATTCAAGTATCGTAATTAATAATACTCTGTATTAAATATTAAGGTTTAATGGCATTAGTTTTCAGTTGAATTTTTTTAATTGTGTTAAAATATTATATAAATGAAAAATTTACCATTTTTATCATTTTCCAGTGTATAGTTTCATAATACTGGTACATTTACATTGTTGTGCAACCATCACTGCCCTCCATCTCCAGAACTTTTCCATCATCCCAGATAGAATCTCTGTATTCATTAACCACTATCTCTCCATTTCTCTCTGACTCTCTGATAGCCACTATTCTACTTTCTGTCTCTGAATTTGTCTATTCTGGGGACCTCTTAAAAGTGGACTTATGTGTCCTGTGTGTCTGATTTTACTTACCATAATGTTTTCAAGGTTCATCTTTATTATTGCAGGTATCAGAATTGTATTCTTTTTAAGGCTGAATAATAATCCATTGCATGTGTATACCACATTTTGTTTATCCATTCATCAGTCGGACATTTGGATTGTTTCCACATTTTGACAATTGTCAACAATGCTACGATGTACATCAGTGCACAAATAGCTGTTCAAGTCCTTACCTTAAATTCTTTTGGGTATATACCCTCAAATGAATTGCTATGTTTAATTTTTTGAGGAATTTTCATACTATCTTAGCAGCTGTATCCTTTTACATTCCTACCACCAGTGCATAAGGGTTCCCGTTTCTCCACCTCTTCACCAACAATTGTTGTTTTTGTTTGTTTTTGATAATAGCTATCCTAATGGATGAAGTGGTATGTCATTGTGGGGTTTTTTGGTTTGTTTTTTTTTGTATTTTTCTGAAGCTGGAAACAGGGAGAGACAGTCAGACAGACTCCCACATGCGCCCGACCGGGATCCACCCGGCATGCCCACCAGGGGGCGACGCTCTGCCCACCAGGGAGCGATGCTCTGCCCCTACTGGGCGTCGCTCTGTTGCAACCAGAGCCACTCTAGTGCCTGGGGCAGCGGCCAAGGAGCCATCCCCAGCGCCGGGGCCATCTTTGCTCCAGTGGAGCCTCAGCTGCGGGAGGGGAAGAGAGAGACAGAGAGGAAGAAGAGGGGGAGGGGTGGAGAAGCAGATGGGCGCTTCTCCTGTGTGCCCTGGCCGGGAATCGAACCCGGGACTTCTGCATGCCAGGCCGACGCTCTACCACTGAGCCAACCGGCCAGGGCCGTCATTGTGGTTTTGATTTGCATTTGCCCATAATGCATTTCTCTGTGATGTTGAATCTTTTCACGTACTTAATGACCATATGTGTACCTTTTTTGTTGAAATTTTTATTTTTAAATTATTTGTTTTCTGTTATTAATGAGTTATAGTTATAGTCCTTTATATTTTCTGTATTAATCATAATGTGAGTTGCAATGTTCTCCCACTCTCTGGGTTGCCTTTTTACTCTGTTGATTGTATCCTTGGATGCACAAACATTTTTAATTTTGATGAACCCCAGTTTATTTATTTTTTTTGCCTGTGTTTTTAGTTTTCATGTGTTTTAAAGAGAAACAAAATAATTTTTGATGAAGGTGTTAATAAAATGAGGCAGACCAGGATGGATATTATGTACACTGGTTCAGGTCAAAAGAGGTGAAAAGTAGACTGTCTTGGCTGCAATGGACTCTACAGTGGTAAAGCTAGAGTGAGTTGGGTCAGAAATTTGTGAAGCCATGAATCCTGTGCTGAGGCAGTTTTGGTTTGATTTGAAAACATCTCGTGCCTTTGGGAATAAGTTACAGAAGGGAAGAATAACTAAACATAGGTCCAAAGGAAAATTCATGCTGCTACGTAAAGTATACTGGAAAGTTCAGAGAGTAAAGAAAGCTTAGTAGAACTATGTTTACTTTAATAATTAGCCCAACGAAAGGCTGTGATCATGAGAAGATTAAATTACTACCTTCTGAGAATTTAAAGGAAATATCTGGATGTAATTTGCTTTCTTGTTTGCTATGTGTAGTAATGTTTTTTTCTGCTTATTTTCCAAGTGACCTCTTTTGGTACAGTTATGATCTTCATTTTCATTCTTTTATCGAACCTTTGGGGAATAGGTCCTTCAGTGGCAGAGAACGAGAAAGACATCCAAGAAGGAAATACATTGGGTTCTGAGTTCTAAGTCCAGATATTCGACTCTCATCTTTATTTATAAGCAGTTTCATATTACTGAATTAAATTGTTTCAGAACATTTTTCTGGAATCATATTTAGATACCTAGATTCCAGATGCGTTGTCTTCCCAAATACATAAATGCCCCACCGAGGGTTAATGTCTGTGTACTTTGAATTTTAATACTTTCTTATAGTTGAAAAACTATTACTGCAGACTGTGCTTACATCAACAGTTGTATCAGTATCCTTTCTGTCCCCAGATGATCCTAATAATATCCTGACAGGAAGATACACTTGAAGGGTTTTTTTGTTGTTGTTGTTATTTTTTAATTAAGTGAGAGACAAGGAAGCAGTGAGACTGCTGCATGTGCCCTGACTGGGATCCACCCCACAAGTGTCTACTGGGTGATGCTCTGACCACCTGAGGCTGCTGCTCTGTTGCTTGGCAACCAGGCTATTTTAGCACCGGAGCACTGGAGACGAGGCCATGGAGCCATCCTCAGCACCCAGGGCCAACTGGCTTGAACAATTAGAGCTATGGCTGCAGGAGAGGGAGAGAAAAAGAAAAAAAGGGGGAGGGGAGGGATGGAGAACAGATGGTTGCTTCTGTGTGCCCTGACCAGGAATCAAATATGGGACTTCCACACACTGGGCTGATGCTCTACCACTGAGCCAACCAGCCAGGGCTTAAAGGGTTTGTAAAACAGGTTTTTAAGGAGTTCTTAAAAGATCATTATGAAAAGGTTTTATTCACCAAAACACAATTCAGTGAAGATTATCTTAGAATGTACACATACCGTTTATTCATTGACTGTGACAGCTTTGAATAACTATGGAAATTTCTGTGTGTTTTTTAAAGTTGAGTATAGTATTTTATTAGGCTTTGTCAACTTAGCTTTTTCTAGAAAAATGATTGGATTCATCTGCTTATGCCCAAGTGATATGTTAGGGGTTGCTTTTCCTTCTCATTTTTTGCTTATTTTCCCCATATAATTCTTAATACAGTATTTTTCTCAATTTTTAAGCCATAAAAGTTTTCGAATGTAGGGAAATGTAGTCTTTTAGTAACTGAGTTACATGTGAATGGCTTTCATTCCCACTAACTAAACGATAACAGCTTATTGTTGGTGTGCAAATAGTACTTGATGGTAGCTCATTTTAATTTCTTAGAACTTTTAGGTTGATTAAACTGTCATTTTTTCCCTTAGAAATATTAAGATATTTTATTTTATTTTATTTTTTTAATAAATTTTTATTAATGGTAATGGGATGACATTAATAAATCAGGGTACATATATTCAAAGAAAACATGTCTAGGTTATTTTGTCATTAAATTATGTTGCATACCCCTCGCCCAAAGTCAGATTGTCCTCCGCCACCCTCTATCTAGTTCTCTGTGCCCCTCCCCCTCCCCCTAACTCTCTCCCTCCCTCCCTCCCATGTCCTCCCTCCCCTCACCCCTGGTAACCACCAGACTCTTGTCCGTGTCTCTTAGTCTCGTTTTTATGTTCCACCAATGTATGGAATCATGTAGTTCTTGTTTTTTTCTGATTTACTTATTTCACTCCGTATAATGTTATCAAGATCCCACCATTTTGCTGTAAATGATCTGATGTCATCATTTCTTATGGCTGAGTAGTATTCCATAGTGTATATGTGCCACATCTTCTTTATCCAGTCTTCTATTGAAGGGCTTTTTGGTTGTTTCCATGTCTTGGCCACTGTGAACAGTGCTGCAATGAACATGGGGCTACATGTGTCTTCACGTATCAATGTTTCTGAGGTTTTGGGGTATATACCCAGTAGAGGAATTGCTGGGTCATAAGGTAGTGCTATTTGCAGTTTTTTGAGGAACCACCATACTTTCCTCCATAGTGGTTTTTGTACTACTTTACAGTCCCACCAACGGTGGATGAGAGTTCCCTTTTCTCCGCAGCCTCTCCAACATTTGCTATTACCCGTCTTGTTGATAATAGCTAATCTAACAGGGGTGAGGTGGTACCTCATTGTAGTTTTGATTTGCATTTCTCTAATAACTAATGAAGCTGAGCATCTTTTCATATATCTGTTGGCCATTTGTATCTCTTCCTGGGAGAAGTGTCTGTTCATGTCCTCTTCCCATTTTTTTATTGGATTGTTGGTTTGTTTGTTGTTGAGTTTTATGAGTTCTTTGTAAATTTTGGATATTAGGCCCTTATCTGAGCTGTTGTTTGAAAATATCATTTCCCATTTAGTTGGCTGTCTGTTTATTTTGATATCAGTTTCTCTTGCTGAGCAAAAACTTTTTATTCTGATGTAGTCCCATTCATTTATCTTTGCCTTCACTTCTCTTGCCATTGGAGTCAAGTTCATAAAATGTTCTTCAAAACCCAGGTCCATGATTTTAGTACCTATGTCTTCTTCTATGTACTTTATTGTTTCAGGTCTTATATTTAGGTCTTTGATCCATTTTGAATTAATTTTAGTACACGGGGACAGGCTGTAGTCGAGTTTCATTCTTTTGCATGTGGCTTTCCAGTTTTCCCAACACCATTTGTTGAAGAGGCTTTCTTTTCTCCATTTTGTGTTGTTGGCCCCTTTATCAAAGATTATTTGACCATATATATGTGGTTTTATTTCTGGGCTTTCTATTCTGTTCCATTGGTCTGAGTGTCTATTTTTCTGCCAATACCATGTGGTTTTGATTATCGTGGCCCTATAATATAGTTTAAAGTCAGGTATTATAATGCCCCCAGCTTCATTCTTTTTCCTTAGGATTGTTTTGGCTATTCGGGGTTTTTTATAGTTCCATATAAATCTGATGATTTTTTGTTCTATTTCTTTAAAAAATCTCATAAAATTTTGATGGGAATTGCATTAAATTTATATATTGCTTTGGGTGATATGGCCATTTTAATTATATTTATTCTTCCTATCCAAGAACAAGGAATATTTTTCCATCTCATTGTGTCTTTTTCTATTTCTCTTAGTAATGCCTTGTAGTTTTCGTTATATAGGTCCTTTACATTCTTTGTTATGTTTATTCCTAGGTATTTTATTTTTTTTGTTGCAATCGTGAAGGGGATTATTTTTTTGAGTTCGTTTTCTAATATTTCATTGTTGGCATATAGAAAGGCTATGGACTTTTGTATGTTAATTTTGTATCCTGCGACCTTACTGTATTGGTTTATTGTTTCTAATAATCTTTTTGTGGAGTCCTTCGGGTTTTCGATGTATAGGATCATATCATCAGCAAAAAGTGATAGCTTTACTTCTTCTTTTCTGATATGGATGCCTTTTATTTCTTTGTCTTGTCTGATTGCTCTGGCCAGAACTTCTAGCACCACATTAAATAAGAGTGGAGAGAGTGGACAACCCTGTCTTGTTCCTGATTTAAGGTAGAAAGTCCTCAGTTTTATGCCCTTTAATATGATGTTAGCTGATGGTTTATCATATATGGCCTTTATCATGTTGAGATATTTTCCTTCTATACCCATTTTGTTGAGAGTCTTAAACATAAAATTGTGTTGTATTTTATCAAAAGCCTTTTCTGCATCTATTGATAAGATCATGTGGTTTTTGTTCTTTGTTTTGTTGATATGGTGTATTACGTTAACCGTTTTACGTATGTTGAACCATCCTTGAGATTCTGGGATGAATCCCACTTGATCATGATGTATTATTTTTTTAATATGTTGTTGTATTCGGTTTGCCAGTATTTTGTTTAGTATTTTAGCATCTGTATTCATTAGAGATATTGGTCTGTAGTTTTCTTTCTTTGTGCCATCCTTGCCAGGTTTTGGTATGAGGGTTATGTTGGCCTCATAAAATGTGTTTGGAAGTATTGCTTCTTCTTCAATTTTTTGGAAGACTTTGAGTAGAATAGAAAACAAGTCTTCTTTGAATGTTTGATAGAATTCACTAGTATAACCGTCTGGGCCTGGACTTTTATTTTTGGGGAGGTTTTTAATAGTTTTTTCTATTTCCTCCCTGCTGATTGGTCTGTTTAGGCTTTCTGCTTCTTCATGAGTCAGTCTAGGAAGGTTGTATTGTTCTAGGAATTTATCCATTTCTTCTAGATTGTTGTATTTGGTGGCATATAATTTTTCATAGTATTCTACAATAATTCTTTGTATATCTATGATGTCTGTGGTGATCTCTCCTCTTTCATTTTGGATTTTATTTATTTGAGTCCTGTGTCTTTTTTCCTTGGTGAGTCTTGCCAAGGGTTTGTCAATTTTGTTGATCTTTTCAAAGAACCAGCTCCTTGTTCTATTGATTTTTTCTATAGTTTTTCTGTTCTCTATTTCATTTATTTCTGCTCTGATTTTTATTATCTCCTTTCTTCGGCTGGTTTTGGGTTGTCTTTGTTCTTCTTTTTCTAGTTCCTTAAGGTGTGAAGTTAAGTGGTTTACTTCGGCTCTGTCTTGTTTGTTCATATAGGCCTGAAGTGATATGAGCTTTCCTCTTATTACTGCTTTTGCTGCATCCCAGAGATTCTGATATGTCGTATTTTCATTTTCATTTGTCTGTATATATCTTTTGACCTCTGCGCTTATTTCTTCTTTGACCCATTCATTTTTTAGAAGTATGTTGTTTAGTTTCCACATTTTTGTTTTTCCCCCTCTTTTTTGCAGTTGAATTCTAGTTTCAAGGCTTTATGATCAGAAAATATGCTTGGTACAATTTCAATTTTTCTAAATTTGCTGATATTGTCTTTGTGGCCCAACATATGGTCAATTCTTGAGAATGTTCCGTGTACACTGGAGAAAAATGTATACTCTGTTGCTTTGGGATGAAGTGTCCTGTAGATGTCTATCATATCCAGGTGTTCTAGTATTTCGTTTAAGGCCACTATATCTTTATTGATTCTCTGTTTGGATGACCGATCTAGAGCCGTCAGCGGTGTATTGAGGTCTCCAAGTATGATTGTATTTTTGTTAGTTTTTGTTTTAAGGTCAATAAGTAGCTGTCTTATATATTTTGGTGCTCCTTGGTTTGGTGCATATATATTAAGAATTGTTATGTCTTCTTGATTCAACTTCCTTTTAATCATTATGAAATGACCATTTTTGTCTCTGAGTACTTTTTCTGTCTTGTAGTCAGCATTATTAGATATGAGTATTGCTACACCTGCTTTTTTTTGGGTGTTGTTTGCTTGGAGTATTGTTTTCCAGCCTTTCACTTTGAATTTGTTTTTATCCTTGTTGCTTAGATGTGTTTCTTGTAGGCAGCATATAGTTGGATTTTCTTTTTTAATCCATTCTGCTACTCTGTGTCTTTTTATTGGTAAGTTTAATCCATTTACATTTAGTGTAATTATTGACACTTGTGGGTTCCCTACTGCCATTTTATAAATTGCTTTCTGTTAGTTTTGTATCTTGTTTGATTCTTCTCTTTTGTTTTTCTATCATTTGTTTTTGTTTGTTTGTGTTCCGTACTTCTTTCCTCTGTTGCTACCTTTTTTAAGTCAAGTGTTTTTGTGGTGGTTTTTTCAAGCGTGGTTACCATTAAGTAATGAAAAGGGTACCTACCATATTCATTTTAGTACCCTATCTTATGAGTATTTCTGCACTTCATCGTCCTTTGCTACTGTTAATCTCCATCCTCTCCCCCCTTTTTTTCCTTTGTTGTCACAGTTTAAGTTTGATTTTATTGTGTTCTTGGTGGAGCTGTTACTTGTGGTGTTGTTTTCTTTTGTTCTTTGAATCTGGTTGGAAAACCCCCTTTAGTATTTCCTGGAGTGGGGGCTTTCTGCTGATAAATTCTCTCATCTTTTCTGTATTTGTGAATGTTTTTATATCTCCTTCGTATTTGAAGGATAGCTTTGATGGGTATAGTATTCTTGGCTGAAAGTTCCTCTCTTTCAGGGCTTTAAATATTGGGGTCCACTCTCTTCTAGCTTGTAGAGTTTCTGCTGAGAAATCTGATGATAATCTAATAGGCCTTCCTTTATATGTTGTACTCTTCTTTTCCCTGGCTGCCTTGAGAATTTTTTCTTTGTCATTGGTTTGTGTCATCTTTATTATGATGTGCCTTGGAGTAGGTTTGTTGGGGTTAAGAAAACTCGGTGTTCTGTTTGCTTCTTGAATTTGAGGCTTTAGTTCTTTCCACAGGCTTGGGAAGTTCTCCTCTATTATTTGTTTGAGTATATTCTCCATTCCATTTTCTCTCTCTTCTCCCTCTGATATACCTATTATTCTTATGTTATTCTTTCTGATGGAGTCAGACAATTCCTGTAGGGCTTTCTCGTTTTTTATTATTTTTGAGTCTCTTTCTTCTTCTCTCTGTTGTGCCTCAAGTTGTTTGTCTTCTATTTCGCTAATCCTATCTTCTATCTGGGCTGTTCTGTTAGCTAAGCTTGTTACCTCGTTTTTCAGCTCGTGAATTGAGTTTTTCATTTCTGTTTGATTTGTTTTTATAGTTTCAATTTCCTTGGTAATATATTCTTTGTGTTCATTGAGTTGTTTTCTGATCTCCCTAAATTGCCTTTCTGTGTTTTCTTGTATATCTCTGAGTATTTTTAAGATTTCTATTTTAAATTCTCTGTCATTTAGCTCCAAGGCTTCCAATATGTTAAGTCTTTTCTCCATAGATTTTTTCCACATCTATTTGTGTTACCTCTCTTTCTTTTGTATCCATAATATTCTATTTCCTCTTTCTTATTGGCATCTGAGGGTGGTCTTGTTGATAGCACTAATTAGAATTAATAAAGAGTAAAACGTAAAAAAAAAAAAAAAAAAAAAGGTAAAACACCCCACAAAAAAAAAAAACAGTAATAATTTATTATTTCCCCCTTTTTTCTTTCTTCTCTTTCTCTCCTCTCCTCTCCTCAGGGAAATATCGTGATGACCTGTGAATTATATTATGCTAAATGGAACAAAAACTGCCTATAATGGAGGGCCTGATTTGGGGTGAAGAGTTCAAGGGGCAAAAAAAGGGAGTAGGGACCTACTAAATGCAAAAAAAAAAAAAAAAGAAAAGAAAATCTTAGACAAGCATAAGATGATTTGCTTGTGATGGTCGATTAAGAGATATTGGGATAAGAGGGAACCAGAAAAAAGGAGAAAAAAAAAAGAATAATAAAGAAGAAAAAAATAAAAATAAGTAAAAATCTGTTGTATTAAGTGGAGCGAAGACTAAATACAATGGAGACCTTGGGTTGGGAGGAATGCTAGTGAGTTAAAAAGCAACGTAAAAAGTACCCAAAATGCCACAAAAATAAACAAACAAAAAAAAAGCGAAAAAGAAAAATAAAACCAAAAAAAAAACCTTGAGTCCCAAATTAACTAATTTGTTTGTGATTGAGGATTAAATGGGAGGAAAAGTAAAACGAGAAAAGAAGAAACGAATAGAAAGGAAAAAATAAGAAAAAGAAAAATGGAAGAAAAAAAAAGGAAGAGAAAAAAACAAAAGAAAGCAAAAGAAAAAAAAAACAAAAGAGGAGAGAGTGAGAGTTAAGTGTTTTGGAGTATAACCTTAAAGGAGGGTGAGGATGAAGAAAAGAAATAAAATGTAACACTCATGGGTAGTGTAGTTCAAGAAAAGGGAAGCATAAGATGGGCAGAGAATAAAAGGACCGAGGTGGAGGAAGTAGAAATAATAATAATAAAGGCAATAAGAAGAAACAAACAACAACAAAAAAATTAGTGGAACAAGTTGTAAAGTCTGTGGATTTTTCTTGATTTTGAGAGGTTAACTTCTTCCTTTTTCTTTTCTCTCCCTCTTCCTGGTAAGTGACTCTGTACTCCAGGCTCTGCCCCTGTGTCACACTTAGGTAGGGATTTACAGTTGATGGGATTCTATGGCAATGTCATATAATTGGCTTTAGTCTTGCTGGTAGTCAAGGCTTGTTGGCGTTTGCAGGGTCCAATGATGAGAGAGTTTGCTTTCCTGGAGTCTCTCTCCTAGTTAGCAGCCTGGTGATTAGCAGCCTGGTGATCCAGCTATAAGGCTGCTACTGCTTCTGCCTGGGGAGTAAGAGGCTCAAAGAGCTAGGAAATCCCCACTCTATCCCCACTCAGCGCAGGGCTTTGGGAAAGGCTCTGGCAGTCAGATCCTCCAGTGTAATCAGGCGGGGGTGGGAGTCAATTGTTGTCAAGGTGACTGTTCAACGCCTAGCATTCAATTGGACCACTCAACCCAGGCTTTCCACACTTTGTAGCCTGTTTTGGCTGGGAAGAAGAGGCACTAGTCTCTGCTTGCGACTAGTGTAGTATAGATCTTATTATCTGCCAAGTCCCTCTTGTTAGCGTTTATCCCTGAATATGGAGGCTTAATCAATCAGAAGTTGCCCCCGCCCCTTTAGCGAGAGGCACTAAAAAATATCACACCTCTTGTCTTGGATCGCTGAACTGAGAGAGATCTTATCAATTAGAGCCCCGTGGGTGCGCAGATTTCATGGGTTAAGTTAATTTCAGTGATTGGGTCGCAGCTGTGCTCCCGAAGGTATTTCAGGCTGCCTGCGCGCCCCTCCCCCAACGCTTGATTGTTAGCTTGAATGGCTGAGTGAGGTGCCCTGCCCACGGAGAGAATCTCCCAAGTAGGGAAGACCGCCCTGGCGCCTCTCCCGCTCGCCCCGCCGCTGGCGGCTGGGGCGCACCGGGCGCAGGATAATTGGGCACCCTGGGTGTGTGAGCCAGTAGGGCGCTCTGGGCACGTGGAATGCCCAGGGCACGCGCGCGAATGGGGTGCTCCGGGCACCGGTGGCTGGGGACTCTCACAGTGCGTGGGCCGCTGGGAACGTTAGCGGTGCTCGCTCTGCAACCAGACCGGGCGCGCGCCGGCGGGTGCTTGCCGCTCGGGAGTGTGGGCTGACTCACCACAGGCTCACTCCCTCCGCGGCTTGAATGAACGTCCCTGCGATAGTTAGCTTCCTCCACACCCTCATCTCTCAGATTCACGTGATAACAGTCCTTTCGCTTTCAGTTTGTGTGGAACTCCGGAATGCTCCGAGGATAAATTTTTCTGTTTCTAGTTGATAAATTTGTTGTGATTTTGGGGAGATCTGTCGGACGCGCTGCTCACGGCGCCATTTTTGTGACGTCACTCATATTAAGATATTTTAAAAGTAGTTGATCATAAGTATGAAAAATGTTTTTTATTGGTAGGTACAAAGTCACTG
This sequence comes from Saccopteryx bilineata, assembly GCF_036850765.1. Taxonomy (NCBI): domain Eukaryota; kingdom Metazoa; phylum Chordata; class Mammalia; order Chiroptera; family Emballonuridae; genus Saccopteryx; species Saccopteryx bilineata. The sequence goes on from NC_089490.1 coordinate 309,877,174, forward strand.
CTATTTGGTAGTGTGTATGCATTCTTAAAATATCCAAGAGATTATCTCTATTTTGTAAAAACTAGACTACCAAGCAGTATAAAACCTAGAATTAGAACTGAAACCTAGCCATTTGTAAAGTGTATAATATATAATAGTTTCATGTATGGGGCCACATTACATTCTAGTATAAGCTGATGTTTTTAAGGATATTGAGGATGAGTTTGGGGGACAAAGGCTGTATCAAAGGCTTTGCATCAAATGTAGACAATGTATCCATTAGAAAAGTAGCTTTGCATCTTTAGAGGAGATTATTGGCATTAATGTTTTTGGAATGTTCTCAAGCATTAGGAAGACTGGAAGCAAGTTTGTCTTCTAGATTACTGGTATGATGTCTACAGGTAAGAAAATGTTCTCTACTACTAATTATTTTTAAGACATTATGCATTAGTTCTTAGATACTAGAAATTTAAAAGGCTTTGCATTTAATAGTGTTAAGAAACCAATGCTGAATGGGAGGCAAGGAGGCATGGCAGTTTTTCCTCCCTAAAGTAATAAGATTAATACATATGTGTACATATGCATTCCTACATTCATTCATTCTTCCAGAGATTTACAGAGGAATGGCTATAAAGCACTGTTAGAGTTACTGTGTCATGGAAATTGTAGTTAATCATGGAGTTGAGATGTATACTCAAATTAATATAAAGTAAAGTAGTAAAATACCAGAAAAAAAATGAAATAAAATGTTAGGAATTAGAGAAATGAGAAGTGACTTAGTAGGTGCTAATTAGCAAACAAGAAATATGATATTTATTAATAAGGCTGGAAATTTTTCCTTCATTTGTAAATTACAGTTATTGGGAAGCATCAAAAGGTATATAAATTCAGCACAGGTAGGCTACCTAATATTTTAGATTTGTTAGTTCTCTGCCCCTAAGGAATGGCATGTCCTTGAAATATAAATGTGGTTAATTGAATATGAGCAGCTTTATTAATTATGGTTTACATTAGAAAGGCCAATAGTGAAACATTATTAAAGTTTTCTTACGATCTTTTGTGTTTACTATATTTAACTTGCCATTATGTTCACCACATTTTACTACAAATTATTTTTCTACTTTACATATCAGGTATCCATTGCCTTGAGCAGTGCAGGTAGAATTTCCTTCTTAAACAGTTGTATGAATTTTTGTAAGTTTATATAGTAATAGCTTGTATCATAGCAAAGCATCAAAAATGAATTATTTTTTTTTTTGTATTTTTCTGAAGCTGGAAACCAGACGAGACAGCCAGACAGACTCCCGCATGCGCCCGACCGGGATCCACCCCACATGCCCACCAGGGGGTGATGCTCTGCCCCTCCGGGGCATTGCTCTGTTGCGACCAGAGCCACTCTAGCGCCTGGGGCAAAGGCCAAGGAGCCATCCCCAGCGCCCGGGCCATCTTTGCTCCAATGGAGCCTCGGCTGCGGGAGGGGAAGAGAGAGACAGAGAGGAAGGAGCGGGGGAGGGGTGGAGAAGCAGATGGGCGCTTCTCCAGTGTGCCTTTGCTGGGAATCAAACCCGGGACTCCTGCACGCCAGGCTCTACCACTGAGCCAACCGGCCAGGGCCAAAAATGAATATTTAAGGATTTTTTTTTTTGTTATTTTTTCTTTGGGGATTTTTTAAAGCATTAAAATAATGAAGTTATTACCAAATTTCCTCCTTTCAAAAATATTTATTGGAGTTACACTGGCTAACATAATTATACAGGTTTCAGGTGCTCAATTCAACACGTGTATATGGTTAATATACTGCTCACAAAAATTAGGAGATACTTCAAAATAAATGTGAAGCGATAAAATATCCCCTAATTTTTGTGAGTAGTGTATTTGACAAAGGAGGCAAGACTATACAGTGGAGTAAAGATAGTCTATGGTCTATTCAATAAATGGTGTGGAAATCGGACACATAGTGTCCAAAAGAATTGATGCTAGACCACCTCCTTACACCATACACAAGAATAGACTCAAAAAGACTTACATATTGGGCTCGAAACCATAAAAATCCAAGAAAAAATAATAGGCAGTAAAATCTCAGACATTCCTCTCCTTTTTATATTAAAAAAATTTTTTTAGTTCCACTTAAAATTTTTTTTAAAAACAAAGTGGATTCGTTTTTAAAACACTTAGATAATTTTAGGAAAATATCTTTTTCATTGACTTTTGGTATTATATGCTGAAATTGCCCAGTAATAAAGGTGTTTTAAGTCATACTTAGCTATTTTATGGTTAAAGTCTCAACTTAAAATTTTTAAACTTGGTTCAATCATTAAAATTTTTAAAAAGAAATGAAACAAACATGAAACAATTCAATTGCTACGATAGGATAACATTTAAAAACAAGCCTTTCTCTGTCCTCTAGTCTCCAACTCTCCCCAGAGGTAACTTTTCAACCTGTTCGTCTTTTTGGATATTACTTGCACTATTTATTTTTTGTTTACATAAGTTAGCGCATTCTGTAAACAGAGTTTTGCACTTCTTTCACTGAAGCATTACATGTCTCTACAAAAACATGTGCTTCTAATGAACGTTTATGTTGTGATCAGCCCTTTGCTACTATAAGCAATACTGTAGTGTATTCTTACACAGACTGCTTGTGTTTTATCTTTTTTAAGAAATTGTGTTCTAGTTAAGAGGATAGGATAAGTTTACATAAAATTTTCTGTATCTTATGCATTCCTAAAATATAGGAAGTTATTTTTAATATAAATGATATATAGTTGTACCTTCTCATTAAAAAATTAAATAGTGCTTCCTGTATACTTTATAAATTGGATTTCTGTATATGTCAAGCTTACTTAAAAGGTGACATTGGCTGTAACAGTGTCAGTGCCTCACTTTTGAGAGCCCAAGTGAAAAAGTTCTGCCAATAATTAAAACTCGGACTTCTACAAATTCTATAGTCAGAAAATCTTATTTTTTAAAAGAAGCCAATCAATAGGGTAGGATTTTCTATGTGTACTTCAGTAGCTTTTTGGGTTTTAATTTACCACCATTTCCTCGGTGATTAGTTTTCATTTGCCTGCTTTTCTTAAAATGGCAAATGGCAAACTCAAATCATTACCAAACACTAATACATAAGAGAGTACCATGCCAGCAGATGACAGCAAATGTATTTCAAAGAACTTTGATTTAGCATGTTTTCTCTTATTTTTAAGGAGGTATAAAACACTTTTTAACATCTTCTAAGTTACAAGACATGCATCTTAATGCGATATATTATTGTGATTCTTCCTTCTGAAATTAAGAAAATGTCCTTTGATTTCAGAGCTTTCTTTTGTATCTATAAACTAGCTCTCTTGTCTATAAACTTTGGCTTAGTTCTTAAAAATTACTTTCTTGGGCCACAAGACAGCCTAAATTTTTTTCAAAAGTGTTAATGACATCTCATTCAGAAGAAATGCTGGTCTTGGTGGTTTGCAGTCTCCCTCTTTCCTTCTTCCCCTTTTCCGAGATTCACCCTGAATTCTAAGCTGATGTGTCAGAGAGGCTCAGAAGGTCACCATCATCCCTGTAGCTGCTGACTTCTGATCCCTGCCTTCTGTTTCTGCATAGTTTTCCTGGGTATGCTCAGATACTGACAGGAGTCAAAGGAAAGCTTCTGTGGCCCATGGTTTTCCCCAGTCTTGGGTACAAGGATTCTTCCCAGATTCTGCTGCTGCAGCAAATGTGTTTGTTGTTTTGCCAAAGATTCTTTGATCAGGTATTATAAGTTCAGAGCTCATTGTAATAGCCAATCTGGTTGGCATTCGGAGAGTGTTTGGGATAGATATGAGGCAGCATAACGTACAGATAATTGCATGGGTTTTGGAGTCCCACATTTGGGTTTGAATGTCCCAGCCATTTACTAGCTGTATGGCTTGGGGAAGCCACTCAGCCATTTGGAACCTAAATTTCATCGTCTCTTAAATGGGAGCAACAAGGTTGATCTTGTGAGCATTGATTGGAATACTTTGTTTATACCTTGGCATATTAAAGGTGTTAATAAATAGTAACTTCTGTCATTTTGTATTTCATACTATTTTGTTCATCTCTCAGTATTGTGGATATTAGTGCTTATACCCAAGTCCTTTGGATTGTATTTTTAATATCTTCTGTTTGCCTTTTAAGGATTTTACTTGTGGTTCTTAGGAGGTTTTGCTTAGCATATGTTTATTAGAATGTGTGCCAGAAACTGTTAAGTATGTGGATAAATGAGCAGTAAATAGTTTACTCCCAGTAAAAAAGTAATTTGTGTTTGTATTTTATGGATAAGTCAGGTTGCCTTCTCCGCTGCTTATGGGAGTGCCCCAAAGCCCAGGCCTTCTCTGCCTACGATTGGCTCCTTATCCCATGTTCCATCTGTGTGAAAACTCAAGTCTCCTCTAAACATCTCCTTGAACTTTGGACTAATATATCCAACTATCTACCTGAAATTTCCACTTTGATATCTAATAAGCATCTCAAACTTATTTCCTCAAACCAGACTCAAGAACTCGACCCCCCCCAATAGCTTGCTTCTGTCTCAGCTAATCAATGGTAAGTCCATTTTTTCAGTAAATCAAAACATTGACTTATATTACTCTTCTTTTTCTCTTCTGACCCACATTGAACCCAACCATGAACTGTTTGCTCAACATTCAAAATAGACAGTATGTGCAGAGTAAGACCACGTGATAACCCTCCTCAGCTATCCCTGCTCCACACCTCAGGGTTGCTTGGGTTATTGCTAGAGCCTTCTGATGGGTTTTCTTGATTTCTCTCCTGCTATTCTGTAGTCTTTAAGGTAGCATCCTTAAATAGGTAAATCAGATCTTGTCACTTCTCAAATTCCTCCGGAGGTTTCCCATGTCAGAGTAAAAGTGCAGTTCTTCTCAGTGGCCATGCAGAGCTAAACATGGTCTGGTCTCTTGTCACTAGGACCTCATCTGCCCATTTCCCCTTCTCTTACCAAATTGAAGTCAACTGGCTTCCTTTTTTATTCTTTAGCCAATGCTCCTGTTACCTTACCTGGAATGCCTTCTCCTCCCCTCACCCTCAGCCCCCAGATACTTGGATTTTGCTTAAATGTCACTCCAATGTGGCCTTCCCTTTCCTATTGAAATCACTCCTTCCCTGGTATTCTGCACCCAGCTGTATTCATTATTTTTCTCTATCTAACATCATTCACATATATTTTACCTATTTGTATTGTTCTGTTTCCTCCCACCAGAATGCAAGCTCGATGGGGACAAGAACTTGACCTTAACCCTGGCAACATTTGCTCAGTACCTAGAGCCATTAATGGCTGGTGTGTGGTAGATGATATTATTTGTTAAATAGTGGGCCGGGTTCTGGGAACTCAGAAGGAAAGCACCTAATCTTGCTGCAGAGTTCCAAGGGAGGCTCCCTGGAGGAGGTGATCCCTAAACCAAGTCTTTAAGAAGGAGTTATTCTTAATAGGGGGGGGGTAAAGATAGGAAGACTATTTAGATAGAAGAACTATATATGCAAATACATTAAGGCACAGATAGACTTATTGTAGTGTAACTGCCTGTTTGTATTGAAAAACTATAAAGTTTGAGATTCAGAAGATGGGGCGGTGAAACACTAGAAAATCATGGGCGGAAGCAGTTGGAGATGTGCTGTGACATTTCTTTAGACACTTTCAGTTTTGGAATGCCAGATGAAATTTCCTGAGGGGAAAGTGTGAGGAGAGAAATGGTTCAACACAGAGCCTTGGAGAGAGCCCACATTTTAGTACCGCCAGAGCGAGAGGAGTGACCCTGGAGACAGTGTCAAGGACCACCAGGGGAGAGGGCCACAGACAGCACGGGACAGAGCGGTGGAGAGCCCATGAGACCACCAGCAGCATGAAACGGAAGTCTAATACAATATTTAAAATGTACACTGTTTTTGGCAACAAGAAAATCATTAAAAAGAGCAATTTTTTTGAATTAGTTTTCACTTAGCTTCACTGTACAGTGTTTTCTGGGAAGTGTTTCCCACAAACCTGTGCACAGAACAGGAAACTGTTCTTTCGAGCAGCGCCCTCTGCCACCTCCAGGTGTCTGAAGCTGACCCTCTGGTATGAACTCCGCCCCACCCCCCTCGCTCAAGTCCATGAGCTTATACCTAGTAAGTGAAAATCTGTTCCCATACTTAACTTCAAGGGATGCTCTGTGTGGCACTTGATTGATTTACCTGTAATCCATTCAAATGCTTTTTATTCATTCAACCTTGAGTACCTGAAGGAAAGTCCTTAGGATTCATAGATAATTTTTAAAACCATTCATAGTGCAGAGGAGGAAACTGGAGAGTTAAGGAACAATGTGACAAGTAAAAGAGAATAGAAAGATTTGGGGAGCCACCAACCTCTTGCTAACATCTCGAAGATTATTGTAATTGTCAGCAGTTACCTCAGGAACACATTCCATTTCTCCTGCTGTGCCCTCCTCCCCCCCAGCTTTCATTTAGGGCTGAGGGGACATCTCAGTGGTGTCCAGGAGTGATCTCAATGTTGGTTTGCACAGGCTTTCCTAGAGTAATTTCCAATACTAGACCCAAGGGCACCAGCTATGTGAGCAGAAGCTGAGAAGTCTGGGACTAGATTCAGCTCCAGCGCTGAGTGGGGCAGTGGGTTAGGAAAGTCCACTTATAACTTGGGCTAATTCTAGAGACTTCAGGATAAGTTAAAATGGATTTCGTGTACTGGAGCTGCTAGGAAACTTACGGGGGGAGGAGTCCTTTCATTTATTCATCCAAACACTTTCATGCCTAGTATCTGCTAGGTGCTCTAAGTTCTAGTTATTGAGAATATAATAGTGAATGAGACTAGATCCTCATCCTAACGCACCAAGCTTCTATAGAAAGACTTGATACACAAGCAAAAGAGTTTAAAAGTTGAAAATTATATTAGTTGAATCATGTGAAATTGTCCAATATTCAACCATCTTTGATCTATAACAAGAAAATTTATATCAACTTGATATTATGAGAGAAACAAGGGACTGACATGGGGAAAATATGGGGAGATAATTTGGGATAGAAAGGTCTCAAAAGATCTCTGTGAGAAGGTGCCATACAAGTTGCCACCTGAAAGGAGAGAAGGCTGTACCATCTCTTTTATTTAGATCCAGGTGGTAAATGCAGAGGGACCCAGGAGTGCACTAGGCTGGCGAGGACTCAGCCCAGAATCTCGTGCCCAGTCTGAGGAGGGTGGCAGCCCCTCAGATACAGAAGTCCCTCTGTTGCTATACCATTTGATTTTCCAAGATAAGCTAGAAAATGGCCTTTAAAAAAGCATTTAAAAAATAAAGCTTTAGATATTGGGGGGGGGGCAAGAGAGAGAGAAAGAAAGAGAGAGGGAAAAGCATCAACTTATTGCTCTACTTTAGTTGCGCATTGATTGCCCTTCATATGTGCCCTGAACCAGGGCTGAACCAGCTTCTTTGGGCTGAGCATCAGTGACCCCGGCTCAAGCCAGCGACCTTTGTGTTCCGGGTTGATGCTCTATCCAATGCACCACCACCAATCAAGCTAAAGCTTTAGTATTTAAGGTGAAATGTAATTTTATGTGAAATCTCTCAAATTTTATGTCAAATATGTATTTTTTAATTTAGAAAATGTTTTGCAAGCCAAACGTTTCTGCTTCCCAGGAGTGGCCCACTGGACACCAATTTGCAATCTTCACTTGAAAGCATTTCAGGTAGAGGGAACAGCATATGTGAAGACCTTAGGCAAGAAAGGGCTTGCCGGGCCTGACCAGGCGGTGGCGCAGTGGATAGAGCGTCGGACTGGGATGCAGAGGACCCAGGTTCGAGACCTCAAGGTCGCCAGCTTGAGCGTGGGCTCATCTGGTTTGAGCAAAAGTCTACCAGCTTGAACCCAAGGTCACTGGGTCCAACAAGGGGTTACTCGGTCTGCTGAAGACCCCGCGGTCAAGGCACATATGAGAAAGCAATTAATGAACAACTAAGGTGTTGCAAGCGCAATGAAAAACTAATGATTGATGCTTCTCATCTCTCTCCGTTCCTGTCTGTCCCTGTCTATCCCTCGCTCTAACTCACTTTCTGTCTCTGAAATAAATAAATAAATAAATAAATAAATAAATAAAAAATAAAGACTTAAGAAAGGGCTTGCCGGGTTTGAGGAACAGAAAGAGGGTGGTAAACCCAGAGGGAGTGAATCCATTGGGCAGGGTCTGAGCTAAGTGAGAAAGGAGCCAATCACAGGAGCCCAGAGCAGCATTGGGGCAGGATAGAAGAACAAATTTAGTGTGTACTGCACACCACAAGCATGTGCCCAGGGGCGATCCAGGGCTTCATCTGCCTGGATGGAGGGGCAACTTTTTCTAATCCATACCGAGATGTCATAAATGTTATAGGGCTCCTAAATTTCTTCATTTTACAGTTCAGTAACCTGCCCACAGGCAACTGTAGTGGCAGAGCCTGCATTTGGTTTTTGAATTGGAAGCCTATATCCTCTTGACTACAAAACACTAACTGCCTTTGCAGTTGAGATATGTGTACATGATGGTGCCCTTTGGAGGATTTGCTTATCTGCATAGCTGAAAGTGAATGTACCTGTCAATTGAGAGTCCAAAGAAGAATGTTTTAATATTAATTGAATATAGAGGAACAGTGATCTGGAGATCAAACCCCACCAAATTGAAGATCAGACTTATTCAGCTGTTTTGTGTCAGCTAGTAACTCCAATCTATCAAGTTTTAGTGCTCTCATTTTCAAGATAAGGTGAATATAGCTTAGGTATCAGTTGAAATATATGCTTCACTCTTGTGAGAAAGCACCCTTCTCTCTTTTTTTTAATAAATAAATTTTTATTTTAATGGAGTAGCATCCTTCTCTTTTTATAGAGTGGGAAAGCCCTCGAAATCAAGAGGGTCTCTGTTCAGGGAGCTTAGAAATCTAGAGAAAGATAAAATCCAAGCAGTAAAGATGGATATGGATAAAACTAGGATTTTTTGGCAACCCATAGGTATTGAATAAGATATTTCAGGAATTCAGTGAGTAGGACTTCAGTGACATGATCTGAACTTGGCCTGGAAAATATTCAAACGCTGAGAGTCAGAGGTAGGAAGGATTTGGTCTGGAGAGCATCAGCCGGGGAAAGGAGGATGGTGGCCACAGTACGAGGCCTGAGAAAAGAAGTCCATGTGCAGCCCGAGACAGGCTCGCAGTGTAAGTCACCACCTGAGGAAACGCTGGCGTGAGGACATTGCTAAATTAGTTTTCAAAACTAAATGTGATTGAGTACATTAAAATTCACCATCAGTTCTTTGTCACTTATAAGAATATTTGAAGAGAGAAAGTGCATATTTAATAATATTTCCCAGATGCTTTATGTGGGTTATTTAATTTGTAGATTTAAAAAAAGGAGCTGATGTACTTTATTATTCTTTAAGCCAATAGATTTTTTTTTACCTGTAGAATTAAAATGAAAGTGTATTTTTAAGGTAAAACCAGTATGATTGACTATATTGTGCATTTAGATGGGTGAATTCTTTATCAAATTAAAGCAAAAGCTGGCAAAGTTTCTGTAAAGGTGCAGATATTAAATGTGTTAGACTTTGTGGGCCAAATAGTTTATCCCAACTATGCAACTTTGCTGTTTTAGTACAAAGACAGCTATAGACATATATAAATGAATGCGGATGGCTGCCTTCCAATAAAACTATTTATGGACACTGAAATCTGAATTGTAATTAATTTTTGTCAGTTATAAAGTATATGTCTTTTGATTAATTTTTATTTTTAAAATATGGCCTCTACAAAAACAGGTCCCCAGGTTACAGTTCATGTTCTTCGAAAGGCCAGAGGTCAGGCTTTCTCAGCTGTCTGTAATTTCGAGTTGACTGTAGGGTCTTTCTTTGCTGTAATGAAGAGGCTTCCTTACACAGTGAAAGACTTCCAGTATTGATTCTTACACTAGCATGCATCAGAATCACCTGGAGAGTTAGTGAAAATGTAGACTGCAGGGCCCACCCCCTGAATTTCTGAGTCAGTAAATCTGTGTGAGGCCCATGAACATGCATTTTCCACAGATGAGGTTGGTGCCGCTGTTTGGGGACAACACTTTGAGATAAAGCACTGATTTAGAGATGAGTGTGCCCAACACCGTGGGAATAACAAGGCTGCTTCTTTTAGTTGGTGTCCTTAGAATAACTATTGACTCTGCTACTTAGATGATTTCTTTGAGACATTCCCCATCTATTGTATTTTTCTTCTATTAATTTCTGTTTTAAACGCTTAAAAACTAGAGATAGTTTTACCACAGTGTTGGGAAAAGATGTGTGCCTAGAAGAAATAAAAATAAAGGAAAGAATATATTATTATATATAGTATATGTATCCCCCTCTCCTTCCTCTCTGTCTCTCTCTTCCCCTCCCGCAGCCGAGGCTCCATTGGAGCAAAGATGGCCCGGGCGCTGGGGATGGCTCCTTGGCCTCTGCCCCAGGCGCTAGAGTGGCTCTGGTCGCGGCAGAGCGACGCTCCAGAGGGGCAGAGCATCGCCCCCTGGTGGGCAGAGCATCGCCCCTGGTGGGCGTGCCGGGTGGATCCCGGTCGGGCGCATGCGGGAGTCTGTCTGACTGTCTCTCCCCGTTTCCAGCTTCAGAAAAAAAAATACAAAAAAAAAAAAAACTTTGTGGCTGGTGCATAGAAATGAAATTGAGGGCCTTGGTCGGTTTGCTCAATGGATAGAGTGTTGGCCTGGTGTATGGACATCCTGGGTGCAATCCCTGGTCAGGGCATAGAGGAGAAGCAACCATCTGCTTCTCTTCTCCTCCCTCTCCCCCTTCTCTCCCTCTTCCCCTCCCACAGCCAGTGGCTCGTTGGTTCCAGCATAGGCTCCACTCGGTTGGTCTGAGTGTTGGCCCCAAACAGGCATTGCTAGGTGGACCCCTGCCAGGTCTCATTTGGGAATCTGTCTCAGTATCTCCCCTCCTCTCAATTAAAAAGAAAAAAATTTGATTTTTGTTTGCTTACCTTATATTCAGGAAATTTGCTTAACTCTCATTGTTTCTAAGAATCTGTGAAATCCTTTGGACTTCAGATGAATAGTCATAATCTACAAATAATGAAAGTTATTAGTCTTCTCAATCCATAGGACATTCACTTCTTTTACTTATCTAATTGAGTTGACTCAACGGAACACTCAGTACAATGTTGAACATAGGTGGCATCTCATTTCTGATGTAAGAGGAAGGCATCTGACATTTCTAACATTTGCCACTACATATTTGCTCTAGGTTTTCGGTACATGCCCTTTATCAGGTTAATGAAACTTCCTGTTATACACATTTGCCTATTTTGCTAGAGGTTTGTTTTTGTTTTTTTCAATAAAAAGAAAGTTTAAAATTTGTCAAATGCAATTTCTGTGTATATTGAGATAAATGTTTGTGCTTTTTGTTTGCTAACATACTGGATTAGATAAGTAGATTTTCTAATGTTAAACCCAGTTTACGCTCCTGGGATAGCTTCATAGGTGACCTAACCCACGGCCTGGTGCTCCTCCAATCCTGAGCCCCGTATATTGTGAATATCTTGTCCCTCTGATTTGTGTGGACCTTCCTCTCCCCCTCCTTTAAGGGTTGCTATCTTCAGCGAGGTTATTTTAATCTCATGGCGCCACTTGGTGGCACCCTTTGGAAATTTCTGATTTGATACCTCCACCTTTCCCTCCTAGGGAAGTGGAGCATCCCGGTTATCACTGTAACATCCACTAAGTCTGTTTTCTTCCGTGTATCTTACATTTATCCACTTTACTTCCCTATTCCCCTTTCTCTTGGTCTTCATGCAAATAATTTGCTTTTCCTTCCTTTGCTCTTTTTCCCTTTGTTCCCTTATGAGTATAAATCTGCCTCCGTTATGGTTAATCATGGTGACAGTACTGCTGGTGACTAAGGAAAAAAAGACAGTAACACATTTTTAAATGACATTTCATGTGATAAAGTGCCAGCTCTGCTAACCTTCCAAGTCCTTGAAAGTGCTTAAAATTCCCTTAAAATGTTTTTAGATTTCAAGTACTACATCATCATCTAATTAATTCTGCCCAGTTTAACAGCAAGATAAAGTATCAAAGAAAAGTTATAATAGTGTTAAGTAAGTTTCATTGTTTCTGGCTTCCTTTATGATTAGTGTTGACAGATTTGGGGTTTCTGCTGTGTTTTTGTTGCAAAGACTCAATTTTTCATATGGGTTAAGCTGCATGGAAACTGAACTGCCAACTATAATGTGGTTTCCCTAGGCAACAGACCACCAGAGACGCCCTTTTGGTACATAACTGATAAGAGAAAGATTTCCAGTAACTGACTTCCTAATCGTTTAACCAATGAGCATAAAAATACTCTGAGCAACATTCACCCCAGGGACTGATGCATGGACAGGCTTGCTTGGTGTAGTGATTTCTTTGCAGAGTTAGTTGTGCCTGATTTTGGTGTCTCTAAGACTCTATCTGAGAATGGCAGGTGAGCCAGCAGAAGAAACCAGACCAGAGAAAGTCAAGCTGAAGCAGCTCTCTTGAACCACTGCTGTGCCAGCATGGCTGTGGGAGAGGTGGTTTTTACGTTCCCTTGTCTTCACTCACACTAGCCTCTTAGTAGGCAGGTGCATTATACTGAGAATTTGCTTATTCTCAGTATAGCAACTGTTGATTTTAAAGTAAGACACTGTAGAGTAGTTTGGGTCCATAACTCTGGTTGGTGCCTAAAAGACATTTTAACGGTGTCTAATTAATGATGAGAGACTCTCAAATAAAATATAAACTCTATCTTCAGCATTATTCTAATACTTTCAAAGCTTTGATGTGTGGCTGAGATCCATTATTCTTGTGAAACTGAATAATCTGTGTAGAGTTGCCACAACTGCTAGAATTCTAGCATCTATTTAAAAGGGAGATTTAAAGCTATTCTTATTTTCATATTGTAATAATAGAGATTCAAAAGTGGATTTAGAAAAAGATTAAGAGGGAGATTACTTTGGCACTTGGTTACCCAGAGACCCTGCATGATACAGGGTGACAAGGACTCCTGGCATTCCGCACTATTTGACTTCCTTCTGTGTTCTTTTGCTAAATGCTTTCTAACTTCTTGATATCTCTTTTGAAAGGTGGGGACCCAAACTATATGCATTCTTCCAGATGCGTTCTTGCCAAAACAGCATAAAGCAAATGTAACAGTTAGGAAGAAGGCTCTCTCCCTTACTAGGTAAGTACGACTGGCAGCTGTGGCCAGGGCCAGCCCACCTTGCCATTAGAACTGCCACATCTGTCCACTGCCAGGATGCTGACAGGACCCATGGCATCTGAAGTCTATCAAAGGAGCTGACTCAGAGCAACCCCTACCATTACAGCATCTCATTCTACCCCTCCGGAGCCTTTCTCAACTTTTTACATCTCGTGGGCTCTTTGCTAGTCAGGACCATCTTCCTTGAATTTAATAATTTTGAGGTCAGATAGTTTACTAAATTGAGATTTTACCTGTAATCCTGGTGAACTGACTGCACCTGCTACTTTAGACTATTCTCTTACCTTTCCGCAAAAACCTCCTGATGCGAGGTGTTATGGTGCAAGCTCACATGTGTGATGTGTGCTGCTTTAGGATTTTTCTTATTTTTGAAAATTTAAGATATTCTTAGAAATAAAATCCTACCCATGCATACTGAGTAGAAAAATTCCAGAATTGGTTTATAAACTAGGTTAGTATTATGCATTAATCTCAGTTTGTTAATATTTAAAAATTTTTGGTCAACATGATTACCATGATCACAGCTTGTTTTAAAATTCCTTAATTTCTTTTGCAGATCGATTTTGACTCCCATTTCTAAATAAAACCATAGCAGCCCTGGCCAGTTGGCTCGGTGGTCGAGTGTCAGCCCTGCATGTGGAAGTGCCGGGTTTGATTCCCGGTCAGGGCACACAGGAGAGGCATCCATCTGCTTCTCCACCCCTCCCCCTCTCCTTTCTATCTCTCTCTTCCCTTCCACAGCCAAGGCTCCATTGGAGCAAAGTTGGCCTGGGTGCTGAGGATGGCTCCATGGCCTCTTCCTCAGGTGCTAGAATGGCTTCGGTTGCAATGTAGCAATGCCCAAGATGGGCAGAACATCACCCCGGTGGGCATGCTGGGTGGATCCCGGTCGGGCGCATGCGGGAGTCTGTCTCTCTGCCTCCCTGCTTCTCACTTCAGAAAAATACAAAAACAAAACCAAAAACTAATACATTGATGAAATTAATTGAAAACAAAAAATTAGAAAGATAAATAAAACCATAGCAGTGCAGTTTCTCTTATAAATCTTGAAAGGTTCATTTGAGTTTCTCTAACTTGCTGATCAAGCTTCCCAAAATTCTGTAAACCCAACTCTAGCTATATGCAAATATATTTGATATAATCCTGTAAGATCTGGAATAAATGTCCATTATAACAATAGTATATTTTAGACTTTTTTATGTGACACAAAAAGGATCATATAGATTTGCTTCAGGTGGAGGATTTTTTAGATAAGATGTGCTTCTTGGGCCTTGAATTTTGGATTGCTCTGAAATGAGTTAAAGGTCACGCAATAATCTCTGACATTCCATGACGTCGACATGCACTTCATTGTTTCAAACCCTCTTGCAAGGCTTACAACATATCTGTCACCATTTGCTCTCACTCACTTTGAAAAGGGTGAAGATGGTTGTGAATGCATATAATCCAGTTAGCCTTACTCCTGATATTTGAGCTAAAATCCTTGGTTAAAACACATTCTTAATGTTCCATAAAGTGCCACAAACAATTCTTAGCTATTCATCTTTATTTTTATGAGTTTATTTGAGCCAAACTAGCAACATGTGGTGGGGAAGCAAGATCTCAAATGCTTTAGAAAAGAGCGGTTTTGGAGCTTCTTTTATGAATTTGAAGTTAAGGAGAGAAACTAAGGAAGATTACATGGATATGGGAGAAAGAAGGCAGGACTCAGATTACAGGATAGTTAACAAAATCATGTGCTTTCTTGATGCTGCTTATGGCTTATTTGAAAGGTATGTTAACCTAGATGCACAGAAGCAATGGATAGGGACTGCTCAAGGCAAAGATAAGCCTCCTATAAAAAGTTGTATGTTTGGGGCATGACTCCCCAAAACGCTCATTTAGAAATTTATGATCAGATCACCCTGTTTAGCTATTCATCTTTAAACCATTTTTTCCAATGCAAGAATTTATGTAACTTTTTCCATTTTGTTTGCTTATTGGTAAAAATCCCCAAATTAAAATTTTCCTGATGTTTTACAGTTTTTCCTCATTGACTTTTATCCATTAATGTTTTTGCTTTTTTTTTTAGAGCAAAGCCTTCCAGTGAGTTTGAGTCTCTGTTATTGTCGTCAGAAGTAGGAAAATCCATTTTCTGCATGACTCACTGGAAAAGTCAAGATCAAATGACAGAGATTTTGAGTTATCCAGAGATTAATTTTTTAAAGGATCAAGGAATTGGCGATCATCACATCCTTCAGCTTGAAATATCACATAGTTGGCAGCCTCACAGAAAATGCTGGGCCCCTCCATAATTGATTACAACGTTACCCAAGAAAAAGGACAGGGATCAAATCATAAATCTGATCAAGAAAATTCTAAGTGGTTTTCTGGTTCTTCTTCCCCAATGTTTATGGTTTCTCCATCAACCTATCTTTCTATGGCCTATGGGATTATGATAGTGAGGAATTAGAGGTGCCGTCTGCAGCCATGGACAAGCTCTTGCTGGCTGGTTACTTCAGGGATAGAATGCTCTGCAGCCTCAGGTACCAGGCATATCCAAATTACTAACCGTCCCCCGAAGGCCTCTGGCAGCCTGGTGCTCAGACCACATGGTATTCCATCTCATCCTTCAGGCATTGTTCTTTCTCTGACACTGGGCTGATTTTGGCTAGAGGGCTGTGTTAGACCTGATCTGAAGACACTCTTTCCATGACCTCTGGGGTGGGGAGTGGGTAGGTAAGACCAAGCTGGTGTAAATAGAGCGGGCTCACCCTTGGGTATATATGCCTCACAGGCTGCTCCACGACCTCTCTAGTGATTCATGTCACAGTGGTTTATGTGACTGTGATTTGGAAGGGAGTGCATTTATACTGTGATCTCATATCCACATCCTAATTCTGGATCTGAAGGTTGCAAGATCTGTGTTAGATTGCCTTTGAGACCAAACACAATTCTAGCCTGGCTGAGCTCAGAGGGCAGATAGAGTGTGTGGAACCACCTCTGTTTCGGTGCAATCTGTAAGTCATGGCATTGCGTCCATCCCTCTTCATGATTCACGAGTAAACTCAACCATGGCTAGATGCTACTTATGAAATGGGGAAAGGTTTTCAGGGCCATACCCATTTCAAGCCTACTATAATATTTAAGTTTCATTTTCTTTTTTCTTACCTAACTTCACTGTTTACTTTCTATGTCTTCATGCAGATTCCTGGCATCTGACCTAAGGAGAGCTTTAGGATAAGAACCTACCAAGAGATTCCTGATGCTCTGAATGACTGTCCCCCAAAGTCCGGAATCCCAGCTAGAACCAGATGGACACGTGTTCCTGAAACCAGGGCTCTAGCTGATGGTTCTCTCCACATCTCAGTTTACTGTTTGTTTTCCCTTTCTCGCTATCCTGTCTCTCTCCTGCCCCCTTGTGGTTGCCTTTCCTAGGGACAGACCCAGGAAAGGTGGGCTAGGACTGGGGGAGCCTGCGCCGCACCCTGCAGTTCCAAGCCAGCATCTGCTGTGTCCCATTTCCCAGGCGCGTCCTCCAAACACGCTGGAAGGCATCAGCTTCTCAGAGCCCACTTTTTCTCTGCATGATTAGCTTGTAAGGAAAGGATATATGGAAAGAATTTTCAACTTTTTTCACAAAAATGTATGTGACTTATTTTTGGCTTTGAATTGCAAGCAAACTCAGTGGTGGTGTACAGCTCTGTTTACTTGCGCGCATCTGTGAAATATGGAGAAATTGACGCAACATTCCTTTTCCTGTCTGGGCTGTTTGTATAATTGTATATAAATGTAGCAATAAATATATTCTAACCTCAGCCTGGGGCATTCCTTTCTGCGTGATGGCATCATAATGGTAAGCAGTGACTATCACCTCCTCCAGGAACTGCCTTGCTGACCAGTGGGCTGGCTTGCCCTATCTCAGCTTCTCACCTTCTCTGATTTCATGAAGTATTAGTTTGGAGTTGGCCCTTATTTGGAGAAAGAAGGTGAGGAGTCCAGTGGCAGAGCTGGGACATGAAGCGGCATAATTAATTCACTAGGTGGCACTATTCCTGGCACTGTGAAGTGGCTTGAATGTCCAAGGACTGAAGCTTAGAGGATTGGGTGACAGTTTGCAACAGGAGTCAGCTATTTTAGTCACTCTTACGTCCTTCAAGAATGTATTGTGCTGCGATTATGTGGCAGGTACTTACTTACTGTACCTGCTGGGCACAAAGATACCCTTTAAAGATTTTCAGGAAAACTACACAACATATGCTAACATGATACTGAATTTTATGTCTGAATCTGATGTTTTTCAGGTGTACTAAAACTAGCTGTTTTAGAAGCTGTGACCTTCTAAAGGGGACATATAAGCAGTGAACATTTTCCTGTGGCAGAAATAATGGTGTTTGTCTAATATCAAGGAATACTTATTCCCAAAGTGGTCTCATCACTTACTTGGAATCTTTGGTTATCAGGCATTTTGATCACTTAAAAATCACTTTGTTGTGGTTTATTATCAAGTTGCTGTTTCTAAGGTCTCTCCTCATTTTTTAAGAAGAATTGATGGGCAGTCATTCTGCCAGAAGACCTGGGAACACAGTGGAGTGTGAACTTGGCTTCCCATGGCAGGGGTTCGAAGGCCACCTTTGAAACACTACCTTTTATGTATTGAAACAATATAGACCGGAAGCACTTGACGAAATCATCGGGTTGAGCCCTTTGAGTCACTGATAAATAACTAATCAGATAACTATCTGAACGGTCCATCATGCCAGGTATGTTCTTACTTTCACCTTTTAATAGACCTATCAGAGAACTCGAGGCTCAGGGTCAAAAGATAAAGAAGGCTCAGTGTGGGCCGCTGCCTTCCATGGCAAAGTCCCGTTTGATACCCCTCGCCACACCTTTCTCCACATAGAGCTGTCTGGCCAGGACTGGTGACCCAGGGAGAAATGACTTATAAAGACATGTGACAAATAATCAGTTGCTTCTGGTGACAGTGTGATACAAGATAAGCCCAATGAGAGAGAATGCTCTATAAGCTATGGTTCATAATCTTATTGACGGAGCTGTGGAGAGCTGAGGGTTTCCAGCCGGCGGGTACTAAACATGGATGAGGATTGTGGATGTGCTGCTAATTAGAGGTGAGACCGGGACACGTCACTTCAACTCGCTGAGCCTCTGATTTGTCTGCTGGAAAAGGGGGTGTTTGGACTAAATAATTTCTCAGGTCCTTTTTGTTCTTTGTCTCCTCCTTTGGGAAAGAGAGTAGTATACTTTTTAATGCTAAAAAGGAAGGTCATGGGATAGCAGAAACCAGGCAATTGAGAGGCAGAACAGAGGTTTGAAGATTGCTCATTTTCAGGTACATGAATTAAGACAAGAAGTCAAAGCACCACCTGACCAAGCCCCTCCTGGGAAGCTATATTTAGCTTTCCCCCTTCACTTCCTGTCGAAGGGATTCTTCTTGGGGTCTCTTCCGCAGAGGGCAGAAAGACTGCCGTCTGCCCTCGTCGCAGGGGCAGACGAGTGGATGCTGAAGCCTCAAAATAAGAAGTCATTTCTATTTATGAACTAACTGCCCACCCCACCAAAGGGGCAGAACCATGAAGAGCGCCCTCGGTCCTTGTAAAGTGTTGGACTTCAGTCCTGGTCAAGCAGGCAGAGCTGACAGAGGTGTAGCAACCTAAGAGGGAGAAAAACCGATCACTTCCAGTCACTAATAACCCACACCCACACGTAAGGAACACACTGGCGGGGAACAGCTCCCGCCTTCAGTGCAGATACAGGGCCATTTAGCAGGACACTCCCGCCCTCTGGGCCCACCCTCATCCCTGATCAGGCAGCTGGGATGAGTTGCTTGACTGGTGAGTGTGGAGAGGAGCTGCGGACTTTCGTCCTCATTTCCGGTGAGCAGCTGGCTGTCTGCAGGCAGCACAGATCACGGTCTGCTCCTCCTTGGCTTAGTTTTACAGACGCAGGCCCAGGCTCCCACACAGAGGGGAAGTCTGTCTAATTTGGGGTTCAACATTAGGAAGCTAGTTGCCATTGGGATCAGACCGTGTTCTCCAGGACTAGTTCTGTCAGTGATCAAGGTGATCTATGGCCTTCACCTGCTTTTTCTTTTGCTTTAATTCCCAATCGATTTAGCACAATGGTTCTCACTTTAACGTGTATCAAAATCACCTGGTGGGTTTGTTAAGACACTGGTGCCGGCCCGCTCCCATGGCGTCCAGTGTCCCAAGTCGCAGGCCAGGCTTTCAGCTGAGGCTGTGGGCTTGTAGCCCTGGGACCACACCTGCAGGCCCCGGGGAGCGCTTGGCTGAGAGAGGAGTTCTATTTATTGTTCCCCACCAGCTCTGGGACGGAATGTTCTCAAAGCTGTCTGAGTCAACTGCGTGTCCTTCAGGAAGCGGAGCCGGCAGGCATTCTCTGGTCAGTATGAGTAACTCTTACAAATCAATATTTTCTTCTAGCCCACAGCCTTGGGGAGAAACAAATGATTACGGATTATACTCATTTCTGTTCTGAGCAGAACAGCAGTGAAACCAATACCAGCCATAAATCAGCCTGGAAATGCCAATTTAAAAATAGACTGCAAGAGATGTGTGCAGCTCTCCTTTGATAAAACCTCGTGGAGCACCGTGTGCTAATGAACGCTTAAGCGGGCTTTGCAAGAATGATGGAGTGAATGCCCATTAAAAGCTTTTCACAGGAGTATAAAACACAAACATTTGCAGATTAGTGGACAGACTCCACGGACTGAAAGCTGCAGTGGAACCAGGACCAGACCAAAAGGTCCCCTGTGCTTCCCCCAGTTGCTGTTGGGAAAACAGCTGTTAGGCTTGCCCGCTTGTACTTTGCATGATTGCAGCATGAGCAGGTGGCAGAGGCACGTGTGCATAGTCTATGTAAGGCTACATGTACTTGCCCTCAGGGCAGACTGCAGGCTGCCACCACTGTGAGGGGCATTTCTGCTGTTTGTTCCCCTGAGTAGTTGCTCGTCTACCTTTACAGGAATCTATTAAGCGGAATGGTCCACTGCTTTCTAACTCCACAGTTTCGCTGCTGTCTGCCCAAATCCAATGTGGACTGGCCTGGCCTTGGCCACTGGCATTACACTGACCCTCTGTGGGGCAGCTGTAGGCTTGCTTGCTGGTTTACTGGCTGCAAGCCCTTTGCCTGACTGGTACATGAATGTGTGGCAGCACCACGTGTGTGTGGCCTGTGTAAGGCTGTGGGTGCTTGTGCTCAGGGGATTGCAGATGGCGGATTGCCTGCCCGCCACTCTGAGGGGTCATTCTTGCTGTTTCTTTGCCCGAGAGGTGGTTTCCCCTGCATGTGTGCTTGTCCACTGTGTGAATCTCTATTAAATGAAATGGCCCAACACTTTCTGGCTCCTCAGTTTCTCTACTGTCTGCCCAAATCCAGGGTGGACCTGCCTAGCCTCCATCACCAGCATTTCATCTGGCATAGTCAGCAGAATTTGTAGCAGGTTGGTATGGAGCCCCTGACACCCTTAAGGGGTGGAATAGAGGAGTGGCTGTTCTTGGTGGCTCTCCTGGTGGGGACCGTGGGCTGGGTGTTTTTTATAATCCTGTGAGAAGAAACCAAGGGCTTTGTGTGAGGAGCTGAGTGAGGTAGAAAGCTCCAGGATGAGCTGCATACTGAGCACTAACGATGGTGTGAACTGGAGCCAGCACTGGAGAGGGAAGGCAACTGGGTTTGAGAATTGCGGAGTGGGGTGCAGATTGAGCACCAGCGGTGCCTGAAACTGGAGTGATCTCTGGACAGGAAGTTGCAGGTTCGTGAGTTGCAGTTTGTCCTGGAGGCTGAACGTTGGTAGCAACAGCTGTTGAAGAGACAGTTGTGAGAATAAGAGCTCGAGAGTCAGCTTCAGGCCAAGAGCTGGCAGCTGCAGGGGCCGAAGCCGGCGTGGAAGACGCAGCTGCAGTCCTGACAGCGGAGTGGCTCTGAGTCAGTGGGAGCAGGTGCTTCCAACTCCTCCTCTTCTGAGGAGGAAGTCTGAGCTGCAACTGCCATCTGCAGACTCAGAGCCCAGCCAGTGGTTGCCAATAATGTAAAGACTAAGCAGCCAAGAGTCCCTCAGGGGCAGCCACAGGTCACTGTAGTGGAGCACTCTGTGGTCTGGCCGTAAACCTGGGCAGAGCTGATGGAGTTGGGGGTGGAATTCAGGCAGAAAACCACTGAGCTGCTGGCAGCCTGCTTGGTGCAGCTGCAGGACATAGGGGTGGATGGCATCATGCTCTCCAGAACAGAGATGGACCATAAGGCTGTGAGGGCTGCTGCCTGTGCTGCCCCCCCCCCCCAACTAACAAGAGAAATGGGCCTGCGAAAGTTACCCAAACACAGATGTGGGTAGATTTGATTGTGGCCGGGGCAGATAGGGAGAAATTAGATAGCAAGCCTCATAAAGTCTTGCTGGAGCTTTGGTGGCAGGTTGAGTCAAAACAGAGGTTCCAGCTGCTGAAAAAGTGGAGAAAGCAATTGGCCCCGGCATCTGCCAGGCAGCAGAGAACTATCAAGGCAGCACAGGCCTCAAATGTATTTGACCCTGCCAGGCCCTGTGAGCTTGCTGAGGGGTTTGGATGGGGCTTGTGGCAACAGAGCACTTATGGAAAGGTGCTGAGGTCCGTTAATAAAGAGCTGTGTGGCTAGTTACCGGTAATGGACCTGGACTGTGCTGATTTGCACAGACAGCTGGGCTATCATTAGACTGTGACTATGAGAGACCCTGATGGGGGAGGGCTGTGGCACCTGTGGAGTCCCTCCTGCACCAGGAAGCTGCACTCATCCAGTTGCAGAGATACACCAAGGACATTTTCTTCAATGGACACAGCCCTGGACTATGCAGGCCCTCTCACCTACCATGGGGTAGGGAGTTAGAGATGGGCCTCCAGGTGACATCCTGAGCTAAGTGCTCAGGGAGACATTGTGAAGGGCACCTTTGTAATTATTGTGTAACTTTTGCTGTTGCCGTAGTCTCTGTTCGTTTCCTGTCATGTAGAGTATGAGGTGAGCAACCCTAAAGGGGTGGAATGCGGGGCAGCTGTGTTAGGCTTGCTCACTGGTTTACTGGCTGCAAACCCTTTGCCTGATTAGTGTGTGAGCATGTGTCTGCACCACGTGTGTATGGACTATGTAAGGCTATGGGTGCTTGCGCTCAGGGGATTGTGGATGGTGGACTGCCTGCCCTTCACTGAGAGGGGTCCTTCTTGCTGTTTGTGTGCTGGAGAAGAGGTTTTCCCTGCCTGTGTGCTCATCTACCGTTGTGAGACTTTATTAAACAAAATAGCCCAATGCCTTCTGGCTCCACAGTTTCTCTACTGTCTGCCCGAATCCTATGTGGACCTGCCTGGCCTCGGCCACCGGCATTACACCCTCCCTCTTGGGGGAGGTGCAATCTGAATTCTCAAAGGGCGGGATGCTTACTGTTGGGTACTTTATAGAAATGTAGTTATTCTCACAGGGCAGGATGCTTACTGTTGGATACTTTATTGCAATGTAGTTATTCAGCTCATGCTCTCTAGTGTCTGGTTCCTTTTACTCAAGAAACTGAATTCTGGACACCCACCCAAACTGCCTACAGCCCACGCCACTGGAGCTGCCTCTCAGGGCTCTCTCTGTCCTGGGGCTGCCTGCGCCCACCTCCTCCTCCATCTTCCTCATTTCCCTCCAGAGAGCCAGGTTCCCCTCAACTGTCCACGGCTGGACCCTTCCACCTAAAGGCCTTCCTTCACGCCTCCCCCGGTTTCAGATTTTTATCAGTCAGAACAGACAGGGCTATTGGTCCTTGACAATGCCCACAGCTCAGGCCTATCCCTTGGTCCCTAGGCATTGGGAATGTTTTGCTTCTCATGGTTCTGGGAGAAGAGGTTTTCCCTGCACTGTGTGGAGCACGTGGTTGCTTGGGCACCATTGCAGGGGCATGGAGACTGGAGAACCCCACAGGGGCTTCCACTGCCTGGTCCCAGAAGCTACGCTGGTCTCATATTTCCTTGGTCAGTAGTCACTCGGCCACTGTGAGCCACAGGGGCCTGGATGAGGTGGGAATGTTTGATGAACATCAGTCTCTGCTACACAGACTTTCTTAAAACCAGAGTATGACCCCCTTTGCCCTTTGAGAAAAAAGGAAACCTGTCTTCCTGTGAATTCAGTGGAACAGTAACCTCTCCCACATCTGAAGGAGTGGTGTGTGTAGGAGCCTTCCCGTTGTACACCGGGTGAGCCGAGTATCCTGGCGGACCAGCAGGAGCTGGAGTCTACCCCAGGGAGACCGGGAGCAGCCTTGCTCAGGCTGCACTGGCAGGGGGGCTGGGGCTGCATCTGGATCGGACTCGGGGCAAGGGGGTTCCTGGGAGGAAGCCAGGCTGAGGCCTGGGGCTACACCTGGAGTGGGCTTGGGCTGTGGACGGTTCTGGGGCAAGCCATGCTGGAACCCAGTTATAGTAATATTAATTTTTATTAAAATTATTTATTTAGTTTAGTGGGGGCAGAGAGAGAGAGAGAGAGAGATATTAAGCTGTTCCCGTGTGTGCCCTGACCGGGGATCGAACCGGCAACCTCTGCACTACCTGATGATGCTCTAACCAAGCTAGCTATCTGACCAGGGTTGGGATTCAGTTTTACCTGAAACACACGTGAGCCATTGAGAGTCTCATAGGCAGGTCGGACTCAGAATGCCTCGGCAGGCCAGTTGGAATTGTAATTCGGGTGGGCTCCGACCGTGGGGAGTCCTGGAGGCAAGCTGTGCTGAAGCCTGGCGCTGCAGCTGGAGGGGGATGGTCTGCAGGAGGCCTCTGGAACTGGTCGCATTGGGGCAGGAGCGGTGGCTAGGGTGGCTGTGAGCCGCAGGAAGTCCCAGGGACCAGCAGCACTGGGGTCCCCTTGGTGGGCTGGGTGAAAGCTGGAGCAGGCCAAGGAGAGACCCAAGGATAAGCTGTACCGCAGCCCAGAACTGTGGCTGGAGAGGGAGTGGGCACGGGGAAACCTGGAGGCTCGGCTCGGAGGGGTGTGGGCCCGGGTGCTGGGACGGCTGCAGTCGGCTCTGGAGGCCTTGGGAGGGCTGCTGCCTGTGCAATCACGCAGGGAGGGGAAGCACAATAAACGGTGCCATCCGATACTTGGGGCACTGGAAAAGTTCTTGCAGCTCCCCTCCTGATTGATCCATGCTCTAGGGCTAGCAGGTGGATTTCTTTCCAGTACAGTGTAGGTGCCCTTGAAACCACTGTCTTTCTACAGTGCCCCAGGATGGGTGAATCTGTACATGGGCCCTTCAGTGATGCATTCCTACTGCGTGTGGTACACTGGGGATGGGATTCCCACATCGCATCTCTCTCATTCCCCACTTCTGTGGTCTCTCTAGTGCAGAAGCTGTTCCGTCAGCTCTCGGGTCAAGATCTCTTTATAGCTTAAAACGTCACTCCAAATGGACCTCATGTTTGAATATATTATATGATTGCTATAATTCAAATTCCTCCACAACATAATTTTATAGGTAGGAAGGCTCTAATAAGAACATCTGAAAATGACTATGTATTTAAATACCTAGCATTTACATAATAACTGCTGTCCTTTATTGCACACCAAGGATCTGCCTGTTCAAAGGAACTTAACCAGTCTTAGCACAGCAGAAAACGAGGCAGTGACCTGGATGTAGTAACTTGCCCCCGCCTGTAGAAAAGGTGCGGGGGGAGGCAGCCTCCATAGTCTGCTAGTTGTACTTAGAGAGGAAGACCTTTTTAGTTTACTTTAAAAACCTTTAAACCTTAAAGTGTTGAAAAAATTTCAAAAGTCCTTTTAGAAGCCTTTAAAAAACGCCTAATGAATATAACTAACTCTAAAACAGTGTTCGAGGCACAAATGCTAGGAAGTATATATGTTTAATGAGGGCCCAACTACAACTATTTTGTTTTGACAAATTCACTATTTTATATGCTTTTTTACAACTCACCTTCTCAAACATGACTTGATTCATCAATGTGTACCATTCCTTTCTCTTCAGACAAAGGCACTAGATGGTGGGGGTGGAGAAACTGATTCTAGTCAATACCGTAACCTAATCTATTCTCCTCCTAGAGTCTCAGCTCAGCCTCTCCAACCTATCATTTGTTTTGAGTATGCTAAGTTCTCTGTCACTACAGTTAAACATAATCAAATCTGCTGATAGAGCTGAAATAAATTACCTAAATCCATAAGATCCCAGGTAAGCAGCTTAAGAGACGTGAGGGAAAAAAGAGAAATACCTGACAATGGCAACTAGCAATTTTAGGAATAAAATAACAAGAAAAGCAAAGGTCTGGAACAATAAAGGGGAAAGTATGCTACCTGAAATAAAATAGTTCTATATGCTAACGTCAAGTTTGAGTATGTTAAATCATAAGGGTCACTAGACCATTTCGTAACTGTGACTGAAATAGAGTATTTTCAATTCCTAGGAAGTTATAAAGGGCAAGTGAGCCTACTCAGGGAAGGCATCAGTAAGATAATAAACTTCATTCATGCAAGGAGAGATGCAGACAACTAGAAATATCTATATAATAAAGACCTCACCAGGTCACAAGAGGTGACAGAAACCTCAATGCCAAGACAGAAATAGCTTAGATTAATCACTGAGAGAACAGTATTAGACCAATAAGGTATGACTGGCTGTTTTTGGCATTTAATTCCCAGTTTCATATGAATTAATTATGGCTCTAACACATTGCTACTGAACGTGTGCTTACCCTATCCAAGACTCGCGTGTTATTAACCACTGACTGCAGGTGAGCTGTGGGACCAGAGAAGGATGTTTTATGTATATATTTAGTATCTGTGCTGCTGCATGAAGTACATATCTTCAGGAAACAAAAACAAACCAGCATAAGAAAAATGAATTTTTAATTATTTTTTTCTTAGTGGCAGAATCACATAGCTGTTGTGATACGATTTCCCGTAGGTCTAAAATACTGCTTTTGTGGAGTTGTAAGAATTCCATTACAGAACCACACAGAACAGACATAGGATAAATAGAATCACATCAGTTTATAAGGTAGTTGTTCTAAAGATATTCTTTGTCTTATTTTCCTATAAGAAAAGTTTGAAGGATCAAATTGGGAATTCTACTATCAGCATACAACTATGGTTTGGGAGGAAAAAACATAAAAGGAAAAGACAAAATCAGTAACCGGGTGCACTTGCAATGCTCTGTGTACCCCTCTGTCAGAAGTCTGCATGTTCGTGAGTATTCTGTATTAGCTAGGACATTTAGAATTTAAAAAAATCTAAGGAAATCTAAAACATTCTTTATAAAAACAAACTATTGCTCTTCAATGTCATTTTCCCTTGAAACAAGCTGCTTTGGGAAAGGGGTCAAAAGCTTTTTTTTTTCATGGACAACCATTTGTTATTCATCTCAAATATCCAGACAGTAATTTGGCAAATTTGATACATGGTTTAAAACGTGAAACTTTAAAATTTTTATGAAACAAAATATGCACATACATTTTTGAAAACTATCAAATGGTCAAAAGTTAATGTTGTTTTTAAATCAGAAACTCTTAGGACTTTGAGGGAAAAAGCCACCCTTAACACATAACAGTACTATTGTAACAGAAGTAAAAACACAGGTTAACAAATGGCATTAAAGAAAAAAAAAATCAGTAACCAGTTACTGTTAAAACTAGAATTGTATTCCAATTTTAAAAGGAAGTATAACTTAAGTGGATGGTATGTTCAAAACTAATGGAAATGATGTTTCTAATGTAACAATTGACAAAACATTGTGAATCAGCATGCTCTACAGTGTGCACGCACAATGAATTTAAAATTACACATGACCATGTTAAGGACACTATTCACCAAGGACTGTCCCAAGATATCTTTAAAAAAACACACAAAACTACACTAACGGCTTGGACAGAGAAAGCAGGAGACACTGTTTCTTAGATACAGTATAGCAAGCGCACTCACAGTTTAGCTACCATTACACTTGTCACATTTTAACCTTACAAAATAAAGCCACAGTCTGTGAAATTACAATATATTTATCTTCTTTAAAACCATTTTTAAAGAAGAACAGAGATGTCATTTTTAGAAGTCAAAAACCAGCAGGAAAATGTAGCTAATAAATGGAGTCTTTAAAATACTTTGTGGTTAATTATACGCTAGTTTTCAAAACACAACAGACTTTTTTGGTCCATGAGGCCCTTAAGAAACAAAAGGTAGATAAGGGATTTCCATTTATTAATAGAAATACAAAGTTCATGAAAAATTTTCAATAACTATTAAAATATCTTTTTTTACAGAATGCTTTTTTTGTAGTTAAACATAAGAAATCTCTAATAAATAATGAGTAGGAAAAACACATAAATTAAGATGCTTGCATATGACTGTCTCACACTCTTCTTTTGAAGGCCATCAATGTAAGATTTTCTTTCAATGCCAACTGAAATACAATTATTTCTTATAGTAACATATATCAGGATATTTTTTTGCCAAAATGTCTGTTTTTCTCCCTCTAGGGCAGGAATCAACAAACTGAGGCCCACAGGCCACATCTGTGGCCCGCTGCCTGTTTCTGTAAACAAAGCTTTCTGGGTACACAGCCACCCATATTTACATATATATTGTTTGTGGCCAAATTCCTGCTGGAGGGGCAGAGGTGAGTCATTTATAGAGACAATATGATTTTCAAAGCCTGAATTATTTACTATTTGACCCCTTATGGAAAAAGTTTGTCAACCTTGGCCCTAGAGGGTTTCCCAAACCAGTCTAAAATAATGCATATATTTCTCTACTTTATTAAAATTAGTTCTTTTATTCTAATGTATGTGTACAGTTCATGCATTTTATACTTTATTTTATTTGTTGGTGGATACCTAGGAAGTCAACATCCTAACAGAGTTCCCATGTTTTATATATTTAGCACATAAGCATTCTCTCTATGACCTGTTTGATTTCAGGTCAATCCTGAATTCTCCAGGAATTGGATGATAAAATTGATGAGCCATCCATATACTAACAAAATGGCCAGAACACTGTACATCTCATTTTATCTTGAATAAGGAAGTTGGGTAGCAAAAGAAATAACCAAAACCAAATGTACCATAGGGTAAATGTCATTCAATTGGGACAAACAGCTCGACAGTCTTCAAAACACACACATGTATATATCCAGAGCCACCCTCCCGCTTATCACAAACTAACAGGTACAACATAAAGTATATTTGTTTTATAAATATATTACTGTCTATATACATATAGATACATCCATAAAAGACATGTTAAATAATTATCTGTATAATCAATACTACTTTGTTTTTTTGTGTTTTAAAATTACACATTCTATTAAAATTATCAAAATAATTCTTTAAAAATACCAGGAATAAAAGCAGTGAAGAAGAGTTGCTTTCCATTCAAGTGTTTCTGAATCTTATCATTGGTCGTCTGGACTCCAGACTTGGGCGCGTGCAACTCAAGGAACATAGTTCAACTACGGAAAAGTTAGCCATCAAAAGCATAACACCCTCCCATTGTTAATACTTCATAACAAATATGTACACATGTATGTATATATATAAACACTCTTTTTTAGTTATATTACATATTCTTATAAATGAATTTCAATAAAAACACAAAGTTCTAGTTTTTACCAGTATCAAATATTTTATACTGGTTTGTATTTCTTTCAAATGTTTAGGTCAATGACAAACTCTTATCAGGATACAGAGATCATAAAAAGGAGACTGAAAACTTATATATCACATGCAAGAAAGGAGGAAATACTAAGGGCCAGTATTTGGCCAGTTGGGTACTATTCCCTCTGTACTAAGACACAGAGACAATAAACTGGCTAATTACTGTGGAAAGTACAGTCAACCCTCAATTACTCAGGGGCAGAATACTCTAGTCAGAATTCTTTCTCCAGCAGTTTCACTCCTCACTAACACACCTTTCATAGATTAGCAAGACTGGTGAAAGATATGACTAAGGTGAAACTTTTGGCTAAATTAAAGGTTTACAGTCAGCTATGGATTTAATTTAATGATGGATCCTTTTGATTATTGTTTTAGATAATTAAGAACTTGCTGTATCTAAAATCTGCCAAATATCTGATTTTTAATCTCTAAAAGCAACACTGGTGCTCAAAACAAACAAACAAAAAAGGGACAAATTGTTCTCAATGTAAGAAAATGGCTATATCTGAACTTATAATTAAACTGAAGGATTTCAGTGTGGATAGTGCAGAGCTATTCAGGACAGGAGGTGGCTAGTTACACTATTTCCCATTGTCTAAAATCCATGAATCAACAACAAACCATAAATTAAAAACATTAAGAAGGTCAAATTAAAGGTGCGATACACATTTCACTTAAAATCTCATTTAAATATAGTAAATTTTGGCAGAATCTCCAAATAATTAAGATACTAAAATTAAGAGAACAGAAGCAAAACCTACATGTACAAGTTAAAAGTGATTTCAAACAAAAAATAATAATAAAAAGCTTAGGATATGACTAAAATAAAAGGTACTACACATTTGTAACCCTATTTTTGGCACTGGGTTAGCCTCTACATGTAAGCCTGTTCTGCAGACAGTGACCCACAAAATCAAGGAGGAGAGTTTCACAAGTGAGTGGGGGCGCTTGCAGGCACACACCACTCAGAATGGTTTGTGTGGCATCATCCGCATTATTTCGAGGTACAAATGAGTGCCACACTCTCCTCAAAAACAACAGCAATAATTGTGTAGAACACCACTTTCCTGAATTAAGTTTGCTGAACACGGTTCAGATTATTGGATATGTCAATATGCACAATGCCTTTTAGAAGCATTTACTGTATACCCAAATCCTACTTCATGCAACACACAGTGTCACACAAGTAGAGAAAATGTTATCCTAGTCAAAGGTGCTTGAACATTATTTTCAGGCAGCATTTTACCTTTATTTTAAGTTAAGTTCACACTAGATAAGTTTTAGAAGAAAGAAAATGCCAATAAATTTATTTAATATATTTTCATATATTATATAAAACTAGGACAGACACTTTTATTTACCTAAATTGTTACTTTAATTTTCTACCCTATTCTAGACCTCAATTTTACTTAAAAAACTTGTATTAAATAAGGGATAAAATGTTGCCCAAAAGTCTAATCATAGTTACACATTTGTGTTTTAACTAGATCTACAAATCAAAATAGTTCTTATAGTTAAAAAGATACAATTTGTATCAACAGTAAAAGGTACTTTCTGGTTTCTCAGGGCTTACTTCAAACTGTAGCGTATGGAGTAATCAGGATAACCAGGGCATCTCGGCAGACTACAGAAACAGATCAGAATGACTCGGTTACACTAAGCAAAATCCAGAAACCGGAGGCAAGAGGGAAGTCATGTTAATCACACAACTGTATGCCACTGATTGCAATATCTATCTTCTAACCAACGAAAATGAATTAGCATCGAGCAAAACCCCGACTTTGAAACCAGAAATATCCCTTACTAATACTAAAACAGACTTTAGTCTGTATCTAAAACTACACTATTTGTGGCAAGAATCTGGCCTTAATAATATAACAGGCCCCCCATAAAACTACCTTCAGGAAAATGGAAAATATACAGTATCTTACAAAAAGTTTAAGTTACCATTTACAACTCCTCCATCACCATTTCCATAGTGCAGTATTAATGTTGCATATCCTCAACACATAAAACCACCTCAGGCCAGCCTTGATAAATAGCAGGAAAGCTAAAGAGTATATTAAATATAAAAGTTTCATTGAGAATAATTAGATTCATTAAAAACAGGCAAGTACTGCGAAAGGGTTATTTTATCCAGTATTGTTGTGCCCCCAAAGAATAAGACAAACACATTAAAATTACAGGTCAATGGAAATCTATGAGTTCAATTCCATTTCTACCATCTAGAAGCACATCATAGCTGGATAACAAAGCTCTAACCTGTAACAATTACAGCTTTTGCCTTATTCATTAAAAAAAAAATGGAAACAATTTTTTTCCATCGATTGCATCTGCTTTCCTTTAAATTCATCATATTAACTAATTACTTCACAGACAAAAACTCTGAACAAAAATAAAATAAAAAGTGCCATACTGTAAATCATTCTAATATATACTGTTACCCATTTCAACATAAACTGGTAACTTACAATTGTTTAAAATATAAAGTCAGTGCTGTAGTATATCTTTGTTTCTATAAATAATGATTATAGCACAAAGAAGCCCACTTTCCCCAAATAAAAATAACTTAAAAAGCTGTAAAAGATTCCAATTAAGCTTGGCTTGAAAAAATAGTTTGCTAGGTCTAGTCAAATGTTCAACATTCTGAAGTTATTGTAATTGCTTGCAATTGATAGAGAAACACCAAGTTAATAAAACATGAAATAAGGATAAAAAGTGCCGCATATAAACCCCTGATGCACCAAAGATTAATATCAAAGATCACAGATACATCTAATAAATCAAACTGGAAAAACTTCCAGCCAAGAATATAGCTTTAAAAAGGAAATGTTAAAAAAAAGTTTGAATGTAAAGCAATCCCTTGATATACTTCCACTGTGGGGCTATACATACAGATTCCATGATACAGTATTTCACATAAATGGATACTATATAACCTCCTTGCTGAGAAGGAGATTACATGTGCTATTGTAGCAAACCTCCCTCAGCATTTGAGCTGAACAAAAAGCAACTAAACACCACAAAGATGCATCATCTTTTAATAACCCAGCTGTGATTTCTCTACTAAAATGGCTGCGGCTAGCTGCTGGGCATCTGTCATGTGAGGGTTCCTTTTCATGACAATTCTCACAAGGTCAGGTGGGAAGATGTTGCACAAGTTGATATAAATCTTTTCTCGGTTGTCTTGATACCTTGGAGGGTCCTGTGGCAGACCACAGTACGGTATTCGCCACATCGGCTCCTGCTGTTCAGGAAGGCTCTGGAAGGTGAACTGCTCATAGCATGGCTGGGTAGAGTTATCAGGCAAGGAGTATGTCTGCCGATAGCCATACGCATCAATCCCGAAACCTTGCCTGTCCCAGCTTCCCAGCCCTTCCTGGCGGGAGTAAGGCTTTCTTTGTCTTGAAGGAGAACTGTCGTACAGCCGAGAGTCAGAAATGCTGTCTATTCTTGTGGCCACTAAGGACCGCCCTAGGTGTGGTGCCTTAGAGAGTGCTGAACTAGGAGAGGGGTAATCGCCAGGACAACTGGACCGGGCTCCCACAGCTGGGTGCTGCAGATGCATAGCCAGATGTGGAAGAGGAGGCTTGTGATGGTACTTTGGTTCTTCGTGACTATAACTTTGTATTCTGGTTAGGGGGTCATGGAAATTCTGCAGGAAGGGTTGGGAATTAAGGCGGCTGTGAGGGTACATGTGTTGACACTTTAGACTTTCCTCTAGTTGTGGGTCAGGAGAACTGACATAGGACCGGTCACTGTACCCCACATAGGAGTCACTGCTCCCACAGCTCATGCTCCCTTCGCTGCTGCAGTCAGAAGCTACAGAACTTATCCTATAATCTGTGTCTAAGGAAAAACGCCTTTCAGGACTTCGTGGGCCTGAGATACTCAGATTTGAATATGCATTCAACATGGAGTAGTATCCAATGTCAACAGGTGAGTCACATTTGGGATACTGTTCATAAGGCATTGGCGTTCCATGATTTTTGGTTGCCATCATCATTGGAGGATATTGTCCCTGTGGTCTTTGATCCTGAGGTGGGAAATGAACTCCAGATGGAAGGCCATTGCTTAAAGGTGTAGTGCTTTGGGGTTTTGCAGTAGAAGTGGCCGGTATACTAACTAAGGAAGGTACAGACCTGGTTTCCAATTTGTTTTTGGTGGGAAGCTTTTCCTCTAGGTCTTGGTAGACCTGAGTCCTGATGCTCGGGTCCGACTGCCTCTTTGGAGCACCCCGTTTGACGTCAGACGCGCTATCAGCCTTGGTGCTGCAGGGAACGCTGTTGCTCTTCACCAGCCCTCCTTCGTTTGCAGTTTTGGCAGCTGTGTTTCTCGACATGGCACGCAGTTCATCAGCCACTGACCGCTGGGGCTGACTGCCCCTTTCCGGGTGATAATATTTGCACTTGTGTCCATAGGTACACTTCTTCCCTATGAAGGGGACAATTAATTAGGCCCAGGAACACACCAGCAGGCACGCAGTTGGGCACTACTGCTTTCCCTTGTGAAAGGAACAAAGGCAGAAATGGGAGCTAGCGGAGAGTTACTCTACTCCTCACTTCTGGGAAAGGCTGCCTTTCGGTCTCCCCTCCGCAGCACCTGGAACAGCACCACGGAAGCTGGTTGAGGGACTAACAGTCTCCCCTGGAGTTTCTGGCTAACACACTGTGTTCTCACCTTCTTCTACCCACCTATTATTCTCTTCCAGTATGACTTTATAATCAGGTACATTGTTTTGGAAAAAAACAAAACATACTGCTGTAATGTGATAAAACCATGCTAATTTGATGTGTGTCTAGATGTAAGAACTCCAAATTTTTATCTACCTGCAAACTTCATGTAGGACTAATTAACCGAGTTTTTGGAGCCATGTTTTAATTCAGGAGGATGCATTTGCATTGACCCCAACTAGGTAAAAATAATTATTTTTCCTGGGTAGAATTTTTTAAAAATCTAATTACAATCAAAAGAACTACATACTATGCCATCTAAAATTTTAAATGTTTATTGATAAAATTTTAACAACGTATTGTACTCTAAAGACATACCCTTAATACTCATAAAGAAAGTTACCATATGGACATGGCTGCTTTTTGTGCTCGGGAACAATAGGTTTTTTCCTCAGAAAATTATCCAGGCTTGGGCCGTGTCTGCCAAGAGGGTCATCTGGGGGCATGAACCTGTTACGAACAAAATACAAAATTATACCTAAGTAAGAAGTTTTAATACTAGCAGGTTCTAATTATTTCTTCCTTCCCCTCAGTCTTGGAATTTTGTAAGGATTTTAAAAACAATGACAATGACATTTCAACAGAGTCCTACGAACATCAGTGTTGTAAATACGAGCCAGGTGGGGGCGATTGACAGCTGGTGGAGAGAAGAGAAACAGTGTGAACTGACGGGAAGGTCGCCGTAGACCTGACGGACGGCTGGTACATGTCAGACCTTGTGGACACATCATCTCACCATTCCCACACGGTCCCCAAAGGCTCAGCTCTGCCCTACAGGTTCACACACTTTTCTAAATCAGCTTAGATGAATTATATTGATCTAGTCAAGATGTCTAACTCCACAGTCCATTCTCTTTCCAGTAAGGTGCTTCTCAGCTGAGATAGTAAATGTCTTGAGAAAATAAACATTATTTTGGATTGATTGTCTGGAAGAATTTGTGGCATGCATAATGAAAAGCAGTTATGATTGAAAAGTTCTGCTACTACTTACATCACTGTTTGAACTTAAACCAAGTATTTACCCATTAAATGTGAATAATGGTTAACATGGCTGAGTAATAACATTTAGCAAATATAGTGTTTAATATTCATATAAAAATATGGCAATATTAAAAATTTTAAATTAGAAGAGAGTCACTCAATCCTATAATCTTTTCTTGTGTGTGTGTGACAAAGACAGAGAGAGACAGAGAGAGGGACAGATAAGGACAGACAAGAAGGGAGAGAGATGAGAAGCATCAATTCTTCATTGAGGCACCTTAGCTGTTCATTGATTGCTTTCTCATATGTGACTTGACCGGGCGGCTACAGCCAAGCCAGTGACCGTTTCCTCAAGCCAGCAACCTTGGGCTCAAGCCAGCGACCTTTGGGCTCAAGCCAGCGACCATGCGATCATGTCTATGATCCCACGCTCAAGCCGGCGACCTTGGGGTTTCCAACCTTGATCCTCTGCATCCCAGCCTGACACTTTATCCACTGTGCCACCACCTGGTCAGGCAATCCTACAATCTTAATACAATTTCCACTTATGTTGCAATTTAGTCATTTATCAGTATGCATACACCATTTTACAAACACAATTTTATGCTTTGTCTTTTTAAAGTATTTTCCCATGCTCTTAATAGCTTTTCATAATCACAATTCAGGAAAGCAGTACTGTTTATAAGTAAATGGCTTAACTTACTTGTCATTGACAAATGAATACATTAATAATCTCTCATCTATGAATTTCTTCCATTCTGGTTTTTCATTAGCCAAGTCCCTGTAGTTATCATTGGACACAATTATCCCATCTGACTCAAAAGCCAGCTTCACGATGAACCTGTCATCATAGCACACCACTCGCCTCCCCTGGACTCGCCGGGATGGTGTGAACACCAAGATTTTCTCCTTCTCTAATTTACGAAGAATTTCTTGATCTGCAGTGTAGAATTTCAAGAATTAATACATACATAACATATACAGCAACTTTCATACACTGTGAGCTTTTATAAGATAAACTGACTATACACAATCATTTAATTAGGTATTATAATTTACAGTTTGTAGATGTAGCAAATTTATAAGTCCCAATAATATTTTTCCTTCAGGACTTCCAATAACAAAAGCTTTAAAAATAGCACCCCCAAAATGAGCTTAAAGAACATAAAAAGTTTAAAACTTCAACAACTCTTAAAAGTTAAAAAAAAATTAAAAGTATAAAATTCGATCATGACTGGGCAACTTCTGACTTCATCACATCCCTTCTTCCAACTTCTGTCCTTCTTCTACCTGTTGTTCCACCCGTCAATTCTGGCACGGAGGCCAGGTTCAGCTAGCACTTTCACTTTTCTGTGAGCTGTTTATTCCTACCATGTTACTATTTATTTATTGGGGAGAACTTTGTGTTTGTTCTATCAATGTGTATGAGCTCTTTACATGTTAAGGACATGGATTTTGTTTTCCTCAGGCAAATAAAAAATATTTATTTTTAAGAAAGTTTCCCCAAATACAGAAGTTTAAATTTTGATGCAATTAAATCTCTTTTCCTTTGTAAATTCTTTAAAAGCACTTAAATTTAGACAATTCTTCCTAGTCATTCAAAGACTATTTATAGTCTCTAATGGTTTAATTTTTGACAATTAATTCCTCAACCATCTGAAATTGACTGTTATATAAGACAAGGACCTAAAGATGAATATTTTTTTCCAAAGAGTTATCTAATGTCTTGGCACTACTGGCTGAATTATGCTACCTCTCCCACTTGACAGTTTATATAGGCTAGGGTCTGATTCCATGGCTCTGGATTCCACCATAATTTGCCTATTCTTATGCTTAATGATTATAGATAAAAATAAAGTCTAAAAAGAAGACCTCAGGTATATGTTAAGAGGTTTCTACATTTGTTTATCATTTTCAAGTATATTTTTATCATACAGGTTCCTCAGGTTTTGCTAAATGTTGGCGGTGGAGAGAGAGAGTGAGAATCCCTTAACCTGAGCAAAATGTTCAGCAACAGTAATTAACAGGTACAGAGGACGTTTTCATCTGAAACTCCTACATATAAAATGATATAAAGTATAGATATGTTATAGGGATAGAGTCATTTCCTTCTATTTGACAACACATAGAATATCCCGAGTCTCACAGATCTTTTTTGAGCTGCAGTCACTATAATTTGATTGTCACCAAGTGACCAATTCTTACAGCAGATGAGAAAATTGGGGTTCAAACAGGTACAGTGTGTTGCTTAAAGTCCAATGGCTAATAAATGGCAGAGGCAGAATTGAAATTTAGGTCTCCTGCCACCTAGCTTGTCTCCAAAGGTCATATTTTCACAGAATTTGAAGTAAAAACTTTCCAAATTAAAAACAAAACAAAACAGGCTTATGTAGCAAGGATTACTGTTAACATAATCTAGTAGTTTTTAAACTTGAAAAGAACTTTAATGTTCCGCCCAAGACAATGTGGCAGTCACACAGGCTAAATAAACAAAGAGATTAGGTATCAACATCGCCAGACACCTGCACAGGTAGACATGGAAGCTCAAACCAACTGCTAACAGGGCTTACCTGTAATGAGA
This sequence comes from Saccopteryx bilineata, assembly GCF_036850765.1. Classification (NCBI taxonomy): domain Eukaryota; kingdom Metazoa; phylum Chordata; class Mammalia; order Chiroptera; family Emballonuridae; genus Saccopteryx; species Saccopteryx bilineata. The sequence goes on from NC_089490.1 coordinate 309,914,380, forward strand.
GCATCTGGTCGGGACTGCTCTTTTCTCCAGGCAGGGACGAAAACTGTAATATCTTTGTGGCCTCTTTCCAAAAACCAATCCACTGCCAATTTTATTCCTCGGCAGGAAAATACTTCTTTGTTTCCATGGCTGAAAGATTATTTTAGAACACTTAAAACACAACAAAACCTCAAATTAATTAAAATTTATAAACACAAATGATCACGTAATTTTCAACAGTAATAGATTTCACATTTAAGAAGGAGCTGAATAGCTCGGAGAAACATTAAGACAGCCTAGGAGCTGAAAATCTGTCGAGTTGAAATAGTGTGGCGAGTGAAGAAAAATGTAAGTTTTCAAATGTCAAGTTGTAACGGTTAACTAGTCAGAAAACTACATGGTCTTTTTGAGCAGAATGGGAAATAGAGAAGGGACTCAAACGAGCAAGAATAACTTCAGTCGAAGATAAAAAAAGAAAAAAAAGGTGTAAAGAGTGGAATGGAATAAGTATTTGTTTTTTAAAGCTTCCTTCCTAAGAGTTCCTTTGCGTATACTTTAATACAATGATTAAACCAGGGGCCCCCAAACTACGGCCCCGCAGGCCGCATGCGGCCCCCTGAGGCCATTTATCCGCCCCGCCGCACTTCTGGAAGGGGCACCTCTTTCATTGGTGGTCAGTGAGAGGAGCATAGTTCCCATTGAAATACTGGTCAGTTTGTTGATTTAAATTTACTTGTTCTTTATTTTAAATATTGTATTTGTTCCCGTTTTGTTTTTTTACTTTAAAATAAGATATGTGCAGTGTGCATAGGGATTTGTTCATAGTTTTTTTTATAGTCCGGCCCTCCAACGGTCTGAGGGACAGTGAACTGGCCCCCTGTGTAAAAAGTTTGGGGACCCCTGGATTAAACAATGCACAAAATTTATAAGGTGACCGTGTAAAACAACGTACACACATGCCCTAAAAGGAAAAATATGTTCACAGTGCTTCATTTCATACAACCCTTCCCGTGTCCTTCAGTGAAAGACACGTGGCTTCTGTTTAATATTACTGTGTGAGACAAGAATTAAAGATGACAAAATAGGATTCAAAGCTGGATTAGCAGTTTTGGTGCCGAAAAACAATGCCCAACTAAGCGTATAATCATTCTACAAGTATTTATATAGCACCAGGCTCTGCTTATGCCCTTTAACCTAGTAATTCAAAACAACACTTCTATTTTTTTTTAGTCTCCTGTTTTGAATGCAATAATTACATTCTCTTATAGTTTGAGCCCTGAAGGCTCCATTCTTTATCTATACGGGAGATAGATATTCTTATGGCTAAGGAAGGTAAATGAAATGGGGAGATAAATGCTTTACTAACTTTTAGCACAAATCAAACATTAGGTATTCTGATAAAATGTTCTGGTGGCCCCCTGGGAAGCACTAGAGCTATTTTAAATATGAATAATCATTTTAAACCCCACAATGAAACAGACTACCTTGTTTTGTACATACTAAAGGCTATACATGCAAACCACAGAGACGTTATGTCTCCACACACCCATCCTAATGGTCCAGGGCACAATCAGGGCTGAAATCTGATGTACTGGAAGTTTCAAAGAAAGGGATATGAGATGGAGGAAGTCACATTTTCTAAGAAGGGCTAACTGTTAGCCTCACCAATGGCCCAGCAAATGGTACAAAGTGATGTTATGTTTCATGGAAAAAACTAATATTTAATTAGTCTTCCAAAAAACTATAGAAAAAATGAGGGTAGCATCTCTTCAGAGAATATATATACTAACTACTTCTAAACACACAAAAAATCAACTTAAATCCTATTTTGCATTAATGCTTTGAAATCGAAATCGAAGTGTATAATTGTTTGCTAGTCGGTTATTAATGACATTAGTTTACTGAGACTTGAGCATTTTAACTACTGGCTCTAAGAGATGACTGACTACACGAGCATTTTCTTCCCAGTGACTTCATTACTTGGTAAAGACAACGGTTACATTTTACTGTTAGAAGAGAAGATTCTATCTTCTATTAAAAACTTTCACAAACTGTGGGTAAACAGCAAACACGGGACAAAGATTCTCTGCCTGCTGAAGCAGCATACTGTACTGTGCAGTACGACAATGCTCTCCCATCCTCCCCTTCCCCCTGCCGCTCACCCCCAACTCCCACCCAGCAGAAGATGGTAAGGAGAGAACAAGCAGGCGGAGGGAAGGTCCCACAGTGTGAACGGTAAATGGAGCTCAGAGCCTGGGTTTCTGAGTGGAGGGACCCACATCTATCCCTGATCTTGTTATTAGAGAACAAAAGGCCCTTCCTCATTTGTTTAAGAAACTGTGGTCAATTTTTTTGTTATTTGCAGCTACACACATCTTTAACTGCTATATTAGTCATACCATACACCAAAAATGCTGGCCAAGCTATATTAATATCAGGAAAAAATATTTTAAGGCACAGAAGTACTAGCAATAAAAAAGTTATTATGTAATAGTAATAAAGGAACAATTCACAAGGAAGCTATAATAATCGTGACCTCAACCTCCACATGAGTATTGCAAAAGATCACAGGATTACTAATTTGTTCATTAGAAGAAATGAACAAATCCACAATCATAGAATGGATAGATGAAGCAGACTGCACTCAGTGAGACTGGAACAATCAATGACAAGCTTGAGCTAATGGACATACACAAAACCCTGCTCAAAATTAGCAAAGAGAAAACCTTTTCAAGAACACAGAAATAATGAAATTAGCTGTGGGAGACAGAACAGATTTCAAGAGATGTCAGACATGAGGATCATACAGATAGTATTTTCTGACAATATTATTACAGAGAAAATATAAGGTTCTAGTTCAAAATTAGTGTCGTTATTTAGCAAATCAATTAAAAATTTTAATTTAAAAAATAACCCCATTGTAATAGTAACAAAAACTAAACAAATCTATAAAAGAGGAGACCTGCAAGAGCTTTATAGAGAAAATGAAAACTGAAAACCTGTATTAAAGGAAATAAGAGAAGACCTACCTGAAAGGAACAATGTACCGTTTTCCGAGATGGTTAGACTCAATTTATGAAGACAGCACTGCTGTAGTTAATCTATACTATAGTGTGCTGCAATTCCAATAAAAACCCCCCAAAAGTTTTTTTTTTTTGTATTTTTCTGAAGCTGGAAACAGGGAGAGACAGTCAAACAGACTCCCGCATGAGCCGGACCGGGATCCACCTGGCATGCCCACCAGGGGTGATGCTCTGCCCACCAGGGGGCGATGCTCTGCCCACCAGGGGGCGATGCTCTGCCCCTCCGGGGCCTCGCTCTGCCGCGACCAGAGCTACTGTAGTGCCTGGGGCAGAGGCCAAGGAGCCATCCCCAGCGCCCGGGCCATCTTTGCTCCAATGGAGCCTTGGCTGCGGGAGGGGAAGAGAGAGACAGAGAGGAAGGAGGGGGGTAGGGAGGTGGAGAAGCAAATGGGCGCTTCTCCTATGTGCCCTGGCCGGGAATCGAACCCGGGTCCCCCGCACACCAGGCCGACGCTCTACCGCTGAGCAAACCGGCCAGGGCCCAAAAAGTTTTTTATAGAACTTGAAAAGCTGATCCTAATATAGAAAAATAAAACGCCAAGAATAAATAATTTTAAAGAACAAACGAGGAGGAACTTCCTCACTAGTTATCCATGCATAGAATAAAACCACAGAAATCCAATCAATGTTATTATATTGGTATAGGCAAAGAAAAAAACAAAACAAAAATGAAAAACATGTAACAGAAAAGTGAGTGTAAGGTCACACACACACATGTAAATGATAAAAAGTAACATTATAAATCAATGACAAAAACCAATCAATAAACAGTACTAGGGCAATTGGTTATTTATATGGAAAAAATAAAAAAAAATTTTAATCTTATACCATACACAAAAATAAATTGAAGGTAGATTAAAGATTTAAATATGAAAAGAAATATTGTAAAACTTTTAGAAGGAATTACAGGGAACGTTCATATCAGGGTAGGGAAATACTTCCTAAAGATGACATGCAAGCGCATACTACATCAAGGAAAAGACTGAGACATTTGGGAACATAACACTTCTTTATGCGCCTGACCTGTGGTGGCACAGTGGGTAAAGTGTTGACCTGGAGTGCTGAGGTCACCGGTTTGAAACCCCAGGCTTGCCTGGTCAAGGCACATATGAGAGTTGATGATGCTTTCTGCGCCTTCCCTCCTCCTTTCTGTCTCCTCTCTCTAAAATGAATAAATAAAATCTAAAAAACTCACACAAAACTTCTTTATGCAAAGAATCCTGATAAACAAAATAAAAATGCCACAGACTGGGAGAAGGTATTTGTAACATATAGAACCAACCAAAAGGCTAGAGTTCAGAACATACAAAGTACTCCTATACACTGAGAAGAATAAGCAATTTTTTTAAAAGGCAAAAGATAGGAACAGTGAATTCACAGAAGAGGAAACCCAAATGACCAACAAACATGGAAAGATGCTCAACAGTGAAGAAATGCAAATTAAAGCAAAAATGAGATACCACTTCACACTCATCGAATTGGAAAAAATAGTTTGCAAACACCAGATGTCACCAAGGATGTGTGAAAGTAAGAACTCATACATTACAGGTGGGAGTGTGAACTGGGATAACAATTCAGGAGAGCAATTTGGCAATACTTTATAAAGTTGAAGGCGTGTTTTCTCTAATACACAGTGTTCTACACATTAAGGTTTAGTAGAATTCAACAATAACTTGATTTAATGCACTTAGCAGTTGGCTTTCATCATCCTCAGCCTCGCTTTAGATCTCACATAGGGCCTGAGCTATGGTGGCACACTGGGTAAAGTGTCGACCCAGAACACTGAGGTCACTGGTTCTGAGTGTGGGCTTGTCAGCAAGAGGCTTGAGCAAGGGACTTGTTCACACAATCCCAAAGCTCAGCAGTTTGAGCCCAAAGGTCTCTGGCTTGAGGAAGGGGACCCTGGCTCAGCCCCAGTCAAAGCATATGAGAAGCAATCAACGTACAACTAAAGTTAAAGCAACCAGGGAGGGTAATTCTCACTCTCCCTGCCTGTCTCTTACTCTCTCTCATTAGGGCGAGGCTAATGTCTGATTGCCTACAGGGAGAGGGAAAGGCAGTCAAGTGGGGATGTGCAGGGTGGGTCCCTGAATCTCCAATACCTTTCCAGCCAATCATCCCTTTACCAGGCAGAAGAAATTAATGCTGACTAGCAAATCCCTGGAACAACTGCTGTTGCCTTAGAATTCCTTGCTAGCCAAGGCCCAGAATCGTTCCTAGTAATATCCAAGCCCAAGTAGACAACTACCAATGGGTCCAGCTGAAGATGGGCTTTCATAGAGAAGGACAGGCGTGGGAGACTGAAGGCAATCTAACCTTACTGAGTGAGGTGTGTTGGAGGATATGACTAATTACATGTGATAGATATAATATAAGGGGCAACTGAGGAGATTCTGACAACCAATTATAAAAACAGAGTAAGCCTGACAAAAACTGTAAAAAACTAGATGTCAGAGTAAGTACAATGTACCTAACTGGCGCACAGTAACTATCTGCTGAGCGTTTACTAAAAAAGTTAGATGATATTTAAAAACTGTATTTTTAATTTCATATAAACAGAGAAGAAAATTCATTATAGTTCTGTAGCCACTTACAGGCAATTATCTGCATGAATTCAGGGTTATTTTTCTCAGTAATGAAAATAGCTATTTATATTTTTATAAATTGGTATGTTCCTATGGGCCGCAATATATTTTTTATTTCAACAATTTGGTAATAAGAATGGTATGCTTCAAGTAAGTCCTTTGGTGGGTGAATTTGTTGGAGGGTTTTGGCCACTTTTGATTAGGCAAGACACCTTGAATGTCTGTTAAAGTGTCCCTTCAACTACTTTGGCTCAATGGGATTGGGTTCCCAGGGAAAATTCCAAGTCCTCTCTGCCAATTTTGAGTTACTATTGAGCAAAATGGGGAACATAGGCTAGAAGGGAACATGTGACTCACTGTTGGCTTTCACGGTAGGAAAATTCAAAAGGCCTGCCAGCAGGCCTCCTTCTTCAAAGGCTTAATGTACTGTCATGTTTGGAATAGGCAGCTTATTAAAATCTTGCTTTGCAATGGCCAGAGAAAAGCTCATTTGAAGTAGATGAACTGGTATATTTGGAGAGATTTTTAGAAAAACTATACTTTAAGTAAAAGGATTACTGGTATCTTGGGATCGCAGGAAATAAACAAACGAACTGGACAGCTATAAAGAACGAATCAAGAAGCTGAAAGCTCCTTCCTCTTTCCAAGGTTCTCAACCCTTCTCTGCTGTTGCTCCTGCTCCATTTCCTCATCACCACTCTTTGCCTCAATCTGGGACCTAGGAGGAAACTTCTTGGATGGGTGGTTCCCAAAGGCTCTAGGACCTGGGGGCAACTTCCCATGGGAAGAGAGAGAATTGCCAGTCTTATTTAAATGTTCTGATAGTCTACCCCTAAGAATCCTAACAGTTGACATGCAAAACATAGCTAGGAAAGCAAGAATGATTAATAGGAAGGAACAAGGAATCTGAGGATTTGGATAAAAGACTGTCCTAAAATTAAAGCATCAGGCTCATTGAAAGAAAGGGAAACAGCAAAATGAGACTGAAACTACAGTGTCATAAAACCAACTTGTATCTCAATGTGTAAAAATCAAAGCCCTATTCCTTTGGAGCCCCAGTGACTCCTGTGATTCACTGTTCATGTCTTCTGCCTTGCTTACAAAGGGAGCATTGCTGGGCAAATAAGATGTGGCGATACTTTTTTTCACATGACTTTTTTCCTAGTTCATGTCACCCATCTTAAGAGTTATTTTCCAGCGCTTTGGAAAGATCTGCAAAAACACACCACGCATGTTTCCAATCTACAGCTCTACAGCTCTATGTGTAAGGATGGACACTGGCTGCTGCATGGAGGGTTGTCTCCTGCTGCCTCTGCTTGACCAGGCAAACAGGCACAATGCGGCCAAATGACGACCTCTCACAAGGGAATGCCTGACTTTGGACACCCCCTCCAACTCGGGCAGCTCCTCAGGCCCTAGATACCCATTGTGAGGTGCTGCTGATGGCAGTCTTTGAAACCCTTCTGCAGCAGGTGAGCTGAGAAAAGCTGAAAGGCTGCTGCTGGATGGGTCACATCAGTGGTTCACCAATGAAATGAACAGGGATGGATTCAGGGGCAGATCAGAACAGACCCTCATTCCTCTCCAGTTCTGTGGCAGCCTTGTTGCTGAAAGTTAAGTGAGAAGGGGATCTGGATGGCAAGGACAGACAGTTTCTCAGGTATTGCCAATGACAATCCAGTTTTGAAGTGGGGGAAGTGGAGAAAGGTGAAGACAAAAGAAAACTCAAGATTACAGTGTTAGTTGCTCAGTTAGAATTATTCACAAAGAGAGCAAATCTTTTTCTAAAAGCACAGATAAGATAGGACTCCCTCATGAAAAGCTGGCAAGTAACAACTGTGAGAAGTCAAAGACATTGGGAAGAGGAACGCGGAGAGACTGAGGAGGACGCAAGGACCGCAACGTGACCGTGAAGCTTTACTGAGCCCACCAGGGGATGCCCCGGCCAGGAAATCAGACAGGAAATGAGTGTAAATTAATGAGCAACATCAACAAAACCGGAGAGCCGCTGAGGTGGAAACAGGAAAAACTTCAAGTACATGTTTCTTTTCCCTGTCCTTAGGGATCCTGGAGCCACATATTCTGTGATTTTTAGTGACCTTTCTTGTTTTACGCAAACCCAGAAAAACAAACGAGTTATGGGTATCTCTGAAAAAACTTCTACTTGTTCTTTCTCCTCTGAGGTTCCTGAGCAAATAGGTCCTCTGTTAGAGGACGATGCCACTCTTCTTAATGCTGTGACTCTTGGAAAGAGATCTGCTGTATGAACTAAGGGCTGTCCTCCAGGTAGAGTGCTTTTGAAGTTCCTGGGAGACAAGGCAGCTGCGTCAGTGTGCATGCGCTTATCTATACTGATAGGAAAACTGAGCTGGGGGTCTGCCCTGCTACAGGCCAAAGTGTAGAGAAGAGAGGCTTTTAACATTCATGGCAACTGCTGATTTATTAGTCATTGCAAATTCCTTAACAGATTTCTGTAATTAATTATAGAGCTTATTTCAGATAATAAGATGAAATTACTATGCAGACCAAGCTGTGACAGAGTTACGAAGGTTTGGACAGGGGTAACTGAGGCCCCATTACTTCTGTCCAGGGACTTGCATTCATGGTCCCAGACATATGCAGTTCCCTACCAACTAGGAACTGGAAACCAAGGGAAGCTAAAATGAACACAGATTACCTTGACAAACATAAGATTTCCCTGTCGTAACTTTTCATTATTATGCAGATTTACTTTGTCTCATATCTAGTGGATTATCTTTAACTTATTCATATAAAAACATATATAATACTACTCTAATTTGAAAAGCACATAAATTTTAGGTTTTTTGGCTTTAACAGAACAGCAATTCAATAAACAGTCAAAATAATATATTTGCTACACCATATATAGTTCCCACTAGAGAGCTGAAGTATATTTCCTTAGTAATGTGGCATTAAATTAGTCATCTATTATGGTTAATAGGTTATAAAAGTATTTTTGTAATGCAGAGAGAAATTCAGGGAATCACGTATTTTAATGCAGTTTGCCTCAATATGGAACCTCCAAATGACCAAGCAGTCCACTTGACATATCTAAGACATGTAATCTTCCATATTAGACTTTCTAAGTTTTTTTTTATTATTATTCATTTTTAGAGAGGAGAGAGAGGGAGAGAGACAGAGAGTGAGAGAGAAGAGAGAGAGAGAAGGGGGGAGGAGCTGGAATCATCAACTCCCATATGTGCCTTGACCAGGCAAGCCCAGGGTTTCGAACCGGTGACCTCAGCATTTCCAAGTCAACTCTTTATCCACTGCGCCACCACAGGTCAGGCTAGACTTTCTAAGTTTTATATGCACATATCATCTACTAGGTTAACTACCGGGTAGGAAGAGTTATTTTAGAATTATGTTATCTTTCAGTGGTAAACATAAGAAGTACTGGAAAAACATGGAGAAACTTTAAAGGGGAACAAAAATAAAGTTATCTATTAAAGGGAACTGCCTCTTATTTTTTATGGCATTGAAAAAAAAAGACAGAACAAAGGAATCCCTTTTCAATTATCTTATTTCCAATACACGTGAAAATAATAGTCTTTAGGATCCAATGCATGTTCAAGTGTTCTCTTTACCACTTTTCTTTGTAATCTTGGCCAGGTTACTTGTTCTGAATCTTAGTTTTCTCAAATTTATTTATTTTACCATATTTTTTGCTCTCTAAGACACCCCCCCCCCAAAGTGGAGGGGAAAATGCCCGTGCGTCTTATGGAGTGAAAAATACAGTATTTTATTAAATATTTTAACACACCATTTGGTTCAGAATATTTTTTTTCTTTTCTTCCTCCTTAAAACCCTAGTTGTGTCTTATGGTCAGGCGCACCTTATGGAGCGAAAAATACGGTATTTTATTTTTTTAAGTTAGAGGAGGGGAGAAAGAAAGACTCCCATATGTGCTCTGGGAACAACCCGGCAACCCCCGTCTGGGGCTGATGCTTAAATCAACTGAGCTATCCTTAGCGCTTGAGGCTGACAGTAGAACCATTCGAGTCACTGGCTGCAAGAGGGGAAGAGAAAGTGAAGGTAGAGGGAGAGGGGAAAGAAGTAGATGGTCACTCCTCCTGTGTGCACTGACCAGGGTTCAAACCCAGGACATATGCACGCTGGGCCAACGCTCTATCCACTGAGCCAACCAGCCACGGCCTGTTTTCTCATATTTAAAATGGAGATAATGGTGGTTCGAAACAACTGGTATGCTGGGTCAAGGCACGTGCAAGAAGCAACTACTATGAGTTAATGCTTCCTGCTCCTCCCCTCGCTGCCCCCCTCTCAAATCAATAAATCTTAAAAAAAAAAAGGATCTTATAAAAAAATAAAATGGAGATAATCCTAACTACGTTATAGGGCTGTAAAAATGGAACAAGAGTGCCCAGATGCTTCAACAAATATTAGTTCCTTTACTTTCTCATGTCCCTTTAGTACTAATGTTTTGAAAATGTAAGAAAGTTTGCATTAAAATGAAAATAAAACCAATAAGATAGATCTTTAATAGCTCCAATCTCACCACTGATATAGTAAATTATAATTTTTAGAGCAATTTTTATTTTATTTTATTTTTTTTTCATTTTTCTGAAGCTGGAAACAGGGAGAGACAGTCAGACAGACTCCCACATGCGCCCGACCGGGATCCACCCGGCACGCCCACCAGGGGCGATGCTCTGCCCACCAGGGGGCGATGCTCTGCCCATCCTGGGCGTCGCCAAGTTGCGACCAGAGCCACTCTAGCACCTGAGGCAGAGGCCACAGAGCCATCCCCAGCGCCCGGGCCATCTTTGCTCCAATGGAGCCTTGGCCGCGGGAGGGGAAGAGAGAGACAGGGAGGAAAGCGCGGCGGAGGGGTGGAGAAGCAAATGGGCGCTTCTCCTGTGTGCCCTGGCCGGGAATCGAACCCGGGTCCTCCGCACGCTAGGCCGACGCTCTACCGCTGAGCCAATCGGCCAGGGCCGAGCAATTTTTGATGTATGAAGATCACTAAACAGTTTTAGTTTTTAAAAGAAACTAAAAAGAGATCAAAGTAATCAGGGGACTCAAAAAGACAATCAATTGCTTTTTAAATAATTTTGTATATATCATCTTTTATTTAGATAAAAATCTTGACCTATAAGTTTGCTATCCCCCTACTTCTTCGATGTTAGTGGGTCATTATGTCAAGCTGCCCTGTGATGATTAGGACACAAGTTACAGGGTTTGTCAGTCAAGTGCCTACAATGAAAAATATAAATAAAAAGTATCCTTTTAAATGACAAAAGGAATCTTTAGTACCAAAGTCCTTCAGTTTACATATATATAGTTAGCTTAATTAATTTATTATAGAACGTCAGGGTGCACTGGACATTAATCACAGAACAATAGTAATATAATTATAAAAATATTGAACACTTACTTATTAATATACCCAGATGCTCATCAAATATTTGTTGACTTAATTTTATCTTTTCTCAATTTTTAGGCCTGGTTATACATAAACAGAGTTGGACATATGAAAATAGATTTTAATTTTAAAGAATTCTTGAAACATGGCATGTTAAGACCTTCATTAATAAAGTTTCCATGTTTAGTGAAACTCTCTTATTTCTACCATATGTTCCTTAAGCAGGGAGAAAGCTGTGGAGCTGGATATCATCTTCAATGTGGAGACAAGAGAGTATTTTACTTCCTATCACTGTTGTCTAATTATATGTCATATTGTATTTGAGAACCTATTAATTTTATGTGCTGACTTATGGGCATCTAGAATTCTTTCTTTTATACTACTGCAGGCTCATAATTGATTGGGCCTATTCTGTCACTCTTCAAGCTACTCAACTTTATTATCTCTGATTTCTTTTCCAAGATCACTTTGAAGCTAAACCTAGTTGTTGAGATGGTAAACACTCAACAAACTACCAGAAAACTAAATCTATGCTCCAGTGTGGCTCAGAGGCCCTTCTAGGTAGCAGGGAAAGAAATCCCCCCCTCCCCAATTCAAGCAGATCTTTGCCTTTGTTTTAAATACTGAGATTCCATGAAAAAATATTTTCAGGATTGTACTGCTTTAAAGGGAAATAGAAGTCTAAGTAATCACTGATTTAGGACAATGAAAATATGAAACATCAAAATTACAATGGAAATCTTGAGATGAAATAGTTTACAATTACCCTCCAGCTGGTTACGGACATAACAGCAGTGTGGTTGAGAGAGTTTTCAGAATGGGAAAGGGTAAGAAAAAAAGAAAGAAGAAAGATTTGTTTGACCTTATAAGATCCACAATTTGAAGCCAAAGTTACTAATAGGAAGCACATCTAGCTAATCCACATCCAAGGGGGTGATTAGGCTAAAAAAGCTGAAGAGAACATATCTGGTAACTAGATGTAAAAATGTCTTCAACATTAACAAAAGTAGAAAATATCAACTCTAATCACTTTTCCCTTTTTCTTATAATTGGGCAACTTTTCCCATTTCTTCTTATTTCTAAGTCCAGTTGGGTGAACTCTAATTATGTTGCCATTTCCTATGTTAGGGTTTAAACAAATTTGAGATAACAGTAAAGTTAAGCTGTTCTTTACTTAATATTAAGCCCTTGCTAAGTTGGGGCTTAAAGTATATTCCACTGAGAGTCTATCCAATAGAAATATAATGTGAACCATGTTTATAATTTTAAATGCTTTAGTATAGCACATTTTAAAAAAGTAAAAAGCAGTTGAAATTAATTTTAGTCATCAATTTTGTTTAATTCAATGTATCAAAAATGATCATTTTAACACAAAAGCAACATAAAAATTATTTCATATTTTTGTACTAGGTTCTCAAAATCTGCTCTGCATTTTACATTTACAAACTATTTCAATTTGGACTAGAAACATTTTAAGAGCTCAGTCGCCACATGTGGCTAGTGGTGACCATATTGAGTCACACAGGCCCATGGTACATAATTTCAATAAAATTTTGTTGAGGGACACAAAAAATTGTTTTAATTATTTTTTCTTTATTCATTTTAGAGAGGAGAGAGAGTGAGTGAGCAAGAGGGAAGGTGAGGGAGGAGCAGGCAACATCAACTCCCACATGTGCCTTCACCAGGTATGTCTGGGGTTTTGAACTGGCAACCTTAGCATTCCAGATTGACACTTTATTCACTGCACCATCATAGGTCAGACACAAAACATTTGAATGAACTCTGGCAATTGGTAGTTTCTCCTACAGTCTAAGCTGACTAGGTACACAGGAGCATTTTATTAACTCTAAGTCAGTGTTGCACTCTGACTCAATGGCTAACTCGCAGCAGGATAGCAAACCTACCAGACAACTGGAGGCAAATTTTAGAGCACAAGCAAGATGGCCTTCCGTAATCCAAGTGACATCGAAGATGTCTCAATTTCTTAAACTTCACAAACCAGAGGAGATACATGAAAGGCTGTGTGCTTTTAAAAAAATTCATCAGAAGCTTAAATCCGATTTATACAGATTGCTAAACTTTGCTTGTATTTTATAAAGATGTGAGCTGTTCTTGATAGAAAGGTAAGTTATCACAATGTACTCATTTTCTCTATTTATATTCTAATTCAAAATCTCTACCTGGTTCCTGTTCAACTTTAAGAAAATGACGTTATTCCCCATACTCTCCTCCACCCCCCTACCATCCGGCCCAGGAATCACCATACTATTCATTAGATTCCATGTGAGTGAAATCATTTCGTATTTGTCTTTGTCTGACTGGCTTATTTCACTTAGCATAATGCTCTCCAGTTCTATCCAAGCTGTCTCAAAAGGTAAGATTTCTTTCTTTTTTTTTTTTTGTGGCCATATAGTACTCCACTGTATAAATGTACCACATCTTTTTTATCCGCTCATCCACTAATGGACATTGGGCTGTTTCCAGATCTTGGCTATTGTATATAATGCTGCAATGATGATAGAAGACTTGACTTGGGGGTGGGGTGGTAAACACTCAATATGGTGTACAGATGAGTTGTAAAACTGGGCACTTGAAACCTGTTAGCTGTCACCCTAATAAATTCAATTTAAAAAGTAAAATAAAGTCTAAAAAAAATGATTTTAAGGATTGACCTGGAGTTCTTTTCTACATTCTGTTAACACTCAGATTTGTACTAATAGCAGCTGGTTTCTAACACATTCCTTTTTGGGAGGTGGAGTATAAATTATCAAGCAAATGATTGTTTTACTTCTCCACTCTATACCATTTGATTGGTATACAAAAGCAATGAGATTCTTAGTTCATCTTTTTTTTCCAGGAGTTGTCTACAATTTAACCTTTACATACTTTTAAATATAACTAGGTCTCTCTGTCTCTAGTCTTAGTGCTCAAACTTTCTGTAAAATTCTTTGCAAAGTGATCTTTCTTAAAGGCCAATGAGAGGCCACTTGTTCCTTGCTTAAATTCTTTTGGTTGTTTCCTATCACGAAGTGAGGGGTGATAACAGCATGAACCCTATTGGCTAAAAGTGTCCTGCCTGAGATTATTAGCAAAGAAAATATCCTAATGCTCTGCACAAACATGCACCAATTAGGCTTACCCACCAGTCAGGAGATCTGATCTAAATCCAGAAACCTGGGTTCATTGGCCAATAATGGTGGGTGGTGGCGGTAGAGTTTCAATAGTTTGTTTATATCAAAAAAGAGAAAAGTGTCTAGCTTCCATTCCACCCAACAGAAGAACTGGCGCTACAGCATAAAGCAGAGGTGGTGATGAGGCTCTGGGTTTCTCCTTGTTCACCATTCTTATTTTATATAATATTTGGTAGAAGCTAAAGTAGAATATAGAGATATAGTCCATTTTAATAAAGTCAGGTGACTAGGTCATGACAGCATGTTGAAGAAATCAGGACTTTTCGGACTCAGTGGGCTCTGATCCCCAACTGATCATACTCCCATCTTTATGGCTCACAGAACTGTCCTTTGTTAATGATACAAGAAGTCACCCGAACCTAAAACCAGTTAAAAAGACTACTGAATTCATTTGAGGAAAAATAGGAATTTAAACTATTAGATACATGTGATAAAGACTAATTCTACACTTCATTGCTGAATTACCTCAAGTTTAATGGAATCACAGATTTTGAAAGCTTATAAAGCTCCCTGGAGGAAATAAAAACCCAATATCGTTAAGAACTGCATTCCAGAAATATGATAAATATTAATTATACCTTATTTCTGTGTCTATATCTGGACTTTAGACTTCATAGTACATCTCTATTATCAAGAATCTGTCCCATTAAGGAAAGAAGCCTACTTGCCAAAGACCAATTTGCTAAGTCACTGAGGTATTTTTTAAGAATTAAAATGAACTGCAGCTTTTTGTCAGAAATTGTTAGTCCAGCTCCACTAAAAATAAATTTCATTCTTTTCATGTTTCAGAAACCAAGTACTTTTTGAATAATTAACATGTTATATGTAAAAGTTTAGGGCTTTCTCTAAACTTCCTTTCCCCTCTTTTCTATTTGTACATACGTTTGCCCTCTTTGCCCCTTCCTAGAGCCACACAGTAGTGAGATACCTATCACAAATTATGTTAGATTAAGTTCTGGGTATTTGTCTCAATTTTTGGTGAATTACTTGTTCAACAAACTTACCCAGAGTTTCTGTAAAGAAGCACATTAAAAAAAGATACTAAATAAGCCCAAGGTAGAAGCTTGCCCAAGGCAACACAAGGTCCCTGCAATTTGGGGATCCTGTGCTCTACACTCTGGCTCGGTGGCTTATCCAGGGGCAATCCTGGAATTACCCAGATCTAAGAGCCCAAGCCTCTTTTATGAAACTGTAGAAATCATCATTGAAAACCACTGATGATATAAACTTTAAGTAAAGATTAAAATATACCTATAGGTCATAATAAAGTAGACTGCTAAATTGCTATGTTTGTTAAATATTGAATAAAAAGCTGGGATAACTAAGTTTTCATTACATTAGTTACTAGATTCTGGCACTTGACTATAATTTACTTATCACCTATTTTCATGCTTTCCTGCCAGGCACCTGGGATTAACTATCTCTAATTCTAATAAATACCTAAATGATATCCATCTTAAAAATTTATCTTTATGGGATCCAAGTTTTATAAATCTAAAGCTGTCTTTCCCCTCCAAGGCCTACATTTACCTCCAATGCCAAATTCTTCACGTGTGCCTTTCTTGTCTCCTCCTTCCAAAACTTTGCTTCAAAAATTAAACTTTATATGCTTGGCTCATCTCCTGTAGACTCTTTCCCCATCCCCTCCGCTTATATAGTTTCATTCTTAAAAACACAATGAAACAAAATCCTTTCCCAACTCTTCTTCTTCCTCCTCCTCCATTTCCTCCACCAACTTTCTAGAATGAAAGTCTAGCTCTAGTCCTTCCATTTCTTGATATCCTGCAATTGGGCTTCTATCTTTAGTATCATATAGCATTCTTGCTGACCATGTGGTGGTGCGGTGGATAGAGAGTTGGACTAGGACGCGGAAGACCCAGGTTCGAAACCCCGAGGTCGCCAGCTTGAGCGCGGGCTCATCTGGTTTGAGCAAGGCTCACCAGCTTGAGTCTAAGGTCACTGGCTTGAGCAAGGGGTCACTCGGTCTGCTGTAGCCCCCCACACCCCCCGTCAAAGCACATATGAGAAAGCAATCAATGAACAACTAAGGTGCTGCAATGAAGAATTGATGCTTCTCATCTCCCTTCCTGTCTGTCCCTCTCTCTGTCTCTGTCTCACACATACACACACACACACAAACGTACAGCATTCTTGAAAACAATGGCTTTCTGGCTGTCATGTCCATTTTTTCAGTACAACCCACAGGATATTCTCTCCTGAAAGACTCTTCTTAAGTTTGATGGCATTTTTATGTCTGTTGGTTTTTTTAACACTATGGTTTTTTCTAACAAGTCTTTCATACTACTTTTTCTTCTGAATCATCCCTTTCTTCTACTTTCTAACCTGTAGATATCCACACTTTTCATTGAATGGTTCTCAATACAAGCTATGCATCAGAAATACTTTGGCAATTAAAGAAACAGTTATTTGGGTTCTGCCCAGCCCCACTGACTCAGTCTCCAACCGTGGAGCCCTGGAGGGTGCATGTGCAGGAACCCCACCCCTCTGGTGATTCTGCCATATGGCTGTGGTTGCAGGCCTTCCTCCAGGACCACTACACTGTTCCTCATCACTTCTCCCCCTCGGCAAATTCATGGAATTTTGACCCTACATGTTATCATTCTGCTAAGGTAAGTGTTCATTAGTTCTGGGTTATTGTAAGGAATACTTGGCCATTATGTGGCCAAGTTAGGAAGTTTGGGAAAGATTAAACAGGTTATTTTACTGAGTGACTTCTCAAGGTCACATGCATACTCATACCTCTATGACTTTTAAGGCCCTCTTTATAAAAGGGTTGTTTGATCCAAACTCATCTTCTACCTCCTATAATCCACTCTAACCATCACTATATCAGTATAAGGTGTAACTCTACATTTGGCCACCCCCCTCCTCAAATATCTTCAATTACCTTTGGATTACAGCCACCCTTAAATTTCCTAGCCTGGCATTCAAGGCCTTGCAAGATCTGGCTTTAACCTTTGCACCTTGCTTTTATCTTTCATTATATGATAAAAAATAACTTTGAAGTTAAACATATTTGGGTTGAAACTATATTCTACCTTGGGCAAGTAGTTTAAATCCTAATGGTCTCATTTGCTTATAAATGCAAGTAAGATAATAGCTCCCATCTGAAAACGTTATTTTGGGGATTGCAAGTTTGTCCTTCTCATACCCTATGCAGAAGAACTTGTTATCACGTACTAAAAACAGTGGTTCTCAAATTTCAGTATGCAGCATTATTAGCAGGATACTTTTTACAAAAGAAGATGCCTGGGCTACACTTTGATCTGGACTTGAACTTTAATCTGGACTTGACAGGTCTATGTGTGAACTTGGTAGATTTCCGAAATGACACTGCACAATATGGCGGCCAACAGTTCCATGTGGCTGTTGAGCACTTGCAGTGTTGCTTGTTTGAAATGAGATGTGCTGTGAGTGTAACAAGCCCGATTTTAAGACCTATGAAAGGAATAATGCAAAATATCTCATTAACAAGTTTTAACTGATTACATGTTATAATGATATCAGGGCTAGATTAGGCTAAACAAAATATTTTATTCACATAAATTTTACCTGTTCCTTTTAACTTTGTAATATAGGTACCAGAAAATTTAAAATGACATATGTGCTACACATTGTATTTCCACTGAACAACACTATTTTAGAATGTACATTTTTAACAAGTTCTCCAGATGATTCTGTGGTAGATCATCTTTCGAGAAATGATACGTACAATTCTAAGTGCTATAAAAGAAGAACTGATGTCTTCATACATTTTTGTATCCCCAGTGTTCTATATAAATAGTGTGGGTAGTAAACTATATAGCACTAACTGACTTTAGACATACTTTAAATTTTAAGCCATCAAAATTTACAAAATATATTTCGTTAGAAGTTCTGCATTTGTTCTCCCCCGACCCAGTTCCTAAATAAATATTTTTGAATTATAGCTCTTAAATAAAACAAAAAAATTAAAACTAGCTTTGATTTGTTCCCAAATCATAAAAATAGTTTATTTTCTAAAAGAATTGTGTTTTTTCCCTATGGTTAATTGACTTCATGTAGAAATAGGCTTTTATCTGACTAGATTCCAAAACAGTTGAATATTACTGTATTCAAGTTCTTCCTTTAAAACTAGTGATTAACACTTCAGGAACAAATGCTAATTTTTCTAACACAGTAATAGAACCAGAATAGAAAAAGAGACATACTGGGGAAAGGGGCTATTTATTTAGGGGCAAATGGAGTAAAAATGGCTGACCACTCTGGAAGTAGAACACTGAATGAGATACAATTAGGCATATGTAAGCTAATGTTAGAATGCAGAATAATCTTGACTTCATTGACTGTTAGAAGAGAAATAGTCACAGAATTAGAAATACCCTACAAAAACGTTGGGTAATAATCACTGAAGATTTCCCCACTTACCTCATTGCCACATTGCTGCCATCGATGACTATGGGTCTCAGGTTTTCTCCATCCTCTGTTACAATCTCTTGCATGGGAGAATCAGACCGCTGAGATTCCATGGAAGATGTTTCCCGCATTATACTGTTAATTGTACTAACTGCTTGTTCAGCTTCACTTTTATTTCCAAGTTTGACAAGTTCTCCCAAAATATCATTGATTAAAGCATTGGTACCAAGTTTATTTAACACGAGCTGAACTTGTTCCTCAGAATAACCTAACTTCAGTGCAAACTCCAGTTTCGTTTGGTATTCTCGCATCACATCAGGGGGTTTCTTCACTTCCTTGGATGTAGTCTGGGACTCTTCAGGTTTAAAGTCTTGTAAAATTTCACTGCGCTTGAGTATGTGAGGCTCTAAACAGGGAGACCTACATAGCTGTCTGTGAGTCTTGGTTAATAAGCATGGCTCTACTGAAATGCTACTCAATTGTTCTGACTCATTCTCAGAATTTGTGCTTTCTTCAGAGTCAGCAGAGCTCACATTCTCTTCAGACATCTCTTTTTCTTCCTTCCCAGAATTAACTTTATCCATTGTTGGTTTTTCCACCATTGACCAAGGTACAGATGTACTTAAATGTGGGTCAGTGCTCTCCATATAAAGGTGGCCTAGGTCATGCCCCAGATGATCCTTCAAGCCCATGAAGCTGTTACGTGTACTTGACTCCACTTTGCTGTTTTTGCTGTATTCCTGGATGCAAAGCACCCCGTATTCCTAGAACACAATATAAAATATTTAGAATGTCATATTTATTGTTTCATTTGTCTCATTATACATGTTGGAAGAGAATTACCAAACTATAAATACCGATTTTATGTTATGTCTACATCACCTCATCACTCAACACCCCTGCCAAGATAGTATCAAGACAGTGTCATGCTCTGTTCTACAAATGAAGTTAGAAATTGGAAAGGCCATGTAACCCCTCCAAGGCAACAAGTAAATAAATAGTGAAACAAGATTTTTTTTTTTTTACCAGTTTTGTCTTACTCCAAAACCCCTATGCTTCCCACTGTGTCATGCTGCTTCTCAACCCTGATGGAAGAGATTTTTCCACTGTTACAAAGGCCAATCCCTATGTTTCTAGAGTGACATATAGAATACTATCTATAAAGCATGTTTTAGATTCGCTATGACAGTTTATGTACATTTTTTCTAAAAGAATTTAATTTTTTTTGTAAAAATTCTTTAAAAAAAAAGCCATGTAGAAAGAAAGGAAAATATTAACTTCCTATAACTGGAAAAGTATCATTAATCATAAAATTAATAAATTTTAACAATCTAAACACATAATTCCGGTACTGAATTGAAAGAGCACATATTCAACAGCTAGCAAGGAATTATAATAAATAGCTACAAAGTCAATCATATTCCATTTAAGAGATGAAGAGTTTTGCCCTGATAATCTTTATTTTCGAATATTGAAACAGTAACTAACAAAATATAATTTTTTAACATTAAACGCCAGGAACACTATAGTCTATTTCATTCCAGGGAGCGGGGAAAAGCTCTTTTATCCTATGCACATTTAAAGAAAGTAAATAAAATATTTCTATATCATATCAGATAATTAATTAACCATTATCTGCATTTGATTAAAAAGTCATCTTTCCTCTTACTTTCCCTTTATAAAAATGCTTTTCCTGTTTCAAATGTTTTTGCTGCTTTACTATTCTCCTTAAAGTCTATTGGGAATAACTGTTACTTTTCTACCAGGAAAATAAAGTTATTTTCTCCTGAGTTTCATTGTATGGATCATATTTATATCAGTGATTTACTTATTAAGGCAATTCCAATGCTATCTCCATGGATTACATTAGTAAGTCAGTGGTAGTTGAATTTGAGACTGTCATAAAACATCTATTTAAATAACCTAAAAAAAAAAGAAAGAAATTGAGAAAACATTTCATCCTAAAGCTCTTCAATATCGTATTTACACTAGAAAGGAGCTATTATATAAATGTTAAAAGAAAATGCTAAGTGATTTTCTAAGTCACACATTTGAATCCATAATTGCTAAACATATTAGAGAATGAAATATTTCTACATGATGAAATATATTAATTATGGTAAACACTAAAGATGAGAACATGTAAATCTTTAGCTTGTAACAATACACTTAAAATTCCTTCAGTGTAGAACTCCTACACACTTCTACAGGAGTTTTTTCAGCTTTTATCCCTTGAGAGGACAGAGAACTTTAATAACCCTGTTCTACTAATTAGCATTCATTAGTTTTAAAGAAACATCAAACTCTCCTAGCTCCTGACTGTACAATTGATGAAACGAAATATTCCTTTGGAGACCTCCACGTACTTCTGCTCCATTATGAGGCTATATCCATTTCAGTTTTTTCTTATTAATATGGATATGCAAGAGCCCAATTATTTAGAATTAAATGAAGGGATTTTGAAAGCAAATCTTCACACTCACTGATTTATTAACTACTGTAATATACTGACACCATAATGCAAGTAACAAATCACAACAGCATCCTAATAAAGGGATACAGTTAAAAGAAAAATCTGCACTGTGGCCTTCCTAGAGCTCCCACCAAAAGTATCTTAAACAAGGAAAACCTATTGGAAGCTGGGCTGCCTGGCAACCAGAAGCTGGTTGCTAAGCTGCACTCTTTTAACATGCCATCATGAATGCTAGCACAGTGAAAGAATAATTTGGTATGAACAAAAGCCTATAAAAGAGACTGGGACTTAAGTGCGTCTGGTTTACCCTCAGAGAACAATGCAGCTGCCAAACCAATCTGGAAGCCCCGACATCATTGTTCTGTAAACCCCACAATCTGCTCAGCCTGCAGGAAGTGTATTTAATGGGCAACATTTTTTTTAATCTCCTCTGAAAAGTTTGGGTTTTTCATAAGTGCTGTTGTGAGATAATTCTTCAAGATATAACTCACTGACAAAATCCCTAAATTAAACTAGGAAATATCATTTTACTTTTGAATGGTGGTGTTTTTCTTATGGATCGTTTCACACAAAATAAATATTTTATGAAAAATACAACCCGCGGGGAAAATTAGAATAAAATGTTTACAGCACAAATGAAATTATTCTTATGTTTTACATTTTTCAAAAAAACAAAACCAGATAGAGTTTTTAAACTGAAAACTAGCCACTCTAAAAAGTTCTAAAATCTTTTTATACCATCTGCAGTTTAAGATAAGAAAAGTGTTAGTGACACTATGTAAATCTGCTATATAATTTTATTATATAGCTATGATATAATAGAGAGAAAAAAATGGGATTATCAGTTGTTTGCTTTTTATATTAAACCAGATAAAACTCGTTTGTATACAAATGAATTTAGTGAATACCATTCACCTTTAACTTATGATAATTCATGTAATTTATATATACTATTTAAACTAAAAGTTTGAAATAATTGGGTTAATAGAATTTTAATACAAAGGATAAATGTAAGCTTGATATAACCTACTTTTAAAGAAATTAACATCAAATTAATTTGTTTCAAAATAATTTTTCTTTTAAAAGATTTTAGTTTAACCTTTTTTCACACTGACAGTCCTCTCTCATCTTCCAGATTTCATTGTTTACCTCAGAGCAAGTTATGCAATGTCATCTTGTCCTAAACAAGCAGTCAATTAATTTTTAGTACCTATAAATCAGCAGACTAAATATCAAATAGTACAAATAAAATCAATTGAGGTCAGTATGTTTCCTTACCAACTTGTAATTAGTAAAGGATTGCCCTAACTTAATATGGCACTTAAAAAAAATATTTTGGCAATGTCTTGAAATCATTCAATAAACATTAAATGCTAAAACTTAAAAACTGGTAAAAATATTTTCATAAGCTGCAGTACTTGATAATATAATGTAATGTGTAAACCTTAGAAACAGTTGTTATAAGAAATCTTAGGATAAAGAAGAGTATATGATCTTTTGTTGAGTGACTTAAAAATGAAGATAATTTTGAAAAAGATTGCAAAGACTCTAATAACATCATAATATTTATTACATGCAAGGCAGAAAATATTTTTCTCCTTAATTTCTAAACCATTTGTTACACTTTGAAGTTTCATATTTACTAAAATGCAAGCGTATATAAGTCGTCTTTAAATTAATCAATTACTATAATAAGGGCAATTTCCCTCAGTTCATTAAAAAGCAGCACAAAGTTTCACAAAGTAGGTCAGAGTTTATACTCTGATAGTTATAAAAAACTCCAAGAAACATGGCTTAACTTTAATTTAAGCTTTGTATCAGGAATCCATTATAACTGGTCTCTATGTATGACATTCATGAATACAAAAGATACTGGGCAAAAATATAATGGCCAGAAAAGAGATTTCTATACTTGCAAAGCTATAGATTCCCTCCCAGCAATTACATTGCAAAGGAAAATAATTTTTCTCACTAAAGACCTAATAAGTTAAAAAATCATATAATACCATTTGCTGGAAAAAAGACTAAATTTTCATTATTTTGTAAGTGATGATGAATTATAACTAATTATTTTAATGGCCAAAAATAAACTTTATTTTAGCAGGTTAATGATATAATGGCTATTTACTACAGATTTGCTGCCTACACACAAATTCCCCATTTAGTGAGCTTCTCTGAAAGTTCTCACTAAATGACTTGGATAATCCTTCTTTTCAATTTTTCTTCAAGTGAAATATAAAAATTTGTAAATAATCTAGAGAGCCTCATATTAATCAGAAATATCAGACCATAAACTTGTTAAATCAATGTATTTGTAATGTAAAATTACAATGCCATAAAGTAGGTTCTGGTTGTTATCCAAAGTAATACTAAGAGAACAACGAAAATAAAATAATGAATATGTAATAAATACCTACTGCTGTCCTCTCTGTGTATTTAATTACCATTGTATTTCAGTGAGTGCTGCTGTCTGCATCCCTCCAGCTAACAAAGGAAGGATGTCCCTTTGAACAGATTGGTTAATGCTCCAGGGCAACAGATGTCTACTGGAACTGCAGGAGACCAGCAACTGGTGGCCTGCCCATCTTCCAAAAACTTTCAATAGACTTATGCATATGTTCACACAATAGGGCATGTGATAGAAATGAAAACCTCTTTTTAACCCTTTATGCTCTTTCTTTCCCTCCTGACTGAGAGATGAAAGTCTTTGTCTCCTCCTCCATTCCCTATTACAGAACTCCTGAAAGGAATAGTTCTTGAAATGACATCTTCAATCTAATATCTGAAACTAGCTCAAGGAAAGAAAAAGATGGGAGAGAAGAAATTTGTAACTCCATGTGAATATTGAAACTTCTAACAAGGCAATCAGATGCTTAATCATCATGTTTAAAGCAAGCTGTTTGAAATATCTACTTATATCAGTCTATCTCCCCAGGCTAGGTTTTTAAGACAATGAAAACAATCGGTCATATCTTACTATCACTTATAGCACCTAGCCCTGATGGTGACACCTTAAGAAACCTAAGACTGTGCCCTGGCCAGAAGGCTCAGTTGGTTAGAGCATCGTCCTGAAGCACAGAGGTTGTAGGTTCAATCCCCAGTCAGGGCACATATAGGAACAGTTCGATGTTCCTGTCTCTTTCTCCATTCCTCTCTTGCTAAAATCAATCAATAAAAATTAAAAATAGAACAACATAAGAATGTGACAAGATACAATCTAAATCCATTGTTTATCAAAATTATCAGAACATGTTATGACTTATTTTTAAGTGCCAAATGATTACATGCCATGACCAATCAATGTCTTGCAAACACTCATGAAGCTGTAATTATAAAACTCCAGACTTATAAAAATCTGCTTCATATTCTACAGAAAGAATTTAATTTTCTGTTGCTTTGGCACTATGTGGTAATCTGTAGGCTTTCATTTGTGGTACTTTCTATCCTTTACAGAGTTCAAATCAATACTCTGAATATTTACTAAAGTTTAACTTCTAAGGCATTAAGTAGCACATGTACTCACATTAGCAGGAACATACAAAGACACTGGTTTCTGTAGCAGCTTCAGCAGTAACTCCTTAACACAATTTTAGCTGCAGACTTCTAGGCAGGCAAGAAGAACAATGAATGGTTGAACAGATGGAATGGCAATGTCTTTGCTTAACCTACTACCGAGTGGAGTAACAGCCAATCATAGGCCAGAAAGCTCACAATTAGTTGGCCAGGCAGATGCAAGCCAACTTCAGCACCCTGTGTCCAGGTTTTTAAGATAAGCAAGTTGATGTCACTCTTGGGGTCTGCCCGGGGCAGCATGTGTATTAACGAAGGGTGTGTGGCAACAATAGGCCATACAAAGCCGACTAGTAGGCAGCTGCTCTCTGAGAGCAGAGTCATTAGGGAACGGGCTGCCAGCAAGAAACACCTGGCCTAGGCGGACTTCAGATTTTCCTCCTTGTTTTTAATGTATGAAACAAAGAAACCAATTATGAATAAAGTTGTACAATTTGTATGTTTCCAAAAAGTTGAGGCTTTACTCTGGTACTACAGTTTTTTGTTTTTGAGAAATAAAGAAAATGAGGTGTGTCAAAGTAGCAATTAACAACTGTAGCAATCCCTTTTCTGTAATAAACAGGTTACTGGTGAAATGAGACAAGATTATGACTATTTCCCTGAAAATAATAGAAAATCCAAACTATTGGCAAGTATTGTTTAATTTGTTGCAACACAATAAAAAGAAAAAATATAAAAATAACTTTGCAAAGAAAAAGGTTTAAGAGCTCACAAACAATTGATTTCAAAAAGTAAGTTCACTAAAGCATAGTGTAGTAAGGTAAAACAACTTTGGTGTAACTGCCAAACAACCCGTCTGAAATATACGTTCAGACAAAACTAACTTCAACTTAAAATCAGCAGGACTGCCCACCTTATGTCAAATAGTAGTGTAAAATTCTTTTATGATGGACATTGGTTAAATAAAAGCAAAATCAATTTGTACTTCATAAAATTTGTAAGATATAATATTCAGACTCCAGTTCAGCAACTAGTTAACTTCATAAACAAGAGATACTGTGATATTTTTGAAGGATAGAAAGTATACAAAAACCATCCCTCTAGCAAGGAAGCTTGTTACTCCCGATTTATTTCAGAGTTTTAGACTGCAGTTATTTATAATGCTATGGGTTACTTGCTTTTGAGGGCTGCCAATGAGGAAAAATATGCAATCAAAATTTAACACCATCATATGTTGTGAGAATATTTTCCTACTACAGAAAAAGAAAATCTGGAGCTGTCCTACTACCTACTCACATGATGTAGCACGGGCACACACACGCACATGCACACAGGCTTACACACATACCCCCTTTCCATTCCTGTGCAAATCGAGAGAGCAAAGGCAAAAAGCTGCTCTTAAAATACAATTCTTTACCTAGGCTGATTTATGGAGAGCCGAGGCTTTTCCAGCATACATATAATCATGAACTCTAAAGATGTATAATTTGGTTAGAGCGCCCCAGTCTAAATCCATCTCTCCTTTCACATACATATACAGAGACTATTCATAATTAAGATCATGTGTGAATACATGGAAAAACATAATATTGTTGGAGCTCTTGGCCATGTCCTATTGTACCTACTCAAATGTAAATTCTTCTCTCTGTATAAAATAAAGATGAGATGTACTCTATATGGTTAAAAATTTTCAGTTTTCTCACTGAAAGTATTCCTTATGCCTCATAAAAGCCTAAAAATTATTGCTGTTTCCAGAAAAAAATGAAATATAAAATATGATATAGTAGATCACCATTTGAACTATTTTTTTTTCCTGCCAAGGGTTACAGTAATGCTTCTGCAATAGTTAAGCCCACAGTCTAATTCCACAAGCCAATTAAAGATATAGAATCTCTAATATTACATAGTTTATTGCAGATTATAAAATGAATTACACAATTCATATTTTATGTCTTGGGCAAGCATATGAAGTTTACAGAAATTTAGAACATTTATCCTTTTTCCCCCTTTTTTCCCCTTGATACCTTTTACTCATGAAAAGAGTAAGAAAGATAAATCAAAGCCACTAGTAAGGGGTTAGTTAGTAAATGTACTTCTGATAAACTGAGTTTGATTTAAAAAGATGAAAATGAAAAATATAACATATATTCATGCAAAGCAGTTAAAACTAAAACCTAATAAAACAACCTATGCACTGACTAGAGAGATCAATATTTATGAACTCATATTAAAAACTTTTTCTTTTGCGTGTAAAAAGGAAACTCTTTAGTATGAATAGACAATCTTCTTTCCCTTGGGTTCTCTTTCTTCTCTTTATCCCTTGCTACTATAGTTACTGTTTTATAGCTTTAATTCAGGAGGAGGAGGAATCGTCTCACTAATTCCTGCCACTGTGAACACAAAGAATGAGAGAAAACTACCCAAGAGCTCAGCAGGCGGCCTGATCTCTAGCACTGGATTAAGCTTTTTTGCAACAGCAAATAAAGGCAGTGATCTGAAAAAGCTAATCAGATCCTGCTGTGGTATTTAGACTATCTGGGTTGCTAGTATTGGATAATGGTAAGCACATTAAAACATCTGTAGGTGAAAAGACGGCCCTGGTTTGTCTCTCTTAGTCACAAGGCCCTAGTCCACTTCCCACTGCAGAGCTAATACAAACAGCTGCTGGTTCTGCTTGGGTCACTGCAATGATGACTGTGCAGTTATGACAGAAGAAAACAAGGCAGTATAGTTTTAGGTAGACAGTAAAATCTGTCAATACCAATGATGTGTCTAACATTTGAAACTTCAACTATCTGACAGGACCTTGTGTTTTTGCTGAGGTCTGAATGTAAAACTTGTGAGCTTTGATGCCACTGTTTAGTATCAATTCTCTCAGTGGTGATCTAAACCATCTTCCTGGTGCCTTCCTCCTAATATGGGTTTGTTCCCCTTTAATGTACAATATCTTTGAAGCCTAACAATAACACCATAGATTATTATAGCAAGTTTTACCAATTATCCCCCCAAAACTAAAAGGTTAAAAACTTATTTTTGAGAGTTAAAAAAACCAACCAACCAACCAACCAACCAACCAACCAACAAAAACCCTGATTCATACACAAGGTGTAAAAGAATGAAGCAAAAATCAATCAGGCACTAAATTCTAATCTCTGGGTTATTATATTTAGGAAGTCAGATGGGCCATGAAAGCTTTAATATACTTTATTTCCTTCGGGCTTCGATTATTTTTGTTTCTTAAGTTACTTCTTCCTTGAATACTCCTAAAGTGCATGCCTGCCAAAATAATTTTCACTGATACCACTCTTATGCTTAAAAAAAGTCACAGCAGCAAACCGTAAGTCTCTGGTTCTCTGCTTTGTTTTCAAGGCCCTTTCCCCCCTGGCCCTGTAATCTTATTTCCCATTTCACTTACGGGGAGGGGAGACCCCAAGGAAGTCATTTTCAGTGTTCTACTGCACTGCCTCACCTGCCCAGATCACATCTGCTGTTCTAAGCCCAGCTCGAGGTTCATTTTTCCCACAAGACCTTATTGCACTAGTCAGTTTTTATTAAGGTCCACCTCCTTTGAATTTTATAATATCAAGAGTCCAAACTGCATAACGTAAGCATTTATTTATGAAACAGGCTGTAAGCTTCTTGAGGAAAGAGCCATTCAGTCTCCCATAATCCACACAGAAAAAAACTACATATATACGCAGCAAGGTGCTGATAACTAGAAGACATCTGAGTGAAAAATATGACCAGTAAGAAACAGGTTCCTGCAAATATAAATACAGGAATTCATATAAACAAAAATGCTTTCCTGCCCATTTTTACCTCTCTTTTGTGTCAAGGTGAGTTTATCAAGAAGCCCAATTGGCAATGATCTTAATAGTCCTGGTTCTGCCACTGGGCTGTTTTCACCATTAGGGGCAGCTGTGGAATTGAGTGAGCTCAAGTTAGTGACGAGAGGTCTTTTCACGTAATCTTCTCTGGCTTCAACTTCCTACCTAGAGTAGCATCTGTGGAGGAACACGGGGCCTCTGCCTCCTCACTGGAGGGTGACTGATCTGATGGGGAAGTCTGGGAAGAGGAACCAGGAAAGCAAAGCCAACCTGATTCACACTTGTGCTTCAGAATCCACCCAGTGCAGAGAGTACGTGGTTATTTTGCTCTCCAGCACTGCCTGAGGTCCAGTGGTTAGATCTTTCTAATTTGGGGCTCAACATAACTAAATCCTTTGTGCTGTGACCTTAAGTCATGTTCTATGATAATTGTATCAAAAAAGAGCTGCTGTTTTGATGTCCATCTGCCTTGCTCTTTCGTCTATTTCTCAATTGTTTCAGAACTAAGTCAGGAAAAGATCCCCTCAAACAATATTCAACAATAAAAAGTTTTGGTACAAAGAACTATTAAGGAAATAAAGGTGATAAAAAGACTGACACACATTAACTCTCACCAGACTACTTTTAAAATACATGTGAAGCGATAAAGTTACAATAAAGAAAAAAAATCTGTAATAAAGAAGATAATGCTCCTCAAAGTAACAATCCTTAGGGTTTGATTAAAAAAAATCTTTCATGCTCAGCTTCATTAGTTATTAGAGAAATGCAAATCAAAACTACAATGAGATACCACCTCACCCCTGTTAGATTAGCTATTATCAACAAGACGGGTAATAGCAAATGTTGGAGAGGCTGTGGAGAAAAAGGAACCCTCATTCACTGTTGGTGGGACTGTAAAGTAGTACAACCATTATGGAGGAAAGTATGGTGGTTCCTCAAAAAACTGCAAATAGAACTACCTTATGACCCAGCAATCCCTCTACTGGGTATATACCCCAAAACCTCAGAAACACTGATACGTGAAGACACATGTAGCCCCATGTTTATTGCAGCACTGTTCACAGTGGCCAAGACATGGAAACAACCAAAAAGCCCTTCAATAGAAGACTGGATAAAGAAGATGTGGCACATATATACTATGGAATACTACTCAGCCATAAGAAATGATGACATCAGATCATTTACAGCAAAATGGTGGGATCTTGATAACATTATAAGGAGTGAAATAAGTAAATCAGAAAAAAACAAGAACTACATGATTCCATACATTGGTGGTACATAAAAATGAGACTAAGAGACATGGACAAGAGTGTGGTGGTTACTAGGGGTGGGGGGAGGGAGGACATGGGAGGGAGGGAGGGAGAGAGTTAGGGGGAGGGGGAGGGGCACAGAGAACTAGATGGAGGGTGACGGAGGACAATCTGACTTTGGGCGAGGGGTACGCAACATAATTTAATGACAAAATAACCTAGACATGTTTTCTTTGAATATATGTACCCTGATTTATTAATGTCATTCCATTACCATTAATAAAAATTTATTAAAAAAAAAATAAAAATCTTTCAGTGCCGAATCAGTAAGAGCAGACAACCCACACTGGTACTAAACAAATCCACAAAAACAGTATTTCTTCCAGTAGTCTAAAAACAAAGAATCTTTTTTACAGTAATTTTAAGTGACGATATAACCCATCTTCTCAGACTATAAATATTTCCCAGGGATTAGCTTCTTACTAAGTATTTTTAAAAATTCATTAAACAAATAAGTCTTAAAACAGATTACCTTACATTGCTATAAAACTGGTAAATATTTAAGAACAAGGAAATTTAGAGAAGGTGAAGGAACACAAATCACACCCAAAATGCTGATTTAAAAGGTCCCTACAGCAGCTAATACATGGGTGAGTGGTGCAGAGAAAATTCCTGAGGAAAAGAAAGACATACATGATTTTAAAAGAAGTAGAAAGCACATGATACCATCCGTGTGAACAAGACAGTTACATTAAGTATCATATAACTGAAACTCTGATGAAAAGCTGACCAAAAATTTGTAATGTCTTGTATACATTTGTACAACTGGATGGTAGTTACATGACACTTTATCTCGTGTGGTAATGACAGTATTTACATCAGCAGCAAAGGCCACAGAGAGCTCTCTCGCCTGGTGCCACGGCACTTGATCCCCCACACTGACATTCCTCCTTCTCCACCCAGCATATGCTCGTAGCTGCACATCACAGTGTCTTCAGGCTGCACGTTACCAGCTGAGGATGGGTGCATGTCTTGTTCTTCAGGGGATAAGTAATTCTGCTTAGCAAATGAATTCAAAGCTGTATGACCTAAAGCACCATTAAAGTGAAGCTGACAGATTTAGGCTATAAAGAATAATAGTATCAGATAGAATGATAACAGGGCTCTATCATTAGGTCTGCCTGTTCTTACTAATGATCTAGAAGAGGGTGTAATAGTATATTAAATGTACAGGAGCTCAGGAAAACATGTAACATGGTACACAGCAAATAATTCAAGGAACTTCAAACCAACAAAGAACCAATAAAACTTCTTTATTATAAGTTTGATCTAAGCATAAATTCTTAGTTATGATCAAGATAGAAAATAGTTCCTTAAATAATAATTCTTATGAGATGGAAAAACAAAGTGCTTGAGTTAATAGTTCCAGTGGTCCTCATGCTACTGACTTGAAATGACTGCACACTGCTGATTTTAGACAACTGTCCTGGTGTGCAAGGAACTGAAAAACAGCGAGAGGCTAACAAAATGAATGTTAACAGAAAAATGCTCAGTGAAATTAGCACAAAAGATTATAACAAAATTTTTCTTCATACAGTTCTGTTCATACCAGAGAGTGAGGTAATAATTTAAGACATTAAATTTATTATTCTGAGCATTTAGGACAAGATTCCTTCTAAATACAAATCATCATACACTAGAATTACTTAAACGTACAACATGAATTATCCTACACAGCTGCCAATGCAATCCAACTGTAAACACTAAAAGGACAGGGATTCTAATGTTTTATTTTCTAATTTATCTATAGCACCCAGCAGGCACTTAAAAATATATGCTAATAAATGATGGCATTTAATATCTAGCCAAAACTTTTTTCAGATTTACTTGTTCTTTTCTTACTTTCCATAACCTACACTCCAGTCAAACATGAGTATTTAAAGCAGTGGTTCTCTTAATGTGGTTACACACTGGAATCATCCGGGGAGGTTTAAAATACAGTATTTGGTTTCCAGAGTTCCATCCTAGAGGTTTATTTTTTTGGTCTCGGGGAAGCTTGGCCATCCTCCAAGTGATTCTAATGTGTAGCCACATTTAAGAGCACTGACTTAAAGTTTCTTTCTTCTAAAATACCTTTCTCCACAGCTTTACATGTTAAAACCCTCCCATTATTATTGAAGATTCAGCTAAAAACCCAACTTAGCCATGAAAACTTTCCTGGAACAACATTCCTTTGGATTATTTAAGTTTTGCATAGGGCCTGCCATGGTTAGGACTTGATAAATATCTGAGTGGTGAATGATTCTGGGATCATGGCACATAGTAGAAACAATAAATAACTATTGAAAGAATGATGTAGAGTTGGTTCCAATTATTTAAGGATTCTGTATTTGCAAATTTGCCTACTTGGTTAAATTTGTAAGCCGCAAATCAATTCTCGCTGTGCTTCGGAGTCAGTCTACAGACCTGTGTCTGTCTGTGAGTTCCCCGAGGCACACCTGCCAGCTGAGGACGAACAAGGCCAGGCTTTTCCTTCTTCCTCCGGCTCTCACACTGTACACAGGTGTCCCAGTAAGTTATTCACATTTTTGTACTTTTTTTGTTGGTGAATTTGCTGTTTAATGGCTCCCAAGCCTAGGGCTGAAGTACTAGCTATTGTTCCTAAGTGCAAGGAGGCTGTCTAGCTTCTTACGAAGACAATGTGTATGTTAAGTAAGCTTTTTAAGACATATTATAGTGCTGTTGGTCGTGAGTTCAATGTTAACAAATCAATAATATATATTAAATAAGGTATCTTTAAATGGCAATACATGTACAACAAGGTTATGTACTGAGTGGTTGATAAAGATGTTTTGCCCGGAGGCTCACAGAAGCTTAATCCTGCATTTCCTGTAGGAGCAAAAACAAGAATTGGGTGTAATTTCTCACTCTTCAAAACTCTTAGAGATCTTATCTGCAATTTTTTTTTTTGACAGAGACAGAGAGAGGGGCAGATAGGGACAGACAAACAAGAGGGGAGAGAGACGAGATGCATCAATTCTTTATTGCGGCATCTTAGTTGTTCATTGACTGCTTTCTCACATGTGCCTTGACCGGGAGGGCTACAGCAGACCGAGTGACCCCTTTCTCAAGAGAGTGATTTTGGGCTCAATCTGGTGAGCCTTGCTCAAACCAGACGAACCCACGCTCAAGCTGGTGACCTCGGGGTTTCGAACCTGGGTCCTCTGTGTCCCAGTCTGACACTCTATCCACTGAGCCGCCACCTGGTCAGGCACCTACAATTTTTTTTAACTGCAATTTCCCATACCACTTTTATTTAGCAAATAGGACCCTCCTATGGCCCAGCTGAGAACAGAGCAAGAACAAAGCAAGTCTCCTTCCCTCACCAAGATTACAGATTATCTGAATTCTGATATACAATACAGTATATAGTATAGAGGGAGGGGGAGAGAATATAAACAATAAGTACACATCAGGTGGTGGTAAATGCTACAGAGAATCTTTGAATCTGGGAAGGTTTCTCTGATAAGGTGACACGTGTGCATATACCTAAATGAAGTGAAAGGAAATGTAACAGGACGAGGGAGGATTAAGCACAAAGCCCCAAGATAAGCCTGTGTTCATGGGTCAGCAAGTGGTCAATATGACAGGTAGCAAGTTAGCAAGGGGATGAGTCAGATGAGGTAAGGCCAATGCTTGTCAGACTTCACATAGCGTCTGAATATATGAGGATCTTGAAAATTCTGATTCAGGAACTCTGAGGTGGAGTCTAAGATTCCATATTCTAAGAACTCAGTTAGTTGATACTATTACTGTAGGTTGACAGACCCTACTTTGAGTAGAAATGTCATAGGTCACAGTGAGAACCTGGCTTTTATTCTGCAGTGGGAAACCCTGGGAGGGATTTGAGCAGACCCTATATTAAACTAATGTCTTATAAGTCTGGGCTACTTCCACACTTCCACTTAGGCTACTTCGATCTTTGCCTATTTCTGTGCTGTACTGCATATCAAAAACTGCAGATTTATAATATACTGGGTACCTAGCATGTATAGTCTTTTATCATTAGTTTTTCTCATTTTCATATATTTATCCTGGCTGTTTTTGCATGTACATGCTTTCAGATACTTTAGAATTGTTTTAACAAAAAAGCTGTTGGGAGTTTGATGGAGTTGTGCTGCAGTAATACCTCCTTGAACAGCACTGGGAATTATATTAATCAATAACAATTTATTGAAACTTTATCTTTCAATAGTTACCTAGATTTCTTAATGGGGCCTTACAAATTTTTTTATTAAACTTGTCTTAAAAAATGTTTTGCTTTTGTTCTTGCTGCTATGAATGGAGGGTTCTTCTTTCCCATATTATATTTTGTGTCTAGTTATTGTTGGTATCTATAAAAATTATTCCTTTTTTATTCCTGTACAAAGTTGAGCAGACCAGGAATTTCAGTGAGCTCTTAATGTTCCTGTCAGTGTTTCATTGAGGCTCTTGGGTTGCCCAGGGATATAATAAAGTCATCAGATTGCCTCTTCCTGATCCATTTTTTTGTATCTCTTGCTTTGTACTTTTATCTTATTCCACTGTAATATTAAATAACAATGATTATTTTATGTTGTTTCTGATGTTAAT
Source organism: Saccopteryx bilineata (assembly GCF_036850765.1). Classification (NCBI taxonomy): domain Eukaryota; kingdom Metazoa; phylum Chordata; class Mammalia; order Chiroptera; family Emballonuridae; genus Saccopteryx; species Saccopteryx bilineata. Next base: position 309,948,730 of record NC_089490.1, read on the forward strand.
GGGAATATCTCTATTGTTTTATTAAGCATTATAGTGATTGCTGGCTAGGTTGTACACACGCACAGATATGTAACACACACACTCAAACACACATGCCTTAGGCAAATCTGCCTCCCCATGCCTCAGTTTTCTTAACAGTATAAAATATGTAATATGATTATTTTGAAATTTAATGAGCTAATAAATATGAAACACTTGGAACAGTGCCAGGCATGCATACTGAGCACTCAATAAGTGTTAGCTACATGAAATTATGTTTATATACATGCCAAACTATATATAGCCTTTAAAAATCATTTATAAAAATATATTTTCCTCCTTCACGAAAGATTTTTAAAAAACCCAGAAATATGGATTTTATTAAAATGATATAGTCGTAATTGTTTTGACTTACTAATATTGTGAACTATACAGAATGCTTAATATACGGAAGGACTATATATGCTGTTTTTCCCTAAAACTTTATATCAATAATTATAAGACTGGATTGTCCTTTTCTTTGACTTACTTGCTTTGCCACATTTGGTCACCACTGTTTTGCTGACATTAGAAAAGAGATATGATTTTCATCCAAACTTTTTCTTAATAGCAAACCAACTACTTAATGTAGCAAAGGGAGCTAGACTGGCTACAACTGTGTTCCACTAGCTCTTCTTACCAGGTTTTTAGAACCAAACCATCAAATGATCTTGAGTTCAAACGTCCTAGCTATGTCTTTGTTCATGATCTCACCATGTGAATTTTGTTAAATAAATAATTTAGAACAATGTTTCTCAGAGAGAAAGGGGAATAACATTTAATCTGGAAAAGCTAAACATACCTATCCTTTTTTTAAGGAAACTGACAATTTAAGTGTAATGGAATACTTGAGCTAGTGAGGATAATTAGAAGATAAGGAGCCTGACCAGGCGGTGGCGCAGTGGATAGAGCGTTGGACTGGGATGAGGAGGACCCAGGTTCGAGACCCCGAGGTTGCCAGCTTGAGCACAGGCTCATCTGGCTTGAGCTAAAAAAGAAAAAAAGCTCATCAGCTTGGACCCAAGGTCGCTGGCTAGAGCAAGGGGTTACTTGGTCTGCTGAAGGCCCGCGGTCAAGAGAAAGCAATCAATGAACAACTAAGGTGTCACAACGAAAAACTAATGATTGATGCTTCTCATCTCTCTCAGTTCCTATCTGTCTGTCCCTATCTATCCCTCTCTCTGACTCTCTCCCTGTAAAAAAAAAAAAAAAAAAAGAAGATAAGGAACATGAATATAAAAATGGTTAGGAATCAATAATTTATAAAAAATGCATTGATTTGATGGTGGGCAGGAGTGAAGAGATGAGGAAGAAAATGGAAATATAAACAGAAGAAAATATAACAGACACCAGAGAGGAAGAAAACAAATTTTCTTGTAGGAAATAAGAAAACGTTTCTTTCAGTTTAACAATATAGGTGGCGGATTATGAGAAATTACATAGGACTCTGAGGTCTCAGATTTGAAACCCTGAGGTTGCTGGCTTGAGTGTGGGTTCACCAGCTTGAGCATGGGATCGTAGATGTGAGTCCACGGTCGCTGGCTTGAGCCCAAAGGTTGTTGGCTTGAGCAAGGGAACAGTGGTTCAGCCCTGGTCAAGGCACATACGAGAAGCAATTGATGCACAACTAAAGTGAAAGCAACTGTGAGTTGATGCTTACCTAATTTCTCATCTTGGGGGAGGTTCTTAATCCAAATAGCTTTTGGGAAGCAAAGATTTAACAATTAAACAAATTAACCAGTCTTCAGAACCAATAATTCTAAAATAATAAATGGTCATTTTATCTTATCCTTTAACTCTGATTATCTTTTTAAGAGACAATACACAAAGCTGAGTAAGAGCTTAACACATTGAGAAGAAAATTATTTCAGAATTTCAGTAAATGTGAATCCACGTTCATGTTGAAATATCCTGCCTATTTTAGATGTTTATCATCAAATGACTACCCAATTAAAATGCACATAAACCTTAAGTACTCCTCTGCTCTCAAAGTAGGAAATAAACATTTATTATCTACCTGTTATTCTGAGTAATGCTCAGGCCTGAGACTCAGCACATGATAGCACACTTGCCGACCTGGCATTCCGGCTTCGGGCTGTCACTCAGGAGTTCCAATGTGCTTTCCTGACCTTCCTGACCTGCCTGTCTGCCCGTCTGCACTCAGGAGCTCTCACAGCAGGAGGGTCTCAAAGCTGAGCTGCAGCTGCCAACCTGGCTCCAGCCTCCCAGCCCCTCAGGCCAGCTGTAAAATTTCCTACTTCAATCGAACTCACAAAAGTAAAATCATGACATATTTTTTTATATGCTGATTCCCAATACTTTTTTCAGAATCATACTTTAAACATATACTACCTATACTGAACTTCAACTCTAAACCTTTCTCTTAATACAGAAAACCTTTCTAATGTGTGGATTAGAATTAGACTTCAAACGTTAGCTGTCTCTTGTTCCTTGCTGATGTTCTTATTCAAAACGGAGGTTTTATAGACATTAGGATAAATCAGAGGATTTCTCTTTAATGTAGATCTGAAAAAACACTAAAAAATAGGGAACTTAATGGAAAATAAAAGTGCAATGATTTGAAGCATTTTTTCCCTCAGAAAAAAATTACTTGGTTAATTTTTCTTACAGGAATTACTAGAATTATCATTCTCCATTTTTAAGAATATGGAGTTAATGCCTACAATTCTGCTACTTCTCTTGGCCAGTTTATTCATCCCATCCATAAACAGGTCAGGAATGAAGAGTGAAATTCTTGTCCAAAGCTTTACAGTCTTGGGGTAAGAGTGGGAAGTATCTGTAAAACGCTCTCTGGAGTATGACTGAACTGGTGAAGAGCATATGGAGGCCATGGAGAAACCACAGCTGCCGGCTCCCCGGCCTCCAGGCAATCCCAGGAAACACTCAGACAGGAGCACACACGGGCCAGAGGTGTGATGCTCTACAAGCAGAGAAACTCCATCTCAGGAGCTCAAATACTTTTAAAACGAATTGGGAAATCAGCTTATTTTGAAAGTTACACCATTCACTCTTTACACAAAGATGTCAAAAAGGCCTGACGATCCAAAGCATTAGATTTACCTCCCTTATCCACAGGCCTTATATGATGATGGTGGCATTAAACTCCAGGGTACAGAGTATTTTAACAACAATAATAAAAATGAGCCTTATCTCAAGTACTCAATCCATTATGCGTTGCTTGACTTCCAAGTTGAGATACAGACATTTGTGTTAGACTAACTAAGCAAGACTTAGGAAAAACTCAAACCAACAAAATGAAAACATACTCTCTGACCATGATACAAAAAGTAATAAGTTAGCAAGCAGCAGATAGCTAAAAATAAATTTAACCCCCCTAAAACCCCTGATATATGTAAATTAATACTTTTCCAAATAACCACATAAAGAAAAAATAAATAATTATAAACATTTAGAAATAAATGACATTAAAATTATTACCTATAGAACGGAGCCAAACTGATACTCAAAGAAAAATAATGTAAATATATTTAATAAAAAACAAGAAATAAAGGAATGTAACATTGAAATTGGAAAGGTTAAAATGAGCAAACTAACTAAAATAAAGGTGAGGCAAGAATTAAAATTAAAAGCACAAACAAGTTAGAAAGCAAAATAAAAAACTGGTTAATAAAATAAAGAGCTGGTTCTAAATAATGAATGAATGAATGAGTGAAGAACCTCCTAAAGGTGTGACCAAAGGTTGGGGAACTGTACAAATACATAATATTACAAATGTAATGTTTGATGAAATTATATTTTTTCAAAAATAATTAAAAAACATTTTAAAAGATGTGTCTAAAAGAGACTTATGAATTAATAATTTAATGAAATCTTCCCAGGATATACACATCTATTTGAAAGTTTCTCACATTTAACTTTTAAAGATATTTTCAGGAATATGTATATAAAAGCAGAGGACACCTGTGTTGGAAAACAGTCATTAGAATTTATAAAATAAAACACCAGAGAGGAAGTTCCATTAAAATAAGAAATAAGTCCAAATGCCTATTATTAATATATTGTCTGATGTCAACAATGCAATAAAACAAGAAAAAAAATTAAAATACTTTATAAAATTGATATTATTTTAGGGTCATTATATATCCTGAAAATCAAGAGACTTAACTGAAGAAGTGTTGGACTAAGTCCTTTATTTAATTAACAGTATATAAGAGTTTAATAAAATAGCTAGATGGATATTTAAAAATGAATAACTTTCCTTTATACTAGATACTACTGGGTATAAAATGTAGGTATACCAACTATAAAATATAACAAGAGGAAATCTCACTCTCAATAAATCTTTTTCTAACATCTCTTAAGGACTTAAGTGCTTCAATTATACATCATAAGTTAATCTCCACAACCATGATATTATATGGTATTACCATGATAACGCATACTACCTATTATCACAATTTTACAGACAAAGAAATTAAAGCTTAGGGAAATTAATAAGAAATTTGCCTAAGATCACATAACCAGTAGTGTCAGAACAGAGCTCAAACTCAAGTCTCTCCAACTCTACAGGATAGGCTTCTTAGCATTACTATAATTCTTGTCTATCAAAATAACAAGGACAGGTTGTGTGGGGAAATGGTGAAGAGAACAGAGAATGGATACTCTGTATTGCTGATAAGACCATACATTGGTGCAACTTTATCTAGAGCAGGGGTCCCAAAACTATGGCCTGCGGGCCGCACACGGCCCCATGAGACCGTTTATCCCGCCCCGCCGCACTTCCGGAAGGGGCACCTCTTTCATTGGTGGTCAGTGAGAAGAGCACAGTATCTGGTGGCACCACAAAGCGCGGTGTCGCTCATGTACAGTACTACTTCCGGTGACGCGGGATGCATGCGTCACGGCTCTGGAAGCGCGTCATATCACTTGTTACAGCTAGCAGTGACAAATATGGAACTGGACATTGACCATCTCATTAGCCAAAAGCAGGCCCATAGTTCCCATTGAAATACTGGTCAGTTTGTTGATTTAAATTTACTTGTTCTTTATTTTAAATATTGTATTTGTTCCCGTTTTGTTTTTTTACTTTAAAATAAGATATGTGCAGTGTGCATAGGGATTTGTTCATAGTTTTTTTTATAGTCCGGGCCTCCAACGGTCTGAGGAACAGTGAACTGGCCCCCTGTGTAAAACGTTTGGGGACCCCTGATCTAGAGGGCAATTTGCAAGATGACATATAGGAATTTGTTTAAAAATATATTCAACAGTGTACAAAGATCTGTAAACATGCACACTTATTGAACTGTATTTTACAACAAAAAATTTGTCACGCTTTAAATATTCAACAATATGAACTTGATTAAATTGCAGTACTTGAGTATGCTGAAAAGTCATTCAGCCAATAAAAACTAATCTTTTAAAAGTATATTTAATGACACAGGAAAACATGATATATTGAATGAACAGCAACAAACTACATATGCATATAATTTTTTTTAAAGGATATGTTTATATTGACTAAGACTTTTAGAAAATAAAAACACTGATACAAAAACTTTACTCTAGGTGAGAACTGTGGATAATTTTCACTATCATTTTATACTTTTTCTGTATTTGAAAATATGATAAAATGAATGTTAAAATATTACACTCAAAATAAAATTTTAAAAGATAAAGTGAAGTAGTTAAGTTATAGAAATGCAGTTCAGAAAACATTTCCCACCTGACCTGTGGTGGTGCAGTAGATAGAGCGTCCACCTGGAACGCTGAGATCACTGGTTTGAAACCCTGAACTTGCCTGGTCAAGGCACATATTGGAGTTGATGCTTCCTGCTCCTTCCCCTTTCTTTTTCTCTTTCTATCTTTCTCCTCTCTAAAAGGAATAAAATCTTAAAAAAATAAAGAAAACATTTCCCCTATTTAATATTATATTTATTTCCCATGTATGATATAGTATTGCTAATTTTAACATACTTTATGCCCATGATTTTTATGTTAAGGCACTTTTCTATCTTAGCAAAAACAGAAATAATACCTACTTGATCAAAATAATTTATTGCACATTTAAAGCTTTTTAGAGCTATACTAATCATTGAAAGTTATATCAACATTCCAAAAGTATCTAATATATAATCAACTAAATGGGGCAACCAAAGATTAAACAAAAAAAATCTAAGTCAACAATAATGAGTTTCAATTACCTGGGAGACCTGCTCCCGGAAAGCATACAAAACAGCTAAAAACTAAGATTTGAAAAAGACCAAGTCACAGAATAAGGATAAAATTAAGCCTACATAATTTTGAATAGGAAATGAGTACAGATGACTAAGAACAAAGGATAAAACTAATTTTAGCCTCACCCTAAAAGACATGAAGTAATAGATTTGAAGGCCCTTTGAAAAGTCTAAAATATAAACTGACATTAAAAGTGATAACAGTAAACTTGATTTTACAGAAATTTATAACTGGCAATTCCAATGACTCAGAACACAAGAGCCAGTGAATAAAAAGAATAAAATCTCTGTCAAATCAAATCAACGGATACTGTTAAATCATTTTATAGTAATACTGAGTGTCCTCTATGTTCTAGGCACTTTTACACTTATTATCTTGAAACAGTAAAAACAAATTCGACAAAGTGCATAGCGTCTGATGGATGAGAAATCAAGAAGAAATTCAGTCTTGCATAGAGTGGCAGCCAGGCAGAGCTGGGATTCAAATCCAGTCAGCTGATTTCAGAGGCCCCGCCTGCTCTTTCCCTGCAGTACAATCTTTCAGTTCTGCTATCTAGACGATCTGAACTCCTTAACAGCCTTCAACCACTGCCTAAATACTTGTATTTTAGACATAATATTAGGTGTTGTTATTCAGCCCACAGCAGATTCTGCTGCATATTAGAAGGTGGTAGTGACAATGTCTACAGGAACATCTAATATCAAGAACAACTCAAAAATCATTGATATAAATCAGTATAAATCATGGAGTCCTGCAGTCTACACCATCTTAAGAAAAAGCATTAACAAATATTGCTATTTAGTTTAGGATAAATCAATGTGTGTGTGTGTGTGTGTGTGTGTGTGTGTGTGTGACAGAGACAGAGAGAGAGTCAGATAGAGGGACAGACAGACAGGAAGAAAGAGAGAGATGAGAAAAATCAATTCTTCATTGCAGCACCTTAGTTTTTCATTGATTGCTTTCTCATATGTGCCTTGACGGGGGGGGGGGGGGGGGGGCTACAGCAGACTGAGTGACCCTTTGCTCAAGCCAGTGACCTTGGGCTCAAGCTGGTGAGCTTTGCTTAAACCAGATGAGCCCATGCTCAAGCTGGCAACCTCGGGGTCTCGAACTCAGGTCTTCGCGTCCCAGTCCGATGATCTATCCACTGTGCCAAGGCCTAGTCAGGCATAAATCCGAAATCTTGAAAACTCTGGAAAGGTTATCATCTTTAGGCATGAGTTCTATCACTTGTACAGTAAAACAACAGTGTAAACCATATAGCCCTGCTAGAAAGCTAAATTAGATAACACAGTATTTAATACTATGCCTAGCATAGAGTTAGTGTCTGATAAATGTTAGCTATCATATTTCATAAGTGAAATTACAGGCTACCCATTACTTGAAGGTAGAAAAATATAATACATGTGTACACATTTTTCCATTTAAAATAGTAAAAATATTTTGCTCTTGAAAGACTTTGAAAGCCAACTTTTTAAAAAATTCACTTTTATTCCCATTAAGTGGGGTAGATAAGGTTAATTTTATTCTTATAAGGCAAATATGTATGGCCTCTCAAGAAATCATATTATGTATTCTAAGTTAATTTTAAAAAGTTTAGGGAGCAACAATTTTGTTACTTGCTTTGCACTGAGTCCATCTCTTTACCATGTACTGGCTTTTGTTCATCCTACCTACATCAGCAGATTATTATTATTTAAAATACTATATGGCCTTTAACAATAAAAACACATTCATGAAGTTTTCTACTATGTGCCAAACACTGTAGAAGCCTGGGACAACAGAGTCCCTACACTCAGACAGCCTGAAGACCGTGAACAAAATAAAAAATCCTAGGCACAGTAAAGGGTACTGTTATCAACATTTTGTATTATCCGTTAACCTGTGGTCTATTCTATTTTCTAGATGAAGAGCAAAGACAAAAAAAAGCAAAGAAATAAGAAATAAAAAAGAACAGTTAACTATCACTAAACATACAAGTGTTATGGAAAATATACAGTATTTTGAAAATACAGAAAATAAGCAAGTAATTTTGCCTAAAACTGGGGAATTAGGAAATGCTTATATTTTTACTTTAAAACTGAAATATAAAGTGTAACTACAGGAATACAAAATTGTCAGGAAAATACTTATTAAAATATTCATAGAAATTATTTCTGGGTAATGAGATTCCAGGTGGTTTTAATTTTTTCTCCCCCTCCCCCTTTTGTTGTTGTTGTTGTTGAGAAAGACAGGAAGGGAGAGATAGGGTGAGAAGCATCAACTCGCAATTGCTTTCACTTTAGTTGTGCATTGATTGCTTCTTGTATGTGCCTTAACCAGGGCAGAACCAGCGTGCCCTTGCTCAAGTCACCAATATTTGGGCTCAAGCTAATGAGCTTTGGGATCACGTGATTGATCTCCTCCTTCCCCTCACACCAGCAACCTGGTGCAAACAGCCTGCACACTCAGAGCCAGTGACCTTGACCTTGGGGCTTTCATTGCGGGAACTCAGCGTCCTGGGTCAATGCTTTATCCTCTGTGCCACCACCAGTCAGGGTAATTTTCCTTTTACTTTGTTTTTTCTTAATCAACTTGTTCTACTTTAATAATTTAAAATATAAATTCAAAAAATCTTTTAATCAGATATTAATGCTCATCTAACAAATTGTCAAAATTTAAAAAGTGCATTCAACCATGGTCTGAGGTCAGGACTCTCACTTTGGTGATGGGTATGCGCAGATCAGTACAGCCTTTCTGGAAAGCTTCTCAGCCAGCGGTCAAAAACCTTACAGTGTATTGATTATCTTGGGCAAATACTTCTAGAAATCTAAGAATGCAGATGCAGACAATAAAAATTTTAGTGGGATGTTCAACTTAAGCAATATGATGTTAAAATTTTGGCAAAAAAATGTAACTGAAATAGGAGAATGATTAAAATGACATGTTCTTAGAAAGAAAATGTTTAAAATATTTTTAATGGCATAAGAAAATCCTTAGTGTGTATTAAAAGGGGAAAGGAAGGGGGCATATGAAATTCTAGAAAAAGTGTAATTCCAATTATACAAGAAAAAGATGTATCTTTTAAGAGCCAAATTCCCAAGAAAGATGACCTCATTATTTAAACTTCACATAACAGACACATTTATTAACATGTATTAGGTTCCATAAGCCTTAATATTTGGTTACAGCAGGGACTCAGCCCAAGTTGGAGCTCTTGCTCTGCCATTATTAGTTGTGAAACCCATTAAGTTATTTAACCACATTGTGGCTTGGTTTCCTCATTGGAAAAAGGAGTAATGAAATGCCTCTTTGTAGGAGCAGTAAGTATTAAATGCATTAATACAGGTGGAACACTTAAAACAATGCTCGGCACAGTAAGTTCATCTTAAACTACAATAGAATAAACTAAGTGAGATCTATTGATAAGTTGAGGCCTGAATGACAAGGCTGGGCCAGGAAAAAGGTCAAAGGGGGCGGGGGTAGGGATAATGTTCAAGACAAGCAGGGAGGCCTAGGGGTTTTCAACTTATTCCCTATATAGGCTAGTTCACTATGCATTAAGAATTACTCGCAGTGTTGTGACATAAAATCATATATACTATGCTTTATGGGTGACTATTTCCTATTTTCATTTTAAGAAAGTAAAACAATTCTCTGTTGAAGAGAAATATTAAAGAGAGAAAATCATACTGAATTACCAAAATAATGGATACATTTGGGGATGAAATGGATTTTTCAGAAAAAAAATCACATTCTCAGTTGTTGATCATTTCCTTGAACTGTTAATAATGAAATAGCAACGACTATAACATTTTTGATGAATCTCAACATCACAACTTTGTAAAAATATGAGTGTCCATGAGGCATATTAACACTTACAAGATTTTTTAGAACCTTTGATATATTTAAGATCTAACCCTAGAATCTCAATATATTGTTTAATTTGGAATCCTGATTTAATAAACTCCCATTATTCACTGACCTTGTTACTTAATATTTTTCTTTTGAAGAACTATACCCCCAAAACTATCTGCCACTTTAATCACCTACTACTCCACCATCCATAGAATGGGCACACTAGGCCTCCTTTCCGGACAGGGTCCCTTGACTCACAGTCTTCCTTTGGAAATGACCCCTACCCAGTCCTACCTACAAGCATAACTCATTTTATTGTGCTTGACTTTGTTTCGCTTTCACAGATTGTGTTTTTCTGTTTTGTTTTTACAAACTAAAGGCAAGTTCCTCCACTAGCAAAAAGATGACCACTCGCTTTGTTGTGGTGGTCTGGAACAGAATCAGTAATATCTACAAGGTATGCCTGTGTTTGAATCCAACCTTGGAGGGCTGGCATGTAGTCTTCTCTAGCACCTGAATTGACTTCTCTCCTGTCATTGAGAACATTTGATCTAGCATTATGTTCTGTCTGTTCATAATCTCCTTTTACAGGTAAGGGGCCTTACATAGCACCTAGACTGAAACTGAACAATTATTTGCTGAGGGAATAGTAGTTCACCAGCCTCAAATGAACAATAACTGCGGATTAGTCTACAACCCTGATTTCTAACAGTGAAAGAATAAAAAAACCCTCCTGCTTCTCAACGTGTTTGTTTCTTTAAAACTGCAATAAAATCAGAACAAAAGTATTATTCTTCTGGATTTATGTACAAGAACAATGCAAACAGAGCTCCAGAAAGCCATTAATATAAAGCAGGATTTTTTATTAGTCTAGTAATTAAAACAGAAATGCAGTAAAAGGAAAGTGACTAAGAAAATCATCAGCACAAAGACATTCCAAGTTTCTGTTTTTTATCCTTTAATATTTTCCATTATAATAAAATAAGTTTAATTAAACTTTCATCATTAAATGCACGCTAAAAATAACGGCTTTTTTGTTTTGTTTAAAAGTTCGTTTTACTTTGCTTATAGTATTTAAGTACTTTTGTGAACATATAGATGCTAGAGGAAGAACTGTAACTTACTTTGAAAAGTTAAACCAATTGTTAGATTAAGTAAAAAGACTCGATTGAACATTTTGAATTATAGATACACAACCAGTTACTGGACCATTCTGATATTTTTAGGGTAACCATCAAGCAGATTTAGGTAACTTAATGCCAAATTGGAAGAAAACAGGTAAGAGAGAGGCAAGTCTGAAATAGCCATCTTCTTCAGCTTATCAAAATAACATAATTTCACAAATATTTAGTTCTGCTAATTTTATATTCAAATATCAGATAACACCAATATTAAAAAATTACTAAAATTAATGTATATATAAAGTGATCAAATAAAGTCATACCCATTTAATCCTAAATATATTGAATTAAAAAATATAAACATTAACTGTATTTGTGATTTCTTGTGGTTCTTATGAATCAAAAAAATGTTTGAGGCATATCCACTGCTTTCTGTTTACATGATGGAATAAGTGTAGAAATAAAGAACTTTCCCAAATTTCTAAATATGCAGTACTTAGCCTTAAGTATTTTTTGCATCTACAGTATTCTAAAATGGTAAAAAAAAAAAAAAAAAAAAAAAAATCTGAATCAACAAGGGCCTCATGGGCCTGGGGTTATTCCAATACTGCAACCAATAGGAAAACTTTCCCTAAATCTCAATTAGCATTTCACCTCTTTATCACAATACAAAGGGCACAAACCAGGATTGTTATCGGTTACCCCAAACGCTAGAATCCCTCTTAATCTGCACTTGGAAGCTAAGGCTGTTCTTAAAAGGGGTGAAGGAAGAACCAGTTTAGGGAAGAAAGCGGAATTCACGTCTCCAAATGATACTTGTAACACGTCTTTGTACGGAGTGAAACCAGCCCAGCTAAAATGAACGCGGGTGAAAATGGAAATTCGGCTGGAACTGAAGCGCGAGGGGTGCAGGGGACGAGGTGGACTGACAGGTTGTCGTTAGGGCCGGTCTGGGGGCGGCGGCGGTTTGGACGCCAGGATGGATGGATAATAAAGCAAATGGCTGGGGCTGGGGCTGTCGCTGATGCCTTGGCCGAGCGCGCGGCGGCCGGAGCTGCGGGAGCAGGGCAGTGGGTCCGTCCCCACCGGGGCGCCCGAGCCCGCCTCCGCGCTCGGCGGCAGTGCCCGGGGGCGGGCGGCAGTGGACCGGTGCCCTAGGCCGCGGGGCCGAGGCGACCGGCCTCACCGCGCCCACGATCCCTGTGGAGCGGCTCTGCCGGCGGAAAGGATGCGCTCGGCTTTCCCCGCGACCCCTCCCGAGCCCCGGGAGCCGCGGGAGCCCAATGACTAAACCTCCAGGCGTCCGACCCGCCTGGGCCTGGAGATCACCGGCGCCGCCGCTCCGGCCCCGACCCGCGCTCCGGCGCGGCCTCCCGCCCGCGCCCCTCCCGGCGCCGGACTCCCGGGGGACCAAGCTCACCGCGGTGGGCCTCGCCCCCCCTTTCCCGAGGGACAAACCTGGGGACCGCTACCCGGCATGGCCGACCGCGCGAGGAAGCGGCGAGCGGGCGGCGGCAGGCCCGCAGCCGCAGCGGCCAGCTCGGCCCTCCGCGCGCCTCCCCGGGCCGCAGCCCCGCGCCCCCTCCTCGCTCGGCTTGCACACTCACACCCCGGACGCACGCGCGCACGGCCGCAGCCGCGGTGCTCAACCTACTTGCAGTCTCTTCTCAGCAGCCATCACAACATGCCCGGGAAGCCGGGGCAGCCCCGGGGCCCTCCAGCGGCCGTCCGCCTCGCCACAGCCCTGGGCCGCCGCGGCCGCCGCTAGGGCGCGGGGCGAGCGGGAGGCTGCCCCATGCCGCCCGCCCGCCCGCACGGCCACACGCCCGCGCCGGCTCAGGAGCGCCGCCCGCTCCGCGGGCCAGAGCGAAGCTGGCTGTCCCGCCTGTCGGCTCACTCCGCGACCTCCCGCCCGCAGCCGCCGCCGCCGCCGCGCCGCGCCGCGCCGCGCCGCTTCCTCCTCCCCTTCCTTCTTTCCTTTCTCCTTTGCCTCCACTGGAGCCGAGGTTGGCAAACCAGCACCTGCTGCTGGAGATCACCGAGAACTGAAACAGGAAACCCCGCGCCAAGGGGAAAACCCGGGAGGCGTGGAGAGGGGTGAGGGGAGCTGCTGCTGGAGCCCGTCCGGCTGGACCCGCCGCCGGGGCTGCCCGAGGTCCCCGCGCCTCCGCCCCGCGCACCCGTTCCCTCGCCCGGCCTAGTCCGGGGGTCCCCACGCCCGCCCCCGGCGGGGTTCAGGAGGGAGCCTCTCCACTTGGCGACACCTGCCCACCCAGCAGCGATAACCTGGCTCTTTCCAGGCCAGGCAAGGAGATCGAGAGTCTGCCTTAGAGCAGGCTTCCCAAGGTTGTTTGTTCTTTATCAATAAAGTGAAATGAGGAAAAACCACAGCCGGCATGACCAAGACCAATAAGGGAACTTAAGCAAATGAGGCTGTTGGGATTACTTCCAGGGGAAGGAATTCTTTCATCAAGGAAACTGGCCTTGCTGGAAATGGCAATATGTCAAAATCGAGGTTAAACCCGGGATAAATCTAGATCTGTTTCTGGAACTTGGGACAGACAGCCTTCTACACTGAGGTGGGCTCCTGAGTTCCAAGTGTGAGAAGCACTGGGAGCTTTCTACCTCTGAACTGTACAACACCCAGCACAATCTAGAATCAACAAAAATGCTGAAATCATCTTCACCGGCCTCCCTCCTAGCCTTGGACAGGATGCACCCGCTTTTAAAGCGAGAGGCAAGGGAACCCACCTATGCTAGAGACTAGGTAGCCCGATTTAACTGCATTATCTCATTTAAGTTTCACCACAGCCATGTGAGGTGTTATCATCACCTTTATCAGTTGGCAAGTCGAGGTTAGAAAATTATCCCAAAATCACAAAGCCTGAATGTGAAGGATTCAGATCTGTTTGCATGCAAAGCACATATTTGTTTCACTGGCACAGACTTCATGCCTTTGATAACACTTTTTCACCTTCAGTTAAATTACTTTTCACCTTCAGTAAATGGTAGTGATATCCGCCATGCTTATTGGGGCTCAGACTTTATTTTTTCCAGTTTAATGTTCTCTTTCTCACACACACAAATTATTATTTTTTTTAGTTAAGTCTGCTTTTAGGAGTTAGTTGAGCAGCACAGATGTACTTACCTCTTTGGCCAGCATCTGTTGCTCTTTAGCTATTATGCTAAGAGCATTCTACTGGCCAGTGCCTATTGGCATCCTAACACTGCTTGGAAGATGAAAGGGGAGCATCTCACTGAGTCTGCTTTCCACTCCAGTAGGCCAGTCTTGGGGTATAGTAAATAAAATAGCTGGCTCATAGACTTCTTTCTGAGCATGTGCAAGCCTTCTGGTCTGCACTGTTAGTACCATCTTCAAAACCTTTAGGAAGTCTGGCAACCCGTTTTCTGCAGTTAGGTCCGTTTTGATTGGCAGGAAGAGGGACATGCTTTGGGAAAGCATCTCCTGTTCACCGAGCCAACTCTTAAAAGTCTCTTGAGCAGTATTAGGGAAGGGCAAGTGATGCATTTTGACATGATTTTTGCAAGCCAGGACGTTCCCCTAATCCACAATATAACACCCCCGCAGTCTACCGTATTTCCGTCAGTTGACTTAACTGAATTCCAGTCAATATTGATTAAGCATAGTTGTAGACCAAAAAACTGTATTAGGTTCTTTGAAAGTAAGAAGCGTATGTAATGATTATAACTGCTAACAACTAGTGAGTGCCTACCATTTTCCAGGCACTGTTCTAAGCACTTTGCATGTGTTCTCTCACACAATGCCCACAAAACCCCTACGAGAGGATAGCTATCACTATTTCCATTTTATAGATGAGAAAACTGAGATAAAAAATACAGCCAGTAAGTAACTGTACAAGGGCCCCTGGCCAGCAGTGGTAGAACGTCGACCCAGCATGTATAAGTTCCAGGTTCAATTCCAGGTCAGGGTACACAGGAAAAACCACCATCAGCTTCTCCCCCCCACTCCCATCTTTCTCTCCTCCCCTTCTGCAGCCATGGCTTAAATGGTTTAATTTGGCCCCAGGCTCTGAGGACAGCTCCATGACCTCACTTTAGGTGCTGAAATAGCTTGGTTGCCAAGCAATGGAGCAGCAGCCCCAGATGGGCAGAGCATCGCCAGGTAGGGGGCTTGCCAAGTGGGTCCCAGTTGGGGTGCATGCGGGAGTCTGTCTATCTGCATTCCCGCATCTCAATAATAAGAATAAGAAGAAGAAGAAGAAGTAACCATAATGGATTAAAATGTAGGCAGTTTGTCTCTAAAATAAGAAACCATTATGTGAATAAGTACTGCCCTTAACTGTGTAGCTGGGAAGATAAAAACATAGAAAAACTAGAAAAAAAACTAAGAAAAGAGGATTTACAAGGGTTAAATGTATGTCATGGGTAATAAATGCAATGAATTTTCAGAAGACAGAGAAATCTCTTTAGGTTGGAGTGGTTGGGAGGTCTACATACCAGATGATTCAGAGTTTCCAAAAAGGGGACATTTAAACTGGATAATGATGATGAATAATACTTTGATAAACAGAGAGGATAAGGAACAGCATATTAGTGGAACTGCATAAACAGAGAGAGTGCCAGGGAAATTTGGGAAATAAGGATTTAAAAAAAGCTGTAGAGGTATAAATTACACAGAGACTTAAAGAAAGAGAGAGAGGGAAGAAGGAAGAGAGGGAGGGTAAGATAGAGTTTGAGTTTATATATAGTGTGGACACTGTGAAGGGTTTTTAACAGACGGTGACATGGAGAACATTCTATTTTAGGAAAACCAATATTGTGAAGGTTATTAGATGGTTTGGGAAGGAGAGGGATTGAAGCAGGAACACAAGTTTGAAGACCTATGTGGGAGCACTGACATAAAACAAGTAAATCGTAAGAGAAAAAGAAGGGACAGGTTAGTGAGACATTGTGATTTAATAGGCTTCGTGAATAATTGTATACACTTGATGCAGACGGCATTAAGGGAGAAGTTTAACATGACTTAGTGGGTGTGAACACAAAGCCTATAGTATTACTGACTTGGAAAAAGAGCAAGTTTAGGGGCAGAGGAACGGCTTTTTTTGGCAAATGTTTAGAATAGTTTGATTTCAGGCAAATATTTGTGGTCATAGTGGGCTATCCATGTGGAAATATTTTATAGTATTATCTAAAAGGGACAAATAGTTGGGTGAGTAAAGCTTTTATCTGTTACTGAGAGAGTATGAAAATTTTAAGTGATCACTATTAGAATTAAAAGAAACTTTCTAACAAAGAGAAAATGTTTCTATGACTCTGAGATGAGTGAGCATTATTAGGAAATTCCTCTTTTCTTTACTCCAACTTACATTTACTTAAAAGAAAAAGAGAGCCTGACCAGTGGTGGTACAGTGGATAGAATGTCGACCTGGGACACTGAGGTTGCAGGTTGGAAACCCTGAGGTTGCTGTCTTGAGTGTGGGATCATTGACATGATCCATGGTCACTGGCTTAAATCAGAAGCCCAAGGTCTCTGGCTTGGCTTGAGCAAGGGGTCACTGGCTTGGCTGAAGTACCCTTGACCCCATCAAGGCACATATGAAAAGCAATCAATGAACAACTAAAGTGCCCAACTATGAGTTGATGCTTCCCATCTCTCTGTCTCACTCAAAACAACAAACAAACAAACAAACAATATACAAAAAAGAAATTTCATGGTCTCAGAAAATGTAAGAATGATGAAAGAAAAATTAGAAATTAGAAAAATTAGTCTGACTCCACTTGTCATTTTGCTAATGGTAAAATTGAGGGTCAAATTTTCATTGTCCAATAGCAAAACTTCAAAATAGGCATCAGCCAAACAAGACACATTTGCTATTACCAATTCTGGATAGCTGCTTTGTATTTGAATTATAAAATCAAGTCTGGACCTTGAATTATGAGTTTGAGTTGCACATCATTTTAAAAATGTGTGTGGCTGTGACTCCATAAGAGGCAAAACCTTAAGTAGCTTCACTAGTTCAAAGCAAATGCTTTGGAAAGAACAGGTTGGGGGCAGGGGGTGAGAAGGATAATGATTGCAAAGGCAGCATTTCTTTCTAAAATACCGCTTTTAGGTAGACGACCACAAACCCAGATTCACATTTGAACCTTCATAGACAGTTTTGGGTGCCCGCCACATCCTACTTGGCTGCCTCAACCTGGAACTTCTCATTTCCCAGCCACCTTACCTAAGACCTTGAGATTGTAGCTCACCTTCAAGTTCAGAACTAACACACACACACCCCTGACAATTACTTCTAGTTCAATCCAGAGCTTTTCTAGTAGTATCCTTAGGAGTTTTCTCATCAAAAATGTGTGAACCTGGTGGCTACAATTGGGAGCGCAAGAGAATTACTTCTCTCACTCTCACGTCTCCCGACTCTACCATTTCTGCCAGAACACTTACCTTAGTGGAGACTGTGTCAACAGTCCAGTGGAAGCACCTTCATCTCCAGCTCTTTGGGCAGACTTTATTCCTCTAGTTGAAGAGTTTCACCCACATAGCCAGGCAACAACTGTTTTCATTCACAGTTTTTATGTCTTTCAGAGAAGTTCTGGCTAATTCCAACAATCTCTGAAATGTGAAGTTTCCTTAATATCATTACCCTAAATAACCTTTTCCTAAGCACATGTTCTATATAAGATAGATACATAAAGATAAAACTCATTCTTGACCATGTGCTTTAGTGACTAGTTGGAGTTGCTTTTTAATACTGAGTTCTTAGGGGAAGGAAACTAGAGGACATGAGATATACGCTGTTGACCAATCCTACAGCTTCTTTCTTTTGATGAATTACCACAAGTGTTCCATACTAAAAGCATGATTTTTTTTCAGCATTTGTGGGAGGAGCCAGAACAGCAAGGTTTTCCGTATGCTTGTGTCAAACAGTCATGTGCTAGGTTTTCTACCCAAATCAGACTGCATAGATGCCCTACTTTCACACTTGGGCAGCGTAGGAATTTTGAGAAAAATAAACACTTAATGTAGAATAAAAATTGCTCCTAAAGTGGCACTTTGCCATCTTGACAAAAAACACCTGCCATTGCAGTTCTCTCTGCCCAGAAGTTTTGAAATTTTTATTTCAACATGGAATGGCAGGCATATCTCTGCAAGCATCTGTAGATTTAAAAGGAAATTGGTATGTGGAATTACAAATGTACAAGATTGAGATAGTTGAAAACAAAATTATAGAATTTCCAGGTTAGAGCACATTTTACATTAAAAAGCTATATCACAAGAATATTGATTACATCATTATTTGCAAAGGCAAATAAAATAGTATCAACCTAAATGTCCATTAATAGGAGACTATTTAAATAAATTGTAGTGTCTTTATACATTAGAATGTCATTTACAAGAATGAAGTGGTTTTATGTGTGTGGAATAAACTTTATAATCCATTGTTTATTGAAAAATTAAGGGGAAGACTGGTGTATATAGTAAGCTATCATTTGTGTGAAAGAAAAAAGACATCTCTGCATTTGCTTTTATATGGGTATAATATCTCTGGAAAGTCACACAAGACACTGGTAATGGTGGGTGTCCTGGGCTGAGGAACTGGATGACTAAGAAGAAAAGGTGGTAGAGAGATTCACTTTTAGCTTTTGAATTTTGAGTTGGACACTTGAAATTGCTATTCAGAAAATGTTTTTTTAAAGTCTGCATTTATTGGTGATATGTACTATTGCCATGCCTCTCTATTTGATTCTATAAATAAACAGATGTTGTTTTTTTCAAATAGTACCACAGCCACAAGGAAGAGGAAGTTGTGGGAGTCCTGTGAGTTGCACGTGTGGAGTCTGGGGCTTCCCAGTCAAAGGAAAGTTTCCTACAATCATGTGGAAGGGGAGATCCCATAATTGCTAAAGGATCCCCAGCCAACGTTAGTGGTGTTAGTCACTGATTTTTCAACTTAATTGTCAAAACCTTCAATGAAGATTCTAAAAGTTTTTGGATGGGAACTGTTTCAACTAAGGGGAACATTTAGGGAAGTTCTTATTAGCAGATAGGAGAGAAGTTGATATAAGCTTCAGGCATCAGAGAAGGTCAGCAGTAGGCATGGGGCAGAAGGAGCAATTTTTTTTTCATAATACTCATTACTGAGAATTATATTTATTTTATTGTGTTTCCCCACAAAAAGAATGTAAACTCCATGAAGGTAAGAACTCTGCCTGTCTTGCCCCCTGAAGTCTCCTCAGTCCTCCTGTGTCTGGCACATGGAAGACACATTGGTTAGTTCCAGACTACTGGTTCATAATGCCCACTGACTCTCCAACTTTTGGCTGCTTATTTTTGCATTCATCTGATAGAAGGTAGCAAAGAGGTGGTCATGGAACCAGGATTCAGGACTCCGGTCTCTGAAATAGTGGGCAAAGCAGAATTTAAATCTCAAAAAGACTAGGGAGTTAAAAAGATATTTAAGCATGGCATAACATGCCAAGGAACCAACTACTCAACTAGCAGAACAAGATAGGGGCTTGGCTTAACAGAAGAAAACTAACCAATCACCAAACACATTAAAATAAAATAATTCCTCCAAACAAATCACATATATTGTAACAGTAAAATAGAAGAGATAGCTCCATAATTAGGATTACAGTTTACAAGAAGAATAGGATTCTCAGCAGAGCAGATCTGCAGCTGAGTCACTGTATCCCAGAGAGCTTGCTGGTTGGGGTGGGCAGGTCATTGATTTAGGGTCAAACTTGGCTTCAGAAGCTAGATAGGACATGGGTAAGTGAGCCTTAAGGTTAGAGGGAATTGGAGAAAACAGCCAACCTAGATCATTCCAAGTATTCATATCCATGGGACTTTTCACTGTCAGCTATTTTTGTATGAAGGTGGAAATTGCAGGGATATTCAGCCAAAGAGCACCCAGAAGTCAGAGATGAAGAGTCCAGGCAGGCAGGAAATGTTAAGCAGATCACCATGGGTCCCATAAGTGAGTGCTATAGCCCTAGGTAGGAGATAATTGATGCCGAAGAGATAAACAGACTGGAGCTATCTGATGATTTAATGGTTTTGGTAGGTCTGATTTTAAAGAAACTGTCTCCTATATTATCTATTATCTGGGCAGTGCAGAGCACACAGGTTTTAACTTACACACAGAGGTAGAGTCAGGCTATGTCTCGTGGACCTTCAGTTTGGTCACAACGTTTACCTTATTAAAAAGAATGTTAGTAACCCCCCTTAGGTGTATCTCTAGCTCCTCATTCACTTGTGACTTCCTCTAGTTTTGGAGTTTTATACACAGAACCCTGGCTTACTGAGAAGGGCTAGGCCATCTGTGTAATAATTACAAACAGTTATTTTGAAAAGTGAACATTATCTGTCTTTGGCAGTCCCTGCTTTTTAGTGGAGAATTTCCTGGAGAAATTCAGGAATTTGTCATTTTATTTTGGATAACTACAAGAGGCATTTAAATGCTCAGTAAGCTTTGGCAAGAACAACTTGTTTATGAGAAGTCACTGTCCCAATGAAATGCATGATCATCACTTTCTGTGGTTTGCTTTGCAAAATATGCATTTGCAAGAACATTTTAGAGTGTTGGTAGGATTGGGTCTATACCAGGGGTCAGGAACCTTTTTGGCTGAGAGAGCCATGAATGCCACATATTTTAAAATATAATTCTGTGAGAGTCATACAACGACCCATGTACGTTACGCATTATCCAATAAAAATTTGGTGTTGTCCCAGAGGACAGCTGTGATTGGCTCCAGCCACCCACAACCATGAACATGAGCAGTAGGAAATGAATGGATTGTAATACATGAGAATGTTTTATATTTGTAACGTTATTATTATTTTTTTTTATTACAGATTTGTCTGCGAGCCAGATGCAGCCATCAAAAGAGTCACTGGTCTATACAATTACTTGTAGTGTCTTGGTGGTCAATTATTTCTGCACAAAAGTAGGAGCTGTCAATTTCTAAGACTCTTTTGTACTGTAACCAACAAATAGTGAAATTGTGACTCAAATAGTTCAGTTATATTGATCTTGAACAAGGGTTAATACAGGTGGATTTCACTGGCTTTAGTATCTAGTAACTTCTAGTATTCTAATGTTTTATTGTAAATTATAAAACAATGCAGACTTATTGTAGAATTTTTTAATTGAGTTTATTGGACTGACATTGGTTAACAAAACCATAAGGGTCCTGGTATACAACTCAACAAAGCGTCACCTGCACACTGGATTGCGCGCCCATTGCCGAAAGTCAAGTCTCCTTCCATCCCCACTTACTCTTCTTTGCCCTCTTTCACCTCCTCCCACACCCTTTCCCATACTTCTGTTTGTGTCTATGAGTTTTATATATACTTCTTGCTTAATCCCTTCACTTTTTTCCACCTAGCCCTCAACCCTTATTCCCTCTGGCAGCTGTCAAACTGTTCTATATATTTTGTGCTTCTGTGTTCTATTTTGTTTATTAAATTATTTTGTTCATTAGATTTTACAAATAAGTGAGATCATATGGTAATACATGCTCATCATAGAAAAATTAAAATAGTAAAACATAAGGTTTCAAAGATACAAATGATCTCTCATCTCATCAACCAGAGAAAACTACCCTTACAATTTTTTTTCATTTTCTTTCATTCTACTTCTATATTGCACTATCTTTCTTTCTCTCTCTCTCTCTCTCTTTCTTTCTTTCTTCCTTTCTTTCTTTCTCTCTTTCTTTATTTCTTTCTCTTTTTTTTGTGATACAGACAGAGAGGGACAGATAGGGGCAGACAGACAGGGAGAGAGATGAGAAGCATCAATTCTTCATTGTGGCCCCTTAGTTGTTCATTGATTGCTTTCTCATATGTGCCTTGACCAGGGGCCTACAGCAGAGCGAGTGACCCCTTCTCAAGTCAGCAACCTTGGGCTCAAGCTGGTGAGCCTTGCTCAAACCAGGTGAGCCCATGCTCAAGCCCGCGACCTCGAGGTTTCAAATCTGGGTCCTCCACGTCCCAGTCCGACACTCTATCCACTGCGCAACCACCTAGTCAGGCCCTTTCTTGATTTATTGAATTCTACCACTGAACTTGGAATCTGAATAAAAAAGACACGGTCCACATCTTAAATAAACCAAATATTTTCACAGTTAAGACATACATTTGAAAAAATATATGAAAAAAACACCAAATTAAATATAGTCAAGTGCCAAACTTGTCTGATTTAGGGGCTCACTCAGTCAGCTGTAATCTTTAGGACATGGATCTGAAAATAATTTTCTGTTCACCTTAGAAATTCATTCATTCAACAAATGTTTATTGAGCACTTACTTTGTGCCTGACATTGTGAGGATGTACCTTATTTCCTAAGCTGGACTTGGAGAATTCCGAAACTGAAAGCAGTTACTGCTGCCCTCAGTCTATCTTGTACACTGCCAGCTCCTTATCTTCTACCACTCATTATCCATGAGCCACATTGACTTTCTTGTTCTTGCTCTTCCCTCTTTCTGGAATATTCTTCCCCAATTATCCACAAGGCTTGCTCCCTAACGTCCTTCTGATTTCTGCTCAAATATCACCTTATTAGAGAAGCTATTCTCAAAACCTTATCTAAAATATCATTCATGTCCTCCCTTCATATACATTCTGGCCATATCCATCTCTTAAATCTACCTTTTTTTAAAAAAAAAACATTTATAAAAATGCTATGTGTATATATTCTCTAGGTAAGATGCATATATAAATGGGAATTTATTTATCTGAGGATGAAAATGCAAGAAAGTTTATTCTAATAAGGTAAAAGGAGAGAGAACAGATATGACATCACTACTGGGAAATATCACAGGAAATCCATACAGACAGTAGTTGTTGTGTAGGTAGGCTTTTTCCAGAAATCCCCAAATGGATATAACAGTGAGACAAAGTTATGACAGAAGTCTTAGCCATCCAGGTGTCTGGTGCACATCACAATCAGCCAGATTATGAAATCAAGTTGTGATTTCCATCATGAACTCTGTTTTTCTTGGCCTTTTGTTACCACTTTTCTCCGGGTTCCACCTTACCTCTCTAATCAGTTTCTTCAGGACTTTTCTTCTGTCTATGCCTACAAAAAATTCCTCTCTGTCACATTATCTTATGGCTCCACACACAACCTGGGTTTTCTCACCTACTCTTTTTTTTTTTTTTTGGTATTTTTCTGAAGTTGGAAATGGGGAGGCAGTCAGACAGACTCCCGCATGCGCCCAACCGTGATCCACCCAGCACACCACTAGGGGGTGATGCTCTGCCCATCTGGGTCGTCACTTTGTTGCAACCAGTGCCATTCTAGCGCCTGAGGCAGAGGCCACAGAGCCATCCTCAGTGCCCAGGTCAACTTTGCTTCAATGAAGCCTTGGCTGCGAGAGGGGAAGAGAGAGACAGAGAGGAAGGAGAGGGAGAGGGGTGGAGAAGCAGATGGGCGCTTCTCCTGTGTGCCCTGGCTGGGAATCGAACCCGGGACTCCTGCACGCCAGGCCAATGCTCTACCACTGAGCCAACCAGTCAGGGTTCTCACCTACTCTTATGGAATTAACTACTACCTATATTCTGATGTTTGCCAAATTGATATCCTCTGCCCCTAGCATCTGACACTGTGTAAACACACAATAAAAGCATATTTTACTTTTTCAAAATGAACAAATGGCTTTTTTGGAGGGGGACTCCTATTGTGTATAAGTTATTATTGTAGGTATTAGAAAAGTTTCCTGCTCTAACAGAACTTATATATAACCAGTATACAATTAAACAAATACATAAACTCCACAAATAATCAAAATAATTTCACATAATAAACAAACTAATTCCACATACTAACAGCAAATGCTCTGAAGAAATAAATTAGAGCAGGTTTGGGACTAGCTCATGGTAGTGATCATAAAGGTGTCTTTTGAATCACACTTCAGCTGAAATGATGCAAAGGAGCCAGCCATGCAAAGTACATTCCAGATAGAGAAACTAGTAAGTGAAGGGGCCTCTAGGTGGTAGACATAGAGGTTCAAGAAAGAGAATGAAGAGCAATGCAGTAGAACTTGGTGAGAGGGAAGGAGCTGATGGAAGTGGAGGCTGGTTCCTGTATCTAGGTCCTATGGGCTTGTTTGCCCCAGACTTCATGTCTTCCCTTTATCTTACTGCTGACCAGCCTTCCTAATACTGTACCTGCCTGATTCCTTGTAAGTCACTGAGTTTGTGATCCTTCTTTGTTTTTGGTAAACTGCACTGGTAGTTATAAAATGTTCTTTGCATTTGTTTACTTCTGGGCTTCTACATAAGCTGCTGCCTGTAACACCTTTCCATTAATACTTTGTGAATAAAGATTCAGCTCAGCAATTCACTCCATTCTAGAAAGGCTTCTCTGATTTCATCCATCTGGGTTAGACGGCCTTCCTCTATGATCCCAGAGTTCTACATGATGACTAAAGCATGGAAAAGTTGAATCACTTCTCCCAAATAATGTGACAGAGTCAGAATTTGAACCCAAGTGGTTCAGCCCACCCTCTTAACTGCCATGTGCTAGTCCTCATCTCATAAAGCTGTTGGCAGAACTACATGGGTTCATGCATACTAAGTGTTTGACACAAGTCCTGACATTTGGAAAATACTCAGTAAATGTCAGCTCTAATTACAGGCACAATCTCTGCCCCTGAGAAGAGAGGGAGTTAAAAGTCTAGTAAATATTACAAAAAAAAAAAAGTCTAGTAAATATATGAATAGGATGGAGAAAATTTGAATACCTACAGATCTTTAGCACAGTTTAATTGCTTCTCTCATTTGCATTCCTTTCTGCAAAGTGCCTGCCACTTAATAACAGTGATGATAACACTATCTCAAAAAGAAAGTGATCAATTCAGTTTTAGACACATTGAGCTTGTTTTTTGGAGGCACTTCTGGAATTTCCAATTAAAGATGACCAATAGGTTGGACAAATGGCAGCAAAATTCACCCTATTACTTAAGCATCATCCTCCACATCTAATCTGTAAACCAGGTCTCGTTGGTTCTTCTTTCAAAATATATCTGTAGTCTGCCTTC
The DNA here is from genome assembly GCF_036850765.1 of Saccopteryx bilineata. NCBI lineage: Eukaryota > Metazoa > Chordata > Mammalia > Chiroptera > Emballonuridae > Saccopteryx > Saccopteryx bilineata. The sequence goes on from NC_089490.1 coordinate 309,973,950, forward strand.
TCTTCTCCTCTGCCTGCACCCTCATCCAAATTACCACATCTCTCTGTGCCTCATCGTTTTCATCTGTAAATGGAGATAATAATAATATATATTTAGCTTATGAAGTTGTTTTGAGATTTGAATAAGATAGTTTATGTAAAGCACTCAGAATGCTACCTAGCATGTAGAGGAAGGAAGGACCAAAAGTAGAAAGAGGACCAAGATAGTATGGGGCCACGGAACCCACTAAATGAGTGTTTCTAGAAGAAAAGTAGTTATCAGAGGTTAAGAAGATTGGGAACTTCCAAACATGTGATGTCTTGCTCTGTTAGGACATGTTTACCTAAAAGTGGTCAGATAGGAAGTTGAACAAGGTTGTTCCACTCAGTCAGTTAATCCAAATAGTGTATACAACAATTATGTACAGAAAGGTTGAGTCAATTAGGGTATCTTGGTTAGAAGGAACAAGACTCAGCTAGAATCTAGTTGACTCAGGTCGCCTGTGTTGAGTCAAAACTTTTTGTGTTAGGCTACCTCATAGACTGCTGACCAGCCTGTGGATTGGTTTCCTTTGGGGTCAGCTGCCCATTCTTATTCAATCTGTGGAGACCCGAGAGGGGTGTGACCAAGACACCATGGCTGGCTAGAGCTGCCTTGTCAGCAGGGACTCAAGAATGAGCAGTTTCCTTCTCATTAGAAGTGACTCTGGATGTGGTGTGTGGCAAACACCATGACTGACACTTATAGTTGAGAGATACAGTTATGTTGAGGAATGGTATGAGGTATAAAGTCTAATGCCTGGTTGCGAGTCCCAGAAATCCAGTTCCTCTTTGAACCAGCTCTGTGCTTTGAGTAAGTTGCTAAATATCTCCAATGCCTACATTGTCCTTTATTAAGTAAATATCTTTATAATTTCGTAAGTTTTCGCTTATATGATACTAATCACCTTGAATCATCTGGGTACAAATAAACTTTGTGCTTAGTAGGAGAGATGGTTTTAATTGAATTGTTAAATGCTGAAACTTTTTTTTTTTGATGGCAGAGACAGAGAGAGGGACAGATAGGGACAAACAAACAGTGAGAGAGATCAGAAGCATCAATTCTTCATTGCGGCACCTTAGTTGTTCATTGATTGCTTTGCATATGTGCCTTGACTGGGGGGCTACAGCAGACTGAGTGACCCCTTGCTCAAGCCAGCGACCTTGGGCTCAAGCAGGATGAGCCTGTGCTCAAGCTGGCAAGCTCGGAGTTTCGAACCTCGGTGGTCCTCTGACCCTGGGTCCTCCATGTCGCTCTATCTACTATGCGACCGCCTGGTCAGGCTTGCTGAAACTTTTGTTAAGAGATAGTATTCAAGCTGGCACCATGCTAAGTAAATAAAACAAAAATGCAATTCCTACAAAAGATTTTCTTTTTCTTTCCCAGAGGTGTAGGAAGAAGAAATTCCTTAATGCGAATGAAAGATAATATGGCCAACTCCGGTAAGACAGTCTACACATGCACAATTACTGCTATGAATTTATCTCTTAAGAATTAAGGTAAAATGGGAAAGAAGAGATAGTCAAGGCTTTTATTCAAAGAAACAGGATACTGCACCAAGGAACTCTGAGAAGAAAGTGGAAAGAGAAGGAATACAATAAGGGAAAGTCCAATGGAACAAGAAGGCTGACCTAGGATAACAAAGCTGTTCACTGTGGATGGAAATTACTCCATGAAGCACCCCAAGTGGGCCAGTCAGGGTGGAGAAAGAACAGACAGGAAGCCATAGTATGGTGAGGGGACTCTAGGACAAGTAAGAGGGAACAATCGGTTAAATGCTGATGCACATCACATGTTGATACATAGTTATTGTTGCCTTTATTACATTGTGGAATTCAAAGTGAGAATGCCCAAATCTGACAGCAAATGTTTTTGTGGCGGCTGCCCAATGCTTTGTGGTGCTTACATTTCTGTTTTCTTCTCTCTTGACCCAGAAGAAACTACCCTGCTTCTCAACCTAAAATATATAGCTGGAGTAATGTCTCCAATTTTTAAAAAGTAAATACAATGAAATAATCAGGATTCTGGTCTCATACAATAGAATTTATTTAAAAATGTTGAGTATCAGATATAAGTTCTAGAAAGGCTTGAAAACCAGTCTTGGAAGCTATAAAGCAAAGCGCCATGTCCAACAACACACCACAGAAGTAGCTCAGGAATATATCAATGTCTCTGCTGCTAGACAGAGACACCACAGCTTGTCCAACATCTAGCCTGACGCTGGCACTAGAGATGGCCACTTGTACCGTGTGCCTGCTGCCTCGGAAAATGAATGGAGCTTCTGTCCCTGCTATTACTATTGCCAGAATGGACTCCCGAATTTCCTTCTTCTTTGGTCACTAGCTCCTGGTCAAAGTCTGAAGTGAGTGAATCTAATCAGAGGAGCCTATGTCATGTGCCAACACATTAGCTAAGTGAGCTGGTACCTGTTAAATTCAGGTTCTGTGGTGGCAGGTCGGCTCTGCCTCATAAAGTTTCTTATGCAGAGCAAAGAGGTTTAGATAGATACTGGGAAGCCAAAAACATTAAAAATGCATACAAAGCTTGTCTCTTAAGAATGCTTCATTTTGGTCAACAATTCTTTGATTTAGTTAACATAAGATATTTTAACATACAGCTCTCAATCTTCTACACATTTCCTTTCAGTGCTCAGTTCTCGGCAATTTCAGAGGAGTCCCCAATAAAGTGAAGACAGTACCCATTCATTATACCCTGTAACCTAAGGGTAATTTTCCCCTGTGAAATACTATGTAAATAGTTTTATAATTCAGAATTTTGAACATTTACTAACATTAAAAATCAAGATGTGTTTTTGTTCTGTAAAGATAATTGTTAATACATTAAATAAATGCCTGCCCATGAAAATAATGGAGAAGTTGAAAGAAAAGTTTATGTTATAAGAAACTTCTGCACTTAAGATTTGCCAAGACTAGGTGCATTACATGTTATAATACTACTGCTGCTAATAATTCAAACAAGGAGAGAGTAACACACTAAATATTTTATTTATTCTTAGATTTTTTAAAAGGATTTTTGTCTAGACCTTCATCAGTATGTACACACAGAAACTCCAACCTCTTTTTATTGCCAGTGCAACAGCTAGGCTGTAAATAGCAAGGTCTCTTATCAAAGCTATCTAATACTCACTTCACAATTGATTAGCAATGCCAGTTGTGGCACAGATGCATGTCATGTTTCTAATATTAATGACCCCTGTACATTCTCTCCCAACTCCTAGTATAGTAATTTAGGAGTTAGAAAAGTATAAACCAGGTGGGAATTAGACTATCCTCAAAAACCTGGGAGATTTTTGTCCACGTTTGTGGTAACGAGACCATATTTTCCCAAGTGATATGAATGAGGCATGAGTGGCCTTTCGTTGGTGCTTACTCACTCTCTGTCTTTCCTGTGAGTCATCATTGTTTTCCAGCTCAACTGCTGTGGCCAGCCTCGCTTTCAATGTGTCATTTTCATTCATTTGGAAACTAAAGAGCGATGCTTTGCACTGTGTTCTTCATGTCAGCAACCTAAGCTCTACTGGATTCAAATGCAGAGATGTGTTTGCAGCTAGTGCAAAGTGTTACAGGCTGCCAATCTAAACCAGGCAGCAACACTGAGCTTGAAGGCCCCTTCAGAAGGGCCTGAGGCCTGCACACTTAGGGCTAGTAGTAACACCTCAGGGCCAGCTACAGCAAGAAAGCTGCCTCTATTTTGCAATTGGGAGATATAGAGTGTGGCATGTAGGGTAGGTGTGGGCTGATAGAAGTCATTGTAAAATAGTGATGTGATATTTATACCTAAATTTTTTATGGGATGGGGACCTTGTAAGGAGTAAATGAGTTAATACATATAAAGCACTTGGAACAATGCTTAAACTTTGAAAATATGGTTTTCCATTTAATGTTTACAATAACTTTATTCAAATATAAAAATTGGGCCCAAAGAGATTAAGTAACTCACCCAAAGCCATCCAGCTAGTTAACGGTTTAGAGCCACAATTCAAACCAAGTTCTGCTTGACATCCAGAACTCCTGACTTTTCAACACCTAGAATTATATTCTGTTGTTAATAGAGGTGGAAAGACCAATTTAGGAGGTTGACAGAGTTGCAAAGAACCTGGAATTTTGAGAGAGAAATTGTTGGTTTGTAAAAGAGCTGAATGAAACCTAGCATAAGCTGATTCCTAATTTAAATTGTAAGATCTGTGATTGTTTCTGTCTCATTCACCACCTTCAATACTTAGCACAATACTTGGCACATAATAGACTTTCAATACATCTCAATACATTCTGTTGAATGAGTTATGAGAATAATTCTGGGAATTTATCACTTAAAAGCTATAATCCTGAAGAAAATAGAGGGAAAGCAAAAAGAGAGGGAGAAGTTGGCATGTTAATTCAAGAGAGATTAAGTAAATGTTAGAGTGACCATATTACCTGAGATGACTAAACAGAGATTTTACTGTGAACTGAGCTCAGAAGGCCCAGAGAAGTTAGCCACTGAGTTACAATGTTGACTATGTCATTAGAAAGAAAGATGCACACACAATTTTTCTCAGAGCAGCTAAGACATTCTGAGTCCTGCTTTCCTTTATTATTTGTTTGTTTGTTTGTTTATTTTAGTGAGAGAGAGGAAGGGAGAGAAAGACAGGAACATCAATCTGTTCCTGCATGCACCCTGACCAGGAATTGAACTGGTAACCTCTATGCTTGGGCCAACAATCTAACCAACTAAGCTAACTGTCCAAGGCAGTATTTTTATTTTATTTTATTTTTTAAATAAATGCGTCATGTGAAACTTTCTATTAATGATCTCAATAATTGTTTAAAACAGGAAATGAAATGGGGAGTTTAATGACTATTTCTTGCATTTTTGTTGATAAACAACAAATTTGACACTTGGATTTGATTTAAGGCTATTACGTAGTACCCAGAAGAACAGAGGGGTTGGATATCATAAAAAGTAAATTTTAAACAATACTACTCAGCAAAGTTCTTGGTAGGAGCTGGGTAGGAGGTAGAAAATGCTGAGGTTACCTTCTCTGTCCAGAGCCTTATGTATCAGTGGTCTCTGTGGCTGCCTGAGATGGCTATGTTTTTTGGAAAAAAAAAAAATAGCAGTCAGATTGTCATCTTTTTACTAATATATAAGCTCTTTCAGTATACCCTTTGTTAGCCATTCCCACCTCTACATGGAAATAGATCAGAGAATTATAAGTACAGTGCCTATGGCACATGAAGGATAGGGAAGGGAATTTATTCTTCCTCCCTATTCAACTCTTCAGAATTAAAAAATAAAAATTCAATAGAACCATCAAAAGCATACATCATCACCTATGACAGTTTTAAAGTAAGTTTCAGGATTCTGTTTATTCTTTTATGCCACACAAAAAATATTTGTTTTCTCTTCATTAAGAGAGAAAACAACAGCAAAATTATGAACACCTTTGTATAAGTCTACTAATACTGACAATTCTATGGTGTCATCTCTTCCTACCCGACCATATTGCCCGCCTGCCTGTTAGCACGACATTTCCTAGTGGCATCACTTACATGACTTTACATCACTAATACAAATTTCCGTTCTTTCCTAACTTGTATAATAATTGGTTGGTTATAGTTCCTTTCCTGGTATCGCATATATTTGAACATATTATCAAAGGAAAAGTTGTATTCTTTTAGCCAAGAAAACCACTAGCTATTATCTTTTTGAATTACTTTCTTTTTTTCCCCCTTTCTCTCCCACTACCACCTGTTCAAAGTCAGGACTCCCGGAGAGTGAGCAGGGACCACCAGGGACCCAGAGAAACTCTCATAACATTGGGTCCAGACTATAGAATACATGCTCCTTCCTCTTTTTCACACACACACACACACACACACACACACACACCCAAGTGATATTGCCTAACTCTGGGAAAGTAATATCAAAATTTCCCCCTGGATGTATTTTGGATCCACTGTTTCATTCATTAATTCATTTGTTTGTCAGTTCCTTTATTCAATAATTATATGGGTCAGATACTTCGCAAGAAATTAGAGATTCAAAGATCAGTAAAAGACAGCCAGTCCTTTCCCTTAGTGGTTTAGTGGGAGGACACACATTAGAAACAAATGATTGTAGTGATATACAGTTGTCCTTTGAACTGCATGAGTCCAGCTATACTAGGATTTTTTTCAATAATTACACAGCCTTTCCTCCGTATCCCCAGGTTTTACATCCACAGATTCATCCAAGTACAGATCATCTTTTCAATCTGCAGTTGGGAATCTGTGGCTAGGAATCCATGTATGTGGAAGACAGACTTAAGTTATATGTGGATTTTCAATCCTGCAGGGTCAGCACTCCTACTCTCTGCCTTGTTCAAGGATCAACTATATGATGAGGTCTGTGAAGCACATTATAAAACCATCAGAAATTACATGGTAAGCTCTGCTTGGTGAAGTTGAGGAGAGTTTTCTGGAGAAAAAAAAATAGCATTAATATTTAAAGATTAGTGTTCACTTGGCAAACAATGAAGAAAAGAACATTTTAGTAGGGGGGATGTCAGAAGTAAGGAATCATGGTACATTGGGAGATATACAAGTATCATATATCCTAATGGTTAAGATGACAGGAGCTGTGAGTGAGAAGGCTGGAAAGAGTAGTTAGAGCAACATCATGAGGGGCTTTGTCTGATGTGTTTCCCATAGAGAAGTTGGACTTTATCTTAAGGCCATAGAGGAGCCATTGAAGAATTTTAAGCAAGAGGGAGACATTGTAAGTATTCATTTTAGAGAAATCTGGCTTCAGTTTGGAGGAGAGATTACAAGAGGACTGGAAACCTGGAAACTATCTAATTTCCACTGGCAGAAGTGCTAAAGGACTGGTGTGAGGAGGGTTAGAAGTGTCTCCTACCTATGTGCTGGGTAGAGAATACTAGAAAGTGATTTATCAGGACTATGTCTAAGAGAGATGCTGAAGTTGAGTTAGAGTAGTATGTCAAAAGGGAACAATCAAAGATGGGGTCAGAGACCCAGAAGAGACAAAAGCAAAGAGTATCAGGTTGAAATACATGGAACAGATGGTCTGAGTAAATTCCAAGTGTAGAAGCCAGCACCCGAAGTGGGACTTGTATATTTTCACACATTTGTATGAGCAGAATGGGTTTGTTGAGTTGTTCATACCCAGATGAGACAGACCAGAAGCATGGAGACTCATTAGAACTCTGTTGTACTTGTCCAGTCAAGAAGTATCCAATAAAAGAGAATTGCAAAGTTGATGAGGAGGAAGAGATGCATTTTAGAGCTTTTACGTTGCTTTTCTGGGATATTTTCCAGGATAAGTTAACAGCATAATGTACCTCTAGATAGATAAAGTTAATTTATAACAAGAGATGGTTTTGTGCTAAACTATGGAGTTTAATTTTAGAGACTATCAAAGACAATGTTTCTACCTAATACTGAGCCTTTCTTTCTGGCAATAGATTTCAAGGACCAGTTTATGAATCCTTCCCTTGGTCTCTAACAAAACCTTATTAAGAGCATGTAGGAAGATACTTATTATTATACAGGGGAGAGGACATCCTCCAGGACATCTAAAGTAATTTCAAATTATGACTGTATAAATTAAAAAGCAGTGGGACAGAACACACACCATTGGAAGTTACCAACTCACTCGTCGGAGGACCGTTATGCCTACCCTCATTCTGTGAACAGAAATAATCAGAGACTATATTTAGTTCATGCAGTTTGGCCCAGAGCTGCTTCCTGCCTCCAGAAGGAAAGGGCGATGACAGGGCATTTAAAGCTGTAAGAAGTTTGATGGAGATGCCTGCTCTACTCTCCCTGCTGGAGTCGCTTGAGTGAACCATTGTCTGGCTCTAAAATCCAGGTGTAAGAGCTTCCTCTTCCTTCCCTTGCCCAGCTGGGTATCCAGTGGCTTACATGTGTCCTGGACTGAGGCATGTGGGTACCTGAATGTGATAAAATGTTTTGGTGCTTGTGGACTCAAAGCACTGGGGGGCGGGGGAGGGCAGTGAGCCTTCTGCAATTTCCTGGCAATGGCCAACTGAGGCCCAATAGTCCCCTTTTGCAGGGAATAGCCTGATCTAGCTTCAGCGAGCAAGGCGTGCGCCCCATGCGGCAGTTCTCCTTGTGCTAGTCAGATGGCATTAGGAACTCTCCTGGGAATATGGCCCAGGCATCCAATCCCAGACACAGTGTTCTGTCCAGACCTTTTCCTAGTTCCCATAACTTTATTTTTCTCTCACCCACTTTTTAGATAATGGAACTCTGCTCTCCCTTTCAAAGGTGGCCACCCTGACTACTCAGGTTCCCTTTGGAAGGGAGGTTACCCTAAGTCCTTATATTCTCCTTTCAAGCTTGCTTAACTATAATCTTTGTGGTCCCACCTGGTCTAAGGGTAGCTGCACTAAATCTCTGTTTGCTTCTTCCTAAGGGCTGTCTCCAGGGAGAACAAGAAGAAAAACACAATACAGACATTCTCAAGCAGGTGTTCACTCCACAGTCTTAAATTTTCTGTTTCTGATGGCTTTATGAGATGAGAATGTAACAAAGTCCTCGGTGAGAAGGAACTAAATGGCTCTGTGACAAAGGATAGTCACCCTAAACTTTAATTTAAGAGGTGTATTCAGATGAATTGCAAGACCTGTGATCAGGTCCAGTCTGAGAAAGGGGTAGAATATGTAAAACATCAGGAACTTGAGCCATACAAAATCACTTCAGGATTGTAAAGCAGAGAGAAATAGGCTGTTCAGATTAATGTTGATCTTTGCTGCTGATACCTATTCCCTGAAACCTGAACAGGGCTAAACTGTCAATAAATATACCTTTATAATTAAGCATACAAACCTAGCATAGGACCTCCTATGTTAATCTATTACATTTATTTTCTAAAGTATTTTTTAAATTTAATTATGTATTTCTTGTGTAAGCGCATGCCTTAGTTTTCAGGTTGCAAGAGAAAAACTCAATCCAGTGACCCTAAGTTTATTTAAGGAGCCAGCAGCAGCCCTGCTGGAATGCTTGGCTCACTAGTTTGTTAGCTCCAACCTCTCCCCATCTTGGCTGTTTCTCACCTCTAACTTCCCCAGTGAGAGGCCTTGGGGTATGTAACTGGGAGGGTTAATCACAGTGTTCCAGGCAGTTTTGGCATGTTGCTGTGTGTTCCCTTTCACATTGCTAATCAAGCCAGGTTCATTCTCAACACCTAACAATCCTCACCAAACACCCTGAGCACAGGTGACGCAGTTAACAATCCATCAATGAGAGGCAGGGCGGGCAATTAGAATAGAAATTTAAGAAGCTCTCTAGTTAATAAAACATATTTCTGTAGAAATAGAAACATCCTATCTATTTAAATTTAATAAACTATTTTTAATTTTGTGATGATATGTAAAATAGATTTGGAAATGACTACCATATTATGGTCAAGGACTAAGAAGAGAGGGCATTTTTCCTTTCCACCATTTATTGGCCAATTTTATTTATTTATTTTTTCCCCTTTCACAGTTAAATACCTTTATTTTAATATAAATATTTTATATAAAATATGAATTGGCCATTTTATATACAATGTAAATTATTATATTTGTCAACACATACATTTATCTATAAACGTAATAAAATATGAGATATGCAGACTGAGTATACAGACAGACAACAGCCAGGCCACAGATAAAGTTGAACTCTGACTCACAACCTGCAGCAGTGTGCCCAGGAAACCAACCCCTTATCTAGAATAATCAGCCTTGAAACCAGCCTGCTATAAATCAGGCTTGCAGGAGGCCAGATTGCTATCACTAGTAATAATCCTGGAAGCCAAACAATAATTTATGTAGCGATTGCTCCAAAATGGCCAGAATTTCATTCATAACTAACAGCTTTCCTGATTTTTTTCCTGCATTTTCTGTTTTGGACTAACTAGCAAAAGCCAAATGTGCCCCCTTGACCACATAGGATACCTGCTCTGGTCAGTCTGCCCACAGCTTCTCTATGCCAACAGCCTTTACTCAGAGCACACTTGCTGCCTCTTTCCCCACTATAACATTGCCTACACCTCTGCTTGCCTTTGAGTCTGTGCCAAAATAGTGATGGTTGCTTACTTCCTTGCTATAGCAAGCTCATAGTAAATAGTCTTTGCTTTTCTCATTTGGTTGGTCTTTGTTTATTTCTACAGATAAAATACATAAATAAATTTATATGAAATAAAGCAGCACATGTTCTTTTTAAAGAATTTAAGCAAAATATTTATATAAAAACAGCAAAAAAGTGAAGTTCATCTAAAATTCTATTACTCTGAGATATCCATCACTAGTACCTTTGGTTATCATTGTTTTTATGTATATTTTTGGAGTATATATAAAAATATAAATAAATAAGTAAATAAATAGATGTGTTTTTACCTGAATAGTATCATATCATATATTCTGTATTTATCATGCACACATCATACTACCCTGTTTGTTTAAGTTCTACTATCCCAATTCTGATCCTTGACCATTTCAAGTGAACCAAGTTAGTACCTAGTGAGTGTCTTTTTATAGTTTAATAATCATTTATATAATTCTATATATAGATCTACAATAGTTGTCAGTCTATGTAATCTACATAGATTTTTTGGTAATATTTTTTAAAGTAAACAAATTATATACTGTATTTTTCTATTTCTGCTTTTCTCCTTTAACAAGAGCTTATGGGTCCTTCCAGATCATCTTGTATTGTTCTAGTTTCTTCTTTTTAGTGGCTATGTGGCATTCCATGGGCATACCACAACTTATTCATCTATCCACCCTCATTGATGGACTTTATGTTTTCAGTTCTTGGATCTTACACGCATCCTGTGTATTGGTGCTTTTATTTCCAAAGGATAACTTCTGGAATGGGATTAGATTTTATAGATATCACTATATTGCTTTCCAAAAAGCTGTAACACTTCAAATTTCACCAGGCATGTATTTTAATAAATTTCCCTTCTACCATTCCAATGCAAGAAAATTGAAACATAAATAAATTTATACTAGGCTATTATTTAGCAATATTTGATGAAATTTATAGATTTGACAGGGAATTTTTCACTTAGGTTAAAATAACTCTCTATAGAAAAGTGGTTTGTGTCACATGGAGATAATTCTTTTAGTCGAAACCATCTTCAAGAAAGGCTTTAACAAGCCTGATGCCAATCTTGTTATGATCACATCTGTTAAAGGCCAAGCACCTGAACCATCTGTGTCTGTCCTGGAAGAGGACAAACATTAAGTCATATCATGTTTATCTTATTGAAGAGCGGAATCAGGTAAGGATAAATGGGTTGTTAGTATATGATCCTGGGAAGTTATTACTGTGACATTAAATAAAATAGACTAACACTCTATCACTTGTTCTCTACAAAAATTAAAAAAGCTTTAATTCTTGGAAATGAGAGAATTTGTTTTCTAGAATTTGGATTGGTCAGTGGCATGATATATTAAAACACATAAAGATACTTTATCATATTCTTTGTCATTTGTAGAAATACTTTTGGGGACCTACTGAGCCTGTGAGGAGACAACCATGAACCTGACTCAGGGCTAAATGGATCTCCTATTGGTGGCTGAGAGTAAAAATTTGGGCTGGCTAGACTTGGTGCATCTGTGCTGAGGTACAAAAGGCAGAGCATGACTGGCACTGCATCCGAGTGAAGACTGCAAGGACCAGTGGAAACTCAGCAAGGGCACGAAATCTCTGAGGTTTGAGCCAGCTAGCTAGGAATTCCTGCAACCAAGGCTGTAGAGATGATGGGAGCTACATATTGGCAAGAAAAGGCTGAGGCTCTAAGCCCCAAAAGAAATTTTGCAAGGAAAGGAAATTCACTGATAACACTATGGATAAATACACAGCAGAGACACATGTTCTTTAGGCAATGTAAGCAAAAAAAAATTAGCTGGTAAAATTTCCCTTAGTTTCAGGGAATAGTGGACATGGGCTAGGCCTTGCTTAATATTATTTTTTTAGAGAACCAAGCAGAGGCGTGTAGGCATCATTCCTCAGTCCCTCCTTTGTTGAAGACTGACCCATTTTCAGTCAAGAGGCACAGCAGTTTACACATTCTTGTGGGGCTTTGGGGTTCATAGTACTCCCAGGCTGCTTAATAGAATTCTGGTCACTAAGTGATCCAGATTCAAAGCAAAAGAGCAACTGAATCTAATATGTGTATATTTTTTGTATAGCTATAAAAAAACAAAGAAAAATAAAACCCACATCCTGTTTGGAATAATTCCTATCGGAACTAATTTCTCCTTGAAACTTCAAATAAAGGAAGTGGGGGATCTACTCAAGAATAGAATTTTTTTATATCGTTTTGAAATAAATAAATTATATTAGTTATAGAAAGTCAAGAGAGTTTATATTTTGAAGGTTTTGTTTCCTTTAATGTGGCTCCTTCTTAGGAATGTTATGTCTCAAGAATACTCCTTGTTAAAATAAGCTTGGGGACAGTACGTTGTGGTGTCCCTTGGAAGAAAACCTGGCACCTTCCTCCCCTCCTGTTGAGCAGTGGCCCTCCACAGGTCTTGTTCTTATTCATTGATTTGTACATTACAGAAGGATTCTAGAAGGATGTTACAGAGCACAGTGTGAGAAAAAAAATATTAGTTTAAATGTGCAAGTATGTGCAGCTAGAATAGGATATTTATAGTCCAAAGAAGTAACTGTGGCTGTTACATTTTCTGAATTGTCTTGTTTAAAGATTTTACATGGGAGTTTTGGAGAGTGGAGAGGGGATGGGGAATGATGGGAAGAAATAGGGGAGTGTTGGGCAAATAAATTTGTAAAATGTGATTTTTATGTTTGCTCACTTTTATTGTTAAAAATGGCCACTGCCCAGGTATGTGATCTGTGAAACTGCTAATTACCTTCCTGCTTGGGAAGGGCCACTGTTATGCTAATGTTTCTGGAGGAGCGATTTTCACGTCAAAAAGTTTTAAGAAGAAGGAGGAAGGAAAGGAAAGAGGAAGGGAACCATTTTTGCAGAGTGAGAAGCCATGTTGGCAGATGAGAACCAGAGGGGTGAAGGGCTATGTGAGCGCCACGGAGACTGGTGGGAGCCTTTGATTCTAGGAAAAACTGGAACAGATTCTTTTGGTTGTGGAACCAGAGAATGTGTGAGTGGGTTTTGGTGCCCTGAGTGTATTTACTCGCCAGCCGGTTTTGAAGCTAGAGTAAAGGAATGGCCCACCATTTTTTGGCTCCGCAGTTTCTTTACCGTCTGTCCGAATCTAATGGGAACCTGAACCTGCATGTGAATGGCCACAATGACTGTAACTACTGGGCCTATAGGGAGCCACTAGGCAATGCTAAGAAATCAAAAGAATCCTGCAACTAGTTAAAGCAAAATAAATAAATAAATAAAAATTTAAAAGAGAAAAGACAAAACAGAAATAAATATATTGTGATGATAAAAAAGTAGCAAGACAATTCCTGGTCCACAACTTCAAATGTCTTGAAGTGGTGCTGATATACAACAAATCTCACTGTGCTGAGGCTGCTTACAACGTCTCCTCAAAGAACTGCAAAGCCATTGTGGAAAGAGCAGCCCACCCCATCACCAGGCTGTGCAGGGAAGAAAATAAAAAGACAGATTGTGTGCACATTGTGCTTGTGCTAATAAAATCATAAAATTATGCCATCTGGCATTTTAAAAAAGAAAAGAATTAAAAGTGACTAAAACACGAGAAAATACAGACTTTTTGTATATTGTTACAGATATTAAAATGTAAAAATTAAATAGTAAGGAAGACTAAATAGACTAAATATAATTAAGATAAAAGAAAACCACCATATGCAAAGAAGTTATTTAAAAATAAATATGATAATATATGTTAAAATAATGCAGTCAAGTAAAAGATTGCGAAATTTAAAATGTTAAAACCCAGAGTTAAAAATGAAAGTAATCGGCCTAGCGTGCGGAGGACCCGGGTTCGATTCCCGGCCAGGGCACACAGGAGAAGCGCCCATTTGCTTCTCCACCCCTCCGCCGCGCTTTCCTCCCTGTCTCTCTCTTCCCCTCCCGCAGCCAAGGCTCCATTGGAGCGGAGATGGCCCGGGTGCTGGGCATGGCTCTGTGGCCTCTGCCTCAGGCACTAGAGTGGCTCTGGTCGCAATATGGCGATGCCCAGGATGGGCAGAGCATCGCCCCCTGGGGGGCAGAGCACCGCCCCTGGTGGGCGGGCCGGGTGGATCCCGGGCGGGCGCATGCGGGAGTCTGTCTGACTGTCTCTCCCTGTTTCCAGCTTCAGAAAAATGAAAAAAAAAAAAAAAAAAAAAAAAAAAAAAAAAAGAAAGAAAGTAAAAGTGGTAACAGATAAAAATTCTAGGGCTAACATTTCTATGTGGGGGACAAATCTCCAAAGATTCCACTTCCTTTCAAGGTAAGTTCCTAGATTGCTGAAGACCAAGAATAAGGACCTAAGGCTTCTTGCTGGTCCCTTTCACTGTTGGCTCCTGCCCATGTCCACTTGTCCACTTGGTTGAATGCTGTCTGTGCTGTGGGACAGCTGTGCCTACCCAGCTACACACAGCCCAGCCTGAAGCACCTGCAGTGGCCTTGCATGCTGGGAAATGCTGTCAAAGTGTGGGCTGGAGGACAGGCTCCCAAGATGCCAAGGAAGTGCGTAATGCTTCAAAATGTTTCAGGTTTAAAAATATTTATAGACAGATGTATTTGGGTTTTTAATTCACTTTAACTGTTTGCATGTTGCATCATGAAGTTGTCTTACCCAGTTGGTAAAATCTAGCCATGGCATTGAGTGTACTCAAGGCATGTTTTCCTGTAATGGACTTGTGGGATGAACTAAAATTAGAAAAGAAAGAGTTTAAAAAATCCTGGGAATTTCAGGTTCCCAACACAGAACTGGATGCAAAGGCCATTCTTGGCTGGAATTCAGTGAGGGTTATGGGGCAGATCCTATAATCATGTTCTTTAACCAATGTTTCTCACTTGCTCAACTCTGCACACGTGTTTTATAACATAGTATTTAACCCCTAATGCAATGACCTCAATTTAAATGACTTACAGTAACAAAGAGATGTTTGCCAAATTCAAAACTCAATAGCATTTAGAGAATTGACTTACAGTGTTCACTGTTTCATGGAAATGTGCCAAATCATGTCACTTCATTTGTACATGTTGTTGTACTCAGATGGCTTTACATATGCTGTATGTGTAAAAATATCTTCTGGTCTTTTTTTTTTCTTCTAGAACCACATGTATAGCCAAAATATTAGTACTATGTGTATTGATTTATGAATGTTTTACGAGATTATTAAAAGATGTATCCATTTAGGGATGACTTTTTTTCTCCTCATATATGCAATACCCTTGTCGGTTGGTGGTCTTGCATCCCACTTTACTGAAGAGTTGAGGCAAATGTGAAAATAATGCAAGCTCCCACCACCATGTTTAACCAATTACATTCATCTAGGCCCACAAAGTCTGCTTTCCCCTCATGACTATTGGTGAACCCTCTGCACCCCCAACCCCTCCACTTGGCTACTGGAGCCATTCTGCTTGCTTCCTTCAGGTCATGTCTCCAGCAATGATTCTCTCTTTCCCTATGGAGCATCACTTTTTTTCTTTTTACTAGAGCAAATCCATCAGCAGACAAAATGCCACAACTCCAAAACCATTTTCCCGCCAGTGGACAGCATGTTTTCAGCTCAGCCACCAGAGCAACCCTGTAAAAACACGAGTCACTTCACGTTGATCCTCTGCTAGAAGTCATCTGATGGCTTCTTATCTCAGTCAGGGAAAAGGGTAGTCTTCAAAGTGGCCAACAAGACCCAACTTAATTTGCTCTTCCCCTACCTCATCTCTTTTTTCCTCCTTATTTGCTGTGCTTCAGCCATATTGAATTCCCTGCTGTTTCTTAAACACACCAAGGGTGTCCCGAGCTCAGAGACTTGGCATTTGCCTTCTTCTTCCTGGAATGCTTTCCCCTAAGCTCCTGCTCCCTCACTCCTATAGGACTTGGCTCCAACATCACTTTATTGGTGAATTCTACCTTGACTACCTTTTAAAAATTAAATGCTCTATTCCTACTCCCTATCCCCTTCTCTGTTTCACTGCTCTCCCACCCCCTGCCAATACCTAACCCAGGATTTATCATCTTCTATACAAGTCATTTTCTTATTTATTCTGTTTTTCCTCCACTAGTATATCAATATCATGGAGGCAGGAATGTATAGGCACTGCTCATATAGGTATATATGAATAGGTACATAATAGACTCCCAATTAGTGTTTATCATTTGGATAAATGAAGAGGTAAATTCCATAAGAGCAGGGACCTTGTTGGCTTGTCCATTGCTCTGCCCCCAGTGACTAGGACACTGTCTGGCTCACAATAATGTTGCACTAACTATTTTTTAAAAGAATGGAAAAATGACTCAAGATAAAAACTAAGAAAAACTGTGCAGTACCATCTTATGGCACTGAGCAACCCATCTACCCCACACTACCTCTGAGATGGCTATCCAAAGAGTTTACTTTCACTTTTATTTGGCTCTGAAATGGTCCTAGATGAAAACTTAATTAATTATAGACTTTAGCCTTAGCTGATCCCTTGCCCTTGGGGGCAAGCCTGGGGAGGGGAAGGTGTAGATTGGGGAGGGCAGTGGAGAAAAGTTGAGATTATAAATGCAAGGCCAGTAATTTTGTCCCATTATCTATTGGGTTGAATTTATTTATTCATTCAACAAATATTCATAAAATTTAATCTATGTGCTGGACATTAGAGATACAATCCACTCATTCATCCTTTCATTCTACAATGCTGAATGTTGCCCCTGTTTGGGCAGCTCCAAAATATCCTAGCATAGTGCTAAAAGTCTAGATGCAGGGACTTGAGTCTCAGCCTCAGGGAATTGTGAGGAAACTAATTACAATCCCTTCCTGGAAGGAGGAGGCAACTGGGAGGGATTTATTCAATTTGAGATTAATGTTCACTGGTAGTCCTACCTGATCCATAGGATACTTTGCACCCAAAGAAACAAGGAAAGCTCCAAACTGTCCTGGCTTTTAAGCTTTCTTTAAATGAGTCTGTTATTTGACTCTCCTTTGATGCTAAAAGAATTAGAGCTTAGATTCACCTGCCAACAGTCTTTATTCCTTATTCTTGGTAGCCAATATCTTTTTCTGACCTAAAAAACTAAAAGTCTTTGATTTAATTCTGTTCTATTATTTTAAGAATCTTTGTCTTTAGCATTTATTTTGTTTCTGGCGGTGAGATTTATATTTATAGCCAGAAATAGATTATGAACAAGAATGTTCTCTTAACCACCCAGTAGCCAAACCTAAGAGAGTACTTTGTACATAGTATCCAGCAGCAATTTATTTCATTCATTGTGTGTTTTTGCATGCCAGGAGAAAGTCTGTGTTTTCCTTCCTGTAGGCACCATCCTTATCTTTTTTTCTTAATGCACTTTTGCTGTTTACCACATACCTATACAACAAAAAAATGGCAAAAATTAATCACATAGTATATAGAGTCTCTCTTTTCACTGGTATGAATATAATTGAGGGTTGGGGATATGAATTATTCTTTTAAAAAGCCTGATTGTGAAAGGAAGCCAAGAAGGTGGAAGCCAGGAGAGGACAATGAGTTAAGTGTGGGTTTCTGAAGTAGGATGGGAGTAACTGTACCGTGTATATATGACCAGAGGGGGGTCAACTGAGAGAAAGAGATTCAGAATATATAGAAGAGAAAGGAAGTAATTATGTAATGAACAAAAGAATAAATTAATTGTTGAGAGGTGGAGGATGTAGGAAGTGGGAGGGAAAAAATGGGCTTGAAGAGAATGTTGAAGGCTTAGAACAGCCCCTAAAGCTCCTAAAGCCAATAGATTGGGGCTGACCAGAGGCAGCAGCTGGTAGAGACCCTCATATACTCAGAGGCGTGGGGATCACAATATCACTTCACCTGGATTGGAATTAGAAATAGTCCTTGTGAAGGCCTGCCCCCATATCTGGCACGTAGAGGCCCATGGGGGCTGTAATAAATTGTTATTATGGAATCCATGTATCACTTTGGGAGTGTTGATATAAGAAAGTCCAAACCTGTAGAGAATTTTCACAAAAATTTGAGTATTTGAGTGAAACAGAGGACATGCCTGGAAGCAGGTTCTCAAAAGACTGAGATAAACGCTTCAAAGAAATGACAGTTCATAACTTCTTTTATGTATTTGGAGTTAAGGAGGAAGTATCAGGATTATTATATGAAGGTGAGAAGAAAGTAAGGCAGGGATTGGATTACAGATACAGTGATACCTCAATAATCCATCCTAATACAATTGACGAAATCCAAAACTGAAGAAAACTGAGGCAATTATTTCCATATGAATCAATGTAAATCCAATTAATTTTTTCTAGATGCTACAAAATACATACCAAAAACACATTACACTGAATATTGCATACTCAGTAATCACTTACATGTAATTGTAGTATTAGCGCTTGCAATCAATTAAAAAAGCACAAAAACACTGGGAAGCAATGGAGTTGTTTGGCTAGAGGCACGGGGTGATACACAATGAAAAACAACACCACACTGAGCAGGAGAACGCATGGGTCATCCTCTGTTTTTGCAAAATTAGCAGTGAGGTCACGTGGGCATGCCAATAATATCCGAGGCAACTGACGAAAACTGACAAAATTTTCGCGGAAAAAAATCGACAAAAACTGAAAGTGGCAATAACTGAAGTCAATGAAAACCAAGGCATTACAGTACTATAGTTAAGATGACATATTCTTTTGAAAGTGACCACTAGAAGGAGGGGTTTGAAAAGAGGCATTTCAAAGGTGAGTTAACCTAGATGCACAGAAACAATGGATAGGGCTTGCTTAAGGCAAAGATAAGCCTTATAATAAAAGAGTTATATACCTGCGGTGTGACTACCCACTATGACCTGCCCAGTTAGGAATTTATGATCAATCACTAGCCTGTGAGGTTAGTTTCCATAGTTATTTTCTCTGTTTTGTCCACAGGAGAAAATAATTATTAAAAATATTCTAAAATAATTTCAGACTAAAAGTTGCAAAATAGTGTAAAAACTCCTGTTTAACTTTCAACCATTTTTACCAGATGTGACTATTATACTATATTTGCTTTATTATTCACTATATACTTCTCTCTTTCTATGTGTACTATATAATTTTTTCTGAAATGTTTTAAAGTAAGTTGAGATATAATGACCCTTTACCTCTAAATACTTCAGTATATATTTTCTAAAAAACATGCTCTTACATAACCACAGAGTAATTATTAAAATTAAAAAATTAGCAACAATCTAAGATTATTATCTAACCTACAGCCCTTATTCAAATTTACTCTGGTAAAAATTTAAAAACTGAATTATTATACCTGTCATCTTTGAATAGACTAGGAGGGAATCTTCTTTTGAGATTATATATTTTCAGTAGAACAGTGAAAAAGCCATAAGAAAAAAATCAACACATTTTTAATTTAATTTAATTTAATTTTTTTATTTATTCATTTTTAGAGAGGAGAGAGACAGAGAGGGAGAGAGAGGAGAGAGAGACAGAGAGAGAGAAGGGGGGAGGAGCTGGAAGCATCAACTCCCATATGTGCCTTGACCAGGCAAGCCCAGGGTTTCGAACCGGAGACCTCAGCATTTCCAGGTCGACGCTTTATCCACTGCGCAACCACAGGTCAGGCAACACATTTTTAAATAAAACTTATTTAATAGCTGTATATTCAATTTTTAAAAAATTGATTGGCTTAAAATTATTTGCAGTGGTTACAGGAAAAGGTTCAGTCTATTTAAATTAGATCACTAATGGGATTTTTGATAAAGACAGAAAAAGAAGAAGATACCTGGGTCATTGTTTTTACAGTAATTTGCCATAGAACTGAGGATTATTTTAGAAAATTGCTATTGAAGGTGTAGAAATAGAGACTATTATATTTCTGAATGCTTCTTCTAAAATGAGGAATTTTTATTTCTAGAATGCAAGAATGTCAAGATGTGTCCAAAGAGGAATATATTGCTCTGAGACCATTCTCACACTTAATAGCCAGGGTCCCACAGTCAGGGGAAGGCAAAGGGCCCACCTTTTCAAAGCTAAGAAGGTTATAAAATTCCTGGACTAACAGCAAAATGACAACATGATGAATGAGCAACCATTTTAAATGAGAAATGATCATAAATCCTTAGGGCATCCTGGCTTATCCTGCTTATTTTACTGTCTTATTTGTTTGTTTAAATTACAAAGGCAATACACCAAAATTCTTACTCTATTAAACTGAATCTTACGAAGTTTCCATTTTTGTAGGTCAAAATGGTCGAAGGGCAGCAATATCAAATAGCTCACTCTAATAAAAGAGGTGTAACCTAATAAAAGATTCAAACAATAAAACAAAATGTTAAAAGGTATTTATCCTTACTTCCACTAGCCTTCCCAAAAGTAACATTTATTAAAAATTTAAGTGTATTCTTTCATTTTTTTCTATTTATTTGCATCATATATATGTTTTAAATGTGTATGTGGGATCAATGTTTTAAATGCCTTCCGGGCCCTGGCCGGTTGGCTCAGTGGTAGAGCGTTGGCCTGGCGTGCAGAAGTCCTGGGTTTGATTCCTGGCCAGGGCACACAGGAGAAGCGCCCATCTGCTTCTCCAGCGATGGCCCGGGCTGGGGATGGCTCCTTGGCCTCTGTCCCAGGTGCTAGAGTGGCTCTGGTCGCGACAGAGCGACGCCCCGGAGGGGCAGAGCATCGCCCCCTGGTGGGCAGAGCTTCGCCCCTGGTGGGTGTGCCGGGTGGATTCCGGTCGGGCGCATGCGGGAGTCTGTCTGACTGTCTCTCCCCGTTTCCAGCTTCAGAAAAATACAAAAAATAAAATAAATAAATAAATTCCTTCCTTATATGTACTATGCATGCAAGATTTTTGCATGCCAGAGAAGTTGGTAAATGTGTAAAATAGCCCACACTATTGTTTCATAGTTTATGTAACCATTTACTATTAATTTTTTTGTTAATATGTAACTAAACTTTAAATGTTTTAGATAGTACTAAATTAAGATTATAATGCATATTTATTGGTATATATGGACACAATTTCTTTAAATTCTTAGCAATGGAATAGCTGGACGTGAGATATATGCATTTGTAATTTCACTAAGCACTGCCAAATTCCCTTCCAAAAAGAGTTAACCAGTTTGCTCACTGTGATTATTTTCCTGCATCCCTGTTTATACTAGGTATTACAAATCTTTTAAATTCTTATTAATCTGATGGGAGAAATATAATATTATGTTAATATATATTTTCTTGATTACTAGTTAAGTCAGACAACTTTTGATAGGTTTTTATTGCTCATTTATATTTCTTCTGCCAATTACCATTTTGTAACCTTTCATTTGTATGTAGATTGAATACTAATTCTCTATTTGTTTTACATACTATTATTTTCTACAAGTATTGTTTTTTAAGTTTATTTGTGGTAAATCTGATTATTAAAACACTTTTAGTTTTATTTACCTAAATCAATCAATCTGTCCCATTTTGAACGCTGAAAGCTTACAATTTAGGAAGAACTTTTCTTATCCTTAGGATTATAAAACTATTTTTTCTGTGTGTTCTTATTCTAATTTTTAATTCTATTTTTCACCTTTAGTTTTCTATTACATTTGCATTATTTTTTTGTGTGTATAATTTGAAGTAAAGGTCTGATTTTATTCTTTCCAAATAGGTATTTATTCTAATATTCAATTTATTCTAATTGAATAAATATATCCTTCCCTAACTGATTATAAATGCCATCTTTATGGAATATAACAAAGTCCTACTTATAAATGGGTTTTTTTCTGGACTTTATATTGTTTTATTTATCTATATATTTTAATATCTATATCATATTACTGTAATAATAACTGTAACTTCAAAGTATTTTTAAAAATATGTGAAAGCACTATACTATTTCCTTTAAAAAAATCTTTGCTATTACTTGGTATTTTCTTTATAAGAAATTTAGCATTGGATTAAAATTCATAAAATTCTTATGGAAGCTTTATCTAGTATTACACTGAATGTATAGATTGATTGAGGAAAATGGATATTTTTACAATTTTGATTTTTTCCATTCAGAATCTTATAATTTTTGTATTTAGTTTGGTCTTTAAAATCAGTCCTTATTGCCTATAGCCACTTTCTCCATTGTTTTCTTGTGCTCTTTCTGATAGGTTTACCCATAGCTCTTTGGTTTTGATCCTATTATCAAGGGAATAATTTTTATTATGCTTTGTAATTACTATGGAAACAGCAATGAGACTGATTTTGTACATTGATTTTATGTCTGACCATCCTATTAAAATTTCTGTTACTTTTAATAGGTTTCATTGACTAATTTTTTAAGTGGACAATGATTGGAAAATAAGAAATTTGTCTTTTCTGATATTTATGCCTCTTATTTTTTTGTAATATTACTTGACATGCTGTCGCAGTGACAATAAACTACTCAGAGACCAGATGACATTCTCCGAGGGGCCAAGAGGAGGCAACAGCCCCGGTCTGCAGACTGAAGGACTGAAGCCCCGTCCCCAGCCTTACTCAGGTATTTATTAGCCAGTACAAATAACTCAAGGAAGCAGGCAACAGTTTTAAGGGGGTGAAGTAAAGTGCAAGGAACATTCTGACTTCTAATCTGTGTTCTGAGAGCCTAAACATTTTCTGTTGCTGAATCTTATCCTGCTGTTTCCAGCACGCACTGTTTCCAGTTTGGGTAAGAGAAGCCCCTGGACTCTCGTCCACTCAGGTTTTTCACCCTAGGCACCCCTCTGTCTTTAATTCTTCACAGCTTATTTCTATCACACACATTCCCAGGATAATGTTGAATAGCAGTGGTATTAGGAATTATTAGGAATTCTTGTTTCATATCTGAATTTAATGGGATTGCTTGTGTATTCTTATTAGATAAGTAATATGTTTACTTAGTGTTTCAAGAGGTTACTCTTTATTGGTCAAAGAAGTTTCTAATCAATTTTACCCTAGCTTTCCATTTTTTTTAAAGGTCACATTTTAAAAGTTGTATAATGTACATATACTAACATGCACAGATCTTAAATGTTCAGTTGTGTTTACTCATTTAGTCACAACCTAAAATAAGATGAAGAGTATTACTGTGACCTTCAGAAAATTTCCTCATTCTTTTGCCACTCAATTCCTCTCTTTCTCAGAGGCAACTGCTTTCTGACTTTGATCCCTGTTGACTAGTTTTGCCTGCTCTTGGACTTCATTTAAATGAAAACATACTTTATGTATTCTGTTGTGTTTGATTTCATTTGCTCATCATAGTGTCTGTGATATTCCCTCATGTGGCTTGTGTCAACAATTGCTCCTTTTTACTTCTGAGTAATATTTCATTGGATAAATGTGCAACAAATTATTTATACATTCTCCTGTTGATGGACATTTGGGATTGTCCCCAGCATTTGGCTATTATAAATAAAATTTTCATAAATATTCTTTTAAAAGGTCTTTTTTAATTTAAATTTTTGATGAACATTTGTTTCACCTCTCTTTGGTAAATACGTAGGAGTGGAATTACTCATTCACAGGTAAGTATATGTTTGCCTTTAAAAGTTACTGCTGAAGAGTTATCCAAAGTGGTTATACCATTTTACATAAGCACCAGCCATGTATGAGAGTTCTAGCAGCTTCTTAGTCTCTCCAGTATTTGGTGTAATTAGTCTTTGCCATTCCAGTGTGGTTGAAGTGCTGTCTCACTGTGGTTTTAATTAGCATTTCCGTGATGATTTTGAGTACTTTATCATAGGCTCACTGGCCATTCATATATCTTCTTTATTTAAGTGACTGTTTATATCTTTTGCCTATTTTTTTAGTTGGTGTCTTTTTATTGTTGATTTTAGAAGATATTTATATATTTTGAATATAAATATAATGTCATATATAGATACTTTGAATCTATTTCTCATCTGTGACTACCTATTTATTTTTTTAATGCTAACTTTTGAAGAGTAAAAACAGTTAAATTTTGATGATAGCCAATTTACTAATATTTTATTAAGGCCTTTTCTTTCCCTTTCAAGAAATATTGGCTTACTCCTAAGGTAACAAAGCTATTTTCCATTGTTGTCTTCAAGAAACTCTATAGCTCTGGTTTTAGGTAAGTGTATGATTCATTTTAAATTACTCTTCGTGTGAGATGAAATCAAGGTTCATTTTTTTCCCACTATATATATTTTGTGTGTGTGTGTGTGTGTGTGTGTGTGTGTTTGGGTCTGGGGAAAGGTAAGCAAAAGTCCCAAGGCGCCCCAAGATCTGCCTCTGGCTGCCTCTGTCTGCTGGCTGCCTGTTAGGCTCAGTTACTGAAAGAGTCTATGGTGGAGTTGGAAGGATGGGGCTAGTGGACCACTTGTGAGGGGGAGGTGCAAGTCAGGGTTCAGGGAAGGTGTGGGTGCAGCCCCAACCCCCCAGACTCACAGTTCTCAACTTGTCCTGGATTTTGCCCTGCCCTCAACCAGGCAGAGCCACAAGGAGTCGGGTAGGTAGAATCTCCAGAGCTGGAGGGTCTGCAGTGGGCCAGGAGGCTGGTTCCATTGAATCTTCTGTGAAGAGGAAACACCAGTCAGATTCATGGGAAAGTGGGGAGGGATGGCCCCGTCTTAAAGCCAGATAACTGAATCATTAACACCCTCTGAGTCTGCCTAGACTTCTACTTCTAGTCAAGGCAGTTTACGCCTCAGCATGGCTTAATCTCCACAGACCAAAGAGAAAGAGACTCCGGAGTGTGGGCCAACTACTTTCCTTCAGGCTGATGACAATGAAGGGGACTGCTCCACCCAGGAAAGATGGAATCTGCAATATTGGAGAATAACTCAGCATAGGGATCCTGGTAGCTTTTCCTTCACTTTTCTCCCCAGAGCTACTAACTTCAGACTATCATCACACTATTCTGGTTTGCTTAACCCTTTACCATCCCCTGGAGCCCAGGGTAAGTGGCTGGGAAAAAGAGATTTTATGTTGGTCCTTTAAGAGGGTGCCTGCCTTTGTGCAGATTCCCATCTCTTTCTGGTAGAAACTCCTCTGCTTTTCACAGCCAGATGTTATGTGGTGCCTCTTCCAAGCTCTGGTGTTCTGGGCTGAGGAGCCCAGCTTGAGATTTAAGCCCCACACTTCTCAGGGGGAATGCCATGGAGCTGAGATATCCCCTCAAAACCTCAGTCATGGCTCACAGGAGCTGGTCCAGGTCTTTTTGCATTTCTGTGCTTCCTACCTGTCTCCATGTGGTTTCTTCTATGAAGTCCTGGTTATAAGACTCCTCTTCATTAAGTCTTCAGTTGGTTATTCAGGATAATTTTTCTTAAATTTAGTTGTAACTCTACTTTGGTTCTGGGAGGAGCTGAGTGTAATATTTACTTACTCCACCACCATATTTGATCTTTTTGTCTTATATTGTTTTAACTTATTTTAATTTTATGTTATTTCATTCTATTGTTTTATTTTTACAGGTGACTGTAATTATTTATTTAGATGCTCCAATTATTCCTAATCTGATTAGTGGGAGCTCTCTCAATCTGGCTTTTGTATGCTTTTGCCATGTTCTTATCATTCTTGAAATGTTTTCGTGTGTGTGTGTGCGTGCGCGTGTGTGCATGTGTGCACATGTGTGTGTTGCACAAGATGTTTCAGGCTTATCTTATATGTTTCTTGCTGGAGCCTTAAAAATCAGGCATTTTAACAAGGAATACTGTTTTGTTTTGTTTTGTTTTCTGATGGAAATGCCTCCCCTACACACTCTCCCTTTTTTTCCTGCTCAAATCTCCGTCTGCCTTCCCTCGGCTGCCCTTCCTGGGAGACACTGCTTGGGCTCAGACATTCTGTGCCAGGCTGCCTATCCACATGAATATTGTCTTAGCCTGTTCATCATGTCAATTCGCTGGCTCGAATCCCTAAGATGGCTTTATTTCACTCAGAGTAAAAGCCAGAGTCCACACCATATGACACAGCTCCGACCACATCAGGATCAGTTCTCCTTTATGTCCCATCTCCTTTGCTACTACTCTCTCCTTGCTCACTCCATTCTCTCCACAAACCAGTTTCTCTCCTGCTGGAGTGTTTAGGCTTTTCCATTGAGAAATGATCTTTCTCCGAGAATTTTTTGGCGAGCTAGCTGTCCCACTGCATTCAAAGTCTTTGATGAAATCTCACATTTCAATGAGGCTTACCCTGACTTATCTATTGTATTTATTTATTTATTTATTTATTTATTTATTTATTTATTTATTTTTAGTGAGAGATGATAGGAACAGACAGACAGGAAGGGAGAGAGATAAGAAACATCAACTTGTAGTTGAGGCACTTTAGTTGTTTATTGATTGCTTTTTCATATGTGCCTTGATTAGAGGGCTACAGGTAAGTCAGTGACTCCTTGCTTAAGCCAGCAACCTTGGGCTCAAGCCAGTGACCATTGGATCATGTCTATGATACCGCCCTCTTGTTGGATAAGCCCACATGCAAGTCGGCAACCTTGGGGTTTCAAACCTAGGACCTCAGCACCTCAGGTCAATTCTCTATCCACTGTGCCACCACCTGGTCAGACTATAACCATTTATTTTTAAGTAGCAAAGAAGGGTGGAGGGAAGAAGCACTCATAAAACAAAATACTCTTGTATATATGAAACTTTTTTCTTCAGTAATCTAATGTTAACCACCTACAAAGAAACCAAGACTGAAATGCACAGCTCAAACAAAAAGGAAACAGAGGAAAGCATGGAATACCATGAAACAAATACAACTGACAGAAACACAAAGAAAAAGATCCAAAAAAGAAACAGAGCTACCAGAACACAAAACATAAAATGGCTATTGGAAATTCTCATGCATCCATACTTACTCTAAATGTAAATAGACTAAACTCACTGACAAAGAGGCACAGGGTAGCAGATTGGATCAAAAAACAAAACCCAATTTTCTGCTGCCTTCAGTAAACACATCAAAGCTTCAGAGATCAAAAGATATACAGACAATTGAGAATAACAACATGACATATCAAAATTTCTGAGATGCAATGAAAGCAGTAGTAATAAGAGGGAAGTTTGTATCATTGAAGGCTTATATCAAGAAACAATAAATATCCCGGTAAACAACCTAACATTACATATTAAAGAAATGAAAAAGGAAGAACAAAAACAACCCAATGTCGGCAGAAGAAAGAAAATAATAAAAATTAGAGCAGAACTGAATGAATAGAGAACAAAAATACTATAGAAAAGATTAATACAACAAAGAGCTGGTTCTTTAAAAAGATCAATGAAATTGACAAATTCCTGGCTAGACTCACTAAGGAAAAAGAAATGACTCATATAAACAATATCCAAAACAGAAAAAGAGAAATTACCACAGACATCATAATACACAAAGTATCATACTAGAATAGTATAAAAGACTATATGTCACCAAAATCAAAAATCTAAAAGAAATGGAAAAGTTCCCAGAATGATATAATCTTCCTAGAGTGAATCACAAAGAAATAGAAAACCTAAATAGACCCATAAGCAATGAAGAAATAGAAACAACTATCAAAGACCTCCAAAAAAATAAACATCCAGGATCAGATGATTACACTAGTGAGTTCTATCTAACATCTAAAGAAGATTTGCTACCTATCTTTCTCAAAGTCTTCCTCAAAACTGAAGAAGAGATAATACTTGTTAACACATTTTATGAAGTCAACATAACCCTGATATCAAAACCTGGCAAGGACAACATATGAAAAACCCTACAGACCAGTATCTTTAATAAATAGTGATGCAAAAATCCTAGACAAAATAGTAGCAAATCAAATACAACACATTAAAAAAATAATATATCACAATCAAGTGGGATTTATTCCAGGAATACAAGAATGGTTGAACATAGGCAAATTGATCAATGTAATATACCACATCAACAAAAGAAAGAAAAAAATCATATGATCCTATCAATAGATGCAGAAAAGGCATTTGATAAGATACAACATCAATTTATGATTAAAACACTCAATAAAATAGGCATAAAAGGAAAGTCCCTCAACATAATAAAGACTAAAGGGTGAAAAACTGAAAACTTTTCTTCTAAAATCAGGAGAAAGACAAAGATGCACACTCTCTCCACTCTTATTCAACATAGTACTGGAACTCATAGCCAGAGAAATCAGGCAAGAGAAAGAAAAGGCATCCATTTTGAGAATGAAGAAGTAAAGGTATTACTTTTTGCAGATGACATGATTCTGTATATAGAAAACTCCAAAGACTTGACTGGAAACCTATTAGGAACAATAAACAAATACAGTAAAGTAACTGGATACAAAATTAATATACAAAAGTCTACTGCTTTCCTATATGCCAACAGGAAACTTCAGAAAATAAATTGGAAAACAACAACAACAACAACTCCTTTTACGACTGTAACAACAAAAATAGAAAATACTTAGGAATGAACTTAACAAAGGATGTGAAGTTTCTATATACTGAAAAGTACAAAGCATTATTAAAAGAAATTTAAAAAGGCACAATGATATGGAAAAACAGTATATTTCATGTTCATGGCTTGGAAGAATCAACACAGTTAAAATGGTCATATTACTCAAAGCAATATACAAATTTAATGTAATATTCACTAAAATCCCAATATCATTGTTTAAAGAAATAGAACAAAAAATCACCAGGCTTGTATGAAACCATAAAGCAATTCTGAGAAAAAAGAACAAAGCAAGAAACATCACATTATCTGACTTCAAATTACACTGCAGAGCCATGTGTAATCAAAACAGCATGATATTGGCAGAAAAACAGACATACTGACCAATGGAACAGAATTGAAAGCCCAGAAATAAAACCACGTATATATGAACAAATAATCTTTGACAAGGAGTCAAAAACATATAATGGAAAAAAGAAAGCCTCTTCAATAAATGGTGCTGGGAAAATTGGAAAGCCACATGCAAAAAAATGAAACTTGACTACAGTTTATCCCTTTGCACAAAAATTAATTCAAAATGGATCAAATAATAAAATATAATATTTTAAACAATAAATTACATAAAAGAAAACATAGGAACTAAACATATGGATTTTTTGTGTGTGACAGAGACACAGAGAGGGATAGATAGGGACAGACAGACAGGAAGGGAGAGAGATGAGAAGCATCAATTCTTTGTTGTGGCACCTTAATTGTTCATTGACTGCTTTCTCATATATCCTTTGACTGGGGAGGTACAGCAGAGCAAGTGACCCCTTTCTCAAACCAGCGATCTTGGGCTCAAGCCAGCGACCTTAGGCTTAAAGCCAGTGGCTTTTGGGCTCAAGCCAGTGACCATGGGTCATGTCTGTAATCCCACACTCAAGCCAGCAACCCCATGCTCAAGCTAGTGAGCCCGTGCTCAAGCCGGATGAGCCCACACTCAAGCTGGTGACACTGAGGTTTTAAACCTGGGTCCTCTGCATCCCAGTCTGATGCTCTATCAACTGTGTCACCACTGTCTGGCCAGGCTAAACTTATGGATGTTGGCTGTAGAAAATATTTTATGAATTTGACCCTGAAGGCAAGGGAAAAAAAAAGGAAAAATAAGTGAACTTATTAAACTATATTAAACTAAAAAGTTTCTTCACAACAAAAGAAAATGACAACAAAACAAAAAGGCAGTCAACCAAATAGGAGATGATATTTGCAAACAACAGCTCTGATAAGGGCTTAATATCCAAAATATAGAAAGTACTCACAAAGCTCCACAACAAATTAAAAAAATGAGAAGACCTGAACAAACACTTCTCCCATGAAGACATACAAACAACAAAGAGATATATAAAGAGATGCTCATCTTCACTTGCTATTAGAGAAATGCAAAATGAAAAAAAAAGTACAATGGAATACCACATCACCCCTGTTAGATTACTGTTATCAACAAGACAGGTAATAACAACAGTTGGTGAGGTTGTGGAGGAAAAAGAACTCTCACTGCTGGTGGGAATATAAATTGGTACAGCCATTATGGAAGACAATATGGCAGTTTTTCAAAAAATTAAGAGTAGACCTACCATATGACCCAGCAATCCCTCTACTGGATATCTACTCCCAAAACTCAAAAGTACTGGTATGCCAAAGCACATCTACCCCATGTTCATCACAGCATCATTCACAGTGACTAAAACATGGAAACCACTAAAGTGTCCCTTGATAGAGGATTGGATAAAGAAGATGTGGTACATATATGCAATGGCATATTACTCAACCATAAGAAATAGTAATATATTGCCATTTACAACAACATGGATGGACCTTGAAAACATTATACTAAGGGAAATCATAAAAAGCTAAGAACTATATGATTTCACACATAGATGGGATATAAAGCAGACTCGTGGACATAGACATAAGTGGTTACCAGAGGGACAAATAAGGTGACAGAAAATGATTTGACTTTGGGTGTTGGGCACACAGAGCAATCAACAATTCAAATATTATAAAGAGGTTTACCTGAAACCTATGTGTTCTTAGGGACCAATGCCACCCCATTAAATTTAATTTCTAAATTAAAAAATATATATCACTTTATGTATATTAAAACAGAGATACTCTGGAACAGACTGCAACATTTTTAAAGTAAATCTAAAACAGGAATTTTGCATTTACCAAAACCTACTTTAGACTATGCCTTCACATCTTGGGAGTTGTTTATTCCCTTCTGCCACTGGGTCACTACATTATGAGTTATAAAGGCACTAAAGGATGATAAAAACACCATTACATTCTTTCCCATCGTGCTTGTTGACCTTGGACAAATTACCAAACTCAGCAGTTTTCTCACTTATAAAATAAGGGGTTTGATGAGATGATTTTTAATTGAGCTGCTTTTGGCTTTTAGAAATGCCCTCAGGCTCTTCTCTCTTTCTTTCTTTCTCTCTCAACCTCTCTTTTTCTCAAGATCTTTTCTAGTTTCTTCTTTCTACCATTTTCTTCTTGTGAGTCCTCTGAGTTTTCATTTTCTTAGAACTTTTAAGCTCACCTGGTCTGCTGTGATGGACTCCCCTCTCTATCAGTTATAGTCAGTAAGTGATAGGTTCTGTTAGAAAACATGGCTGCCCTCTAAAGCAGTGGTCCCCAACCTTTTTTGGGCCACGGACCGGTTTAATGTCAGAAAATATTTTCACGGACCGGCCTTTAGGATGGGACGGATAAACGTATCATGTGACTGAGACAAGCGTCAAGAGTGAATCTTAGACAGATGTAACAGAGAGAATCTGGTCATTTTTAAAAAATAAAACATCGTTCAGAATTAAATATAAATAAAACGGAAATAATGTAAGTTATTTATTCTTTCTCTGTGGACCGGAACCAAATGGCCACGGACCGGTACCAGTCCGTGGCCCAGGGGTTGGGGACCACTGCTCTAAAGGAAAACATCATGTTCATTTAGAAGTGTATATAATTGGCAAGAATCATTTTAAAAAGTCAGATTTAACTGCAAACCTCTTCTGACTCATATCAATTCTATGATAAGACACCATGTCTCATTCTCAAGTTCACTACAGTGATTGTTTTGATATTTAGGACCATATTTCCTGCATGTTGATGTGATTTATAATATTCACCTATGTAAGGAAATTCTAGAAAACGAACACATTAGTAAAAGTTTTTGGTTGTAAAAACTTTTAGGCTCAGCAGAGACAAGTTAATTCTCTATCCATTTCTTTTCATTTAATTCAACAGATATATATTAAATTTATTTCTGGACTGGGCACTGTAAGGGAATATAGTAGGGAACAAAATGAACAAAAGCCCTGTTCACATGGAGCACATATTCTAAAGAAATCTAAATAAGATTTTGTTTGTTTATTTCTTCTTTTAAAAATATTTTTAACTTTTTATTTAATTGATTTTAGAGAGAGAGAAAAGGGGAGAGAGAGAGAGAGAGAGAGAAATATTGATCTGTTCCTGTATGCGCCCTGACCAGGGATCGAACCAGCATTCTCTGTACTCTAACTAATTGAGCTCTCTGGCCAGAGCTAAAAATTATTTTAAACAAAAAAGAATTATATAACAAAAATGGCCCTGGCCGGTTGGCTCAGCTGTAGAGCGTCGGCCTGGCGTGCGGGGGACCCGGGTTCGATTCCCGGCCAGGGCACATAGGAGAAGCGCCCATTTGCTTCTCCACCCCCACCCCCTCCTTCCTCTCTGTCTCTCTCTTCCCCTCCCGCAGCCAAGGCTCCATTGGAGCAAAGATGGCCCGGGTGCTGGGGATGGCTCCTTGGCCTCTGCCCCAGGCGCTAGAGTGGCTCTGGTCACGGCAGAGCGACACCCCGGAGGGGCAGAGCATCGCCCCTTGGTGAGCAGAGCGTCGCCCCTGGTGGGCGTGCCGGGTGGATCCTGGTCAGGTGCATGCGGGAGTCTGTCTGACTGTCTCTCCCCGTTTCCAGCTTCAGAAAAAAAAAAAAAAAGAATTATATAACAAAAATGTATTACTGTATGATTTTACTTATATGTGGAATTTAAAGAACAAAATAAATGAATAAACAAAATAGAGACAGACTCATAGATGCAGAGAACATTTTCATGATTGCCAGAGGGGAGAGTGTGAGGGGAGGGGTGAGAAAGTAAAGGGACTAAAAAGTTCAAATTGGTAGTTACAGAACAGTCATGGGGACATAAAGTACAGCACAGGACATACAGTCAATAATATTGTAATAACCAGGTATGATGCCAGGTGGGTACAGAAAATACTGTGAAAAACACTTTGTAAGGTATATGATTGTCTAACCAATATGCTGTCACTTGAAACTAATACAAAATGATACTGAATGTAAACTGGAATTTAAATATAAAAAAATACAATGTTTTTTTTTGCATAGAATACCAGACTATAAAAACAAATTATGTATCTCCTAGCCTGTTAGATCTCTACATTTTGTCACACTTACTTATTATTCATTTATATTTTTAATATACTGCATATAGAGTTGACACTCTTTCTGTTGCCTTCGGGGACATTCCCTTTTCATTTCTCCTTCCCGGAATGCTATGGGCTACATTGTATTCTATAAAATTCATATATGGAAGTCTTAACTCCCTATGTGACTGTTATTTGGAGATGGGGCCTATTAAGAGTTAGTAAGGTTAAATGAGGTAATAAGAATTGGTCCCTGACTCTCCAGGGCTGTAAATTTTCTAAATGAACATTTAAAGATGAACATCACTTGTCATGAGCACAGAAACCTTTACTAAGAAGAGGAAAAGATATCAGAGCTCTCTCTCTGCCGTGTGAGGACAGTGAGGAGGTGGCAGTCTGCAAGTCAGGAGGAGGGCACTCATCAGCCTGAACTTTAATCTTGGACTTTCTCTTTCTTTATCAACTGTGAGAAAAGAAATTTCTCTTTAAACCACCCAGTTTATGGTATTTTGTTGTAGCAGCCCAAGTAGACTAAGTTGTAGATGAAAGAACCATTCTGAATTTGGTGTTTATCAACTTCAAGCAGGATATATTATTACCTTTATGTAGACCTGTGAACAAAAACTATGTAATTTTTTTGTTTACAGTTTTACAAACTTTATATAAATAATATTTTGTTCTACATATGTTATGTATAATAAAGAAGTCTATTTTTTTCATTATCGTTTCTTTGGCCATTTTTCTCGTAGAAAAATGTGCACTATTTTGTAGACAATTTCAGACAGTTTATAACCTGTGAAGTTCAATCATGAACTCTAGATTAAGAACCTTTGCTGTAGTTATAATTACTCTTTAGAACACTCATCCTTCAATACTGCAAGGTTCCTAATCATGTAGAAATAGAGTAAATCATGACCACTATTTCATGCTTACTGAGACTGAAAAATGGACTATCATTTTACAAAGACAGTTAATAATAAAAACTAGGAATAAAAATACAGGGTTGTTTTAGGTTTTGTTTTTGTTTTTTTTGAGTCATCAGAAAATTAAACTCTTTACATATTGAATTTTTCAAGTTTCCTAAATATTTGAGGTCCAGCACAGAGAACCACACAGTAGTGGTATTGGCTCGATAAGGAATTAATGAAAAATTGGCTTCATTTGACCTGATAGAAAGAGTTTTATCTATTATGAATGAGTAGAATTGGAAAAAAATAATGTTTCTGTAATTTAATACCTTCATTGATATTTAATGAAACTTTAAATATCAAGTTCCATTTTGTTCCCCTGTAAAATGTGAGGACACACATCTACCTCCTTTGGAATTGGAAAGCAAAGGGTTTTTTAAAAACCTGGTGTGAAGTTTCTTGGAAAGGATGCCCAGCATAAGGCGATAATTGTTTTTTGGCATGCTGATAAGTGCCTCTGTACTGCACTTTGCTTTACTCTGATAGTAGCAGAAACTGTGAAAGATGTTCAAGGCCAAATGAACATTTACAGATGAACACCACATGCCATGAACACAGAAAGAAATATTGATATTAAATGGAGTCATTTGAGGACTCAAGGAGGGGAAAAATTGTGGAACCGATTGAGATCTGATGAGCCTAGCCAAGTTTCAGAAAGGCAAGGTTAAACTGCCCTGTAGAAAATAGCACAGGTCTGGAATGAGGTGGGTACCACAGTCATGTGTTGAAATCTGTCATTGTCTATCTTTATAGAGGAGTGCTGAAAGAGAGGAAGGCAACACATTCTGAAACCAACTGGAGCAGATATATCCCAGTCAGAAAGGTAAATGAAAAGGCTTAACTAGAGTAAAGATGAGAAATTGGAGATAGCATGCATAAGGTCAAAGAGAGACAGAATTCTGTGGATGGGAAGAAAGTTTATTTGTAGGTCTTATGGAACAAAAACAGAAGCAACATGGTAGAGAGATAGAACGAGGGGCTAAGTGAACTGATATATGCAGTGAGATAAGCATTCTGGACATTATTCTAATAGGTGATTGGTGGGTAGACAGAGTGGAACTGAGGAC
The DNA here is from genome assembly GCF_036850765.1 of Saccopteryx bilineata. NCBI lineage: Eukaryota > Metazoa > Chordata > Mammalia > Chiroptera > Emballonuridae > Saccopteryx > Saccopteryx bilineata. The sequence continues at coordinate 310,008,940 of NC_089490.1, forward strand.
CAGTATGCCCCATTGAGCCTATAAATAAATGGAGGGAGGGTAGAGAAATAGATATGGACATCTCTGTTAGGATATAGGGAAGAGATAATATCTAAAAATTTAGAAGGAGGGAGAAAAAAAATAAAGAATAGGATAACTATACCTTGACTGACTCCCCATGTGGCCTGTCTTCTCTTGAGACTGGTAGGTTGAGACATAGTGGTTTCTTAAAAGATATCCACCTACTAATCCCTGGAACCTGTCTGTGGACTTTACTTTATATTTGCCACTCCCCACCCCTAAAGTCTTTAGTATATAATGAAGTATTTTGAGATGAAGAAATTATCCTCGAATATCCTGGATTTTCCCAAAATAAAAACACACATATTCTTATAAGAGGGCAGTAGAGAGATTTGATACACATAGAAGAGAAAGAGGCAATGTGACCTCAGAGGCAAAGATTAAAATGATGTGGCCACAAGCCAAGGAAGGACGGCAGCCACAAAAAACTGAAAGAGATAAGGAATAGATTCTCCCCTCGCCTAGCGGAAACTTGGCCATGCTGATATCTTGATTTCAGACTTCTGGCCTCCACACCATGAGAAAATAAATTTCTGTTGTTTTATGCTACTCAGTTTTTGTTAATTTTTTACATTGGCCATACAGAAACCAAAAAGAAAATCAGCAGTAGAGAATCATACAACAGGGATATCAACATTACAAATAAGATGATTCTTTGGCTGTGGCCGGGTGGCTCAGTGGATGAAGCATTGACCCGCATGCCAAAGGTCACAGGCATGTACCTGCTCATGCCACATGCGAGACGCAATTAATGAGTACACAACTAAATGGAACACCTAAGTGAAATGAGTTGATGCTTTTCTTTCTCTTTCCCTCTCACTGTCTCTCAAATCAATGGAAAAAAAAGATGATGCTTAGAATGAAGGTTTAAGAGTACAGAACATAATAGGCTCTCTTCCTGGTAGTTTCTTTGACATCAGAATAATCTAACCATGTGAGTTTCCCCAAATAAGAAGGTATATGAGGGAAGAATTAAGAATTTATTGTGCCTTTTCAATAGAATTGTATTTCAGAATAGTCAAGGAACTTCACTGATGAAGGAAAGCTCTTTTTAAAACAAGAAGAAATTATAGAATCATAAAATCATCAATTTTCAACCCCTGGTAAAAAATTTGAGGCAGAATTACTAGTGGTTTTCAAAGTTAGCTGCTCACTGGAATCATTAGGCAGCTTTGGAAACGGTTGATGCCTCTATTATACTGTTAGAGATTCTGATGGAATTGGTCTGGAAAGGGTTCTGGACATCAAAGTATTTAGAAGTTCCAAGTGATCTCTAATGAGCAGCCTGGGCTACAAACTATTTCTATCAAAATTTCACTCCACAGATTCTTTATTTTATTTTTCTAATCACACAGGGAGAAATAGAGAGATCAGGCTGTTGCTACCTCAACTCAGTAATCAAATTTAGAATCACTGTGCTTAGAACTACCAGACCTTTCATATAATCATAAATATAAAGTAGAATTTGTCCTTAACTGTGTAAAATTCCATGTAAAGTTAAAAATTATAACTATGCTAAGTGTTATGAATGAAAGATACATGACGACAAGAGAGGCTCTAATAAGGACAAACCTAGATGAGGAGTCAGGGCCTGGGTGGTGACACATGCAATAATGGAATTTGTGCAACAATTCCTTGATTCACTCTAGCTAGTTATGTGTCTCAAACTCCATTTCTGCCACAGTCTCTGTCTAGTTCAAGGTGAATTCACAGGGGTGGGAAAATTGTTTATGGACTTCATCCAAGTGCCCAGCAGCCTCTTCCTCCTTCGCTGCTTTTTATCATGGTAACAGAGTTCAAAGGAAGAGCTGCCTGCTCTTGTCAAAGTGCCATTGCTCCCTGGAAAGCACTGTGACCAGACCCTCTGCCACTTATAAGCCAGCTCTTAATTCATCACTATGGCTGTTTCCTCGCATCGGAAGTGTGGCTGGCTGAGAGGAGCTCTGGCTTTAGCATCAAGCAATCCTATGTTTGAATTCTTTCTCTGCCACTTAGCAGTTCTGTGATCTTAGGCATCACATAAACTCTCTGAGCCTTGGTTTTTCTCATCTATACAATGGGAACAATAATACCTACTTTACAGTGTAATTGTTGCAAGGATGAAATATGATAACAAGTACAAAGTGCTCAGGAAAAGACTTGCTTTAGGTTCTAACCATCTTCCTATCAAACTGGTGGAAACAGTGACCTACCAATGTGGTAGTCTACATTGTACCCAGTAGGTATAGAAATACTAGTGGTATGCATTTTTATTTGAACCCTTCTCTATGAGGGCTTCTCCAAAGCCTAAAATCCAAATTGTTTGGATGAGGAAATAGTACCAGTGTCTGTGTACAGGATGCATCCTGTGATCTCCACCTCATCCCTGAGTTCTGTGTCCATGAGCCAAGCTTGTGAGCCCTCATTCTGATTGAGTTTCTCCCCACCTTGGAGGGCCTTGTTCCACACCAGCTTCTTTCATTAACAATCATCTGTTGAGCACTTGTGAGCACTAGAGCAAGTATTTGTATTCTCAGGGCTTATACTCAGGCGAGGAAACAAATAATCAACTCAAAACAAATAAACATATAGGATAATTTCAGATAAATTCTGTGAAGAAAATAAAACACAGCAATTAGAGAGTAAAGAAAAGCAGAAGGGTGTTGTTTTTTTTTTTAAGCTAGACTAGTTAGAGAAAAACACTTTTTTTTTTTTTTTTGGATAAGACATTTCAACTGAAGAGACTAAACAGAGAAGGGAGTCACACAAAGTTTAGGGGAGAAAGCTTCCCAGATGGAGGCAACAGCTGGTGCAAAGGCTGAGGCTAGACTCAGCGTGGGAGGTCAAAGGGTTGAAAGAAGGCCAGTGTGAATGAAGCCGGGTGGTGAGAGATGAGGTCAGAGAAGTAGGGAGGGGTCAGATCATTCAGGGTTGTGTGGTCCATGGTTGGATTTTATTCTATTGGAATGAAGAGCCATTGGAGGATTTTCAGCCAGAGAGCAAATACCCTCATCCTCACCTTAGAAAAGATCACTCTGACTACTGTGTGGGTCAATGCTGGAGGCAGGCTGACCAGGTGGAGAATACCAAATAGTTTAGGAGATGTGATGGTGGCTTGGGTTAGGGCTATAGCAGCAGACATGCTAGGGACTGGTAGTGCAGAAAGGTGTTTGACATGTGACATGCTTTAGAGTTGAACATCAGAACTTATTGATTAGAAATGGGTATAAGGGATGAAGAATTAAGAATAACCCCCAGATGCTCAGCCTGAGCAACTGTTGACGGGTGTTGCAATTTAATTAGATAGGCAAGACTTTGGGGGAGAGTGAATTTTGGAGAAAAAAAAAAGAATTTAATTTTGGTCATGTTAAATTGGAAATGTCTATTAGATATCCAATTAGAAGTATTAAGTGAACCATAAAATACAAGTATGCAATGGAAAGATCCTGGCTTGAGTCATAAGTTTGAATCGTTAACCTATTAAATTAAATACTAGTAAGGCCATGGGGGAAGAATAGAGATGGAGAAGAAAAAAGGCCAAGGACATATACTTGGGACACTCCAACATGCCACATGATAAGGGTCACAATTGTGGCCTAGAAGCCTCTTGACCTTCCAGGGTCTCATCTAATGTTACCCCTTTCTATCCCAGCTCGAAGCCAGAGGCTCTTCCTGTTTTTCCCAGTCAACCCTGATTTTTGCTTTTATTTCAACCCCAGCTACTCTTATGTTACAGAACAGAAAGATTTCGTCCCCCTGGCACTAGCAGAGCCAAACACTGAAGACAAAGAACTGCAGTGGAGAAATATTGGCTGTTTTATTATGAATGGTGCCACCCGGGAGAACAGGAAGCTAATGCTGAAAAGCCCAAACTCCCTAATCGTGTGTAGGTTACAGATTATGTAGGGCAAAATCTCAAGATACAGTGGGTTATGGGGCTCCTGACATGCTGGTCTGATTGGTCAGAGATAAGGCAAGGGAGATGAATCATTTCAGAAGGTCTTTAGGACAGCTCTGAGGTCTGTTATGACCATCCCTATGTCCAGTTTCATGGGAAAGCAGCCATAGGGTTACTCTAACTTAGGGCTCAGAAAATAAGACACAATTTAGGTCAAGCTGTTATCTTTTGCCTGCTAGAGATCCGGGCTCATGTTACCATTATGTCTGGGTTACTGAGTTCTGCTGCCTCAGGGGTTGCTGATTACTGTGGGGAAAGGCTAGGTTTCTTCGGGTTCCTTATTATTATGGGGAAAGGCTAGGATTTATAGCTAAATTTAATCAGAGTCATAACAGTCATCTTGATTTCACTTAACAGTCATCTCCCTCAGTCATGTGTGGTCTTGCTTGATCACTTCATCTCTTCTGTTGGTATTTGTCTTGTGGTCTCACCTAAGTTGCTTCCTTTTGGAAGGCAGTGAATACATCTAGTAAATCTCCATATCATCTTCAAATCTGACAAGGAACAAGGTAAGTACTCAGAATCTGTGCTGATTTGGTAGGATAAGGCTGCTTGAGAAATGTCCCACGAGGCTGTGTTGGCACTGCTGTGCGTGTGCCCCCATGTTTCCTGGAACACTCCCTCCAGGGTGATTCCACCAGGCAGGGAAAAGCCATTGTCTCCACAGAAAATCTCCCAGCAAGGCAGATGGCTGAAGCAAAGCACAATAAGTGAAATTGCTTTCTTGGTAGACAAACAACACAACACAACACAACACCACACAACATAAAGTAAACCCAAACTACATTAGAAGGGAGAAGATCTTTAGCACCCACTGCAAGAGCCTGACCCCAAGAGGATCTGTTAGTTGAATGAAGAGAGCCAATTTGAACACTAAGCAGAATAGGTCCCGGTTACATTCCTAGCACACTGACATTACTGGAAAGGTGGGGGCAGACGGTTTACTCCGTGCTTCCTTTTCCTGCTTGAATGTTACAAATTGCCTGCAGCTTAAAGAGCTTTTTGATCATTAGCGGTGGCTAGAATTGACTCCTCACAAGCTTCGCCAAGCCTGTGTAGCTATGATCAACAGCACAAAAGACAGAGAAGCTTGAAGGAAGGGAAGGCAGTGGGGGAGGGAGGGAAATGGAAGGGAAACCATGCATTGAAGCCTGGAACACACGCGAGACCCGCAGCAGCAGATGTCAGTGAGGAAGAATATGAAAATGTGGATGAATGGGATGGAGGTGGAACCATCAGAAACAAAGAGAGGATAAGATGATTAGAATAGGAACAAAGAAGCACAACATGAAACTTGAATTGGAGAAGAGAGAAAGAAGCACAACATGAAACTTGAATTGGAGAAGAGAGAATAAATGCAAAAATAGAAAAAAATAGGTGAATGTGGATTTGTGGGAAAGTTATACATTAAAACTGAAAAAATAATTGCTCTTTTAGGGTATACTTTGGAATACTTGGCCAAGAATAATAAATAACAATGAAATTAGAGTTAGAATGTTATTAATTAACTTTAGTGGTATAGCACATGGTTGAATTTATTTGGAAAATCAAAAAAATTAAATAAAACATAATCTATATAATTTATGAATGTTACAAGGATGGATTTGTGTTTAGTAACTATAATTAACATACAGGGTTGAGTAAAGGTAAATTTACAGTTGTAAATATGTGGAAGTTTATTCTCTTATTATTATTTATTAATTATTATATTATTTTCACAGGAACATCTATAAACCTACTTTTATTAACACTTATGCACTTAGAATAAACAGTGAGTTTTCACTGATATTTCTACTAGTTATGAAACTTAACCATGGATCATGTGTTATGAGACTAAACTATGGACCATGTGTTATACCAAAATTAATGTGACTAAAAGGTTCCTTTCTGTGGCCTTCTGCATTGTAGGAAGACTTTTTAAAAAATTCATCCAAGTCACATTAAAAAAATTGTAGCATATAAAGTTGTAAAGCATTCTATGAGTATAGTTTGTTCATTCCGGCTCTGAATGCAAATCCTGAGATTTCAAATAGTTGGGAAGATTTAACTATGTTTAAAATAGATTTATAAAAGCGAAAATACTTTACTATTATTGCTAAAAGCACAGCCAATTTCTATGCATCTAACTTCATTCAACTAACAGGTGAACATCTATGCATCTATATTCTGCTTAGAGTCATCAATCCAGAAGGCTGCAGGGTTTTATGGACAAGCCATCCACCCATGTTCCATCCATCAACTACCTAGGCTGGTGAGAGCAATAAGGTCTTTTGATGTTTCCTGGATGAATCACATCAAGAAGAGTGGGAGAAGATAGGGTCATTTGCCACAAATCAATCATTTATTTTGTTTCATTCAGGTATTATTTGGTCTTTGCTGGCAGAAGTAAAATTCATAAAGGTATCATAAAAAATTATTAGATCTAAAATAATCTGACAAAAAATGGGTTGAGGAGTTGCACAGACATTTCTCAAAAGAAGACATAGAAATAGTCAGCAAAATATTCAAGGTCTTCAGGGAAACGCAAGTAAAACCTCACCAGTCTGAATGGTGAGTACCAAAAAACAAAAGACAGTGTTGGCAAAGTTATGGAGAAATTAGAACTCATGCACACTGTTGGTAGTATTACTGGATGGAGACTGGGCCTGGAGCAGATTTGCCTCTAGCTGGCTGGTAGTGTGTGGATTTTGACTTCGTACAGGAAAGATTTCACAACAGGAGTCTTAGTGATTTTGAGACATTTATTAAAGCTGGAGACAATGAAACAAAGGAAGTGCTTAGGGTAGAAAGAGCAATAGGAGAGAGTCTATGAAGAGCTACTTTGTCTCTCTAAAAACATTATAAGAAAGAAGTGAGCCACAGTGGACTGTGGGGACTCACTAAGATGTAAAAGTCATAGGGACAGAAGTGAGCCAAGGCACAGCTGCTTTTAGCTCACTGGAAAGTCTGAGAAAAAGCATACCTTGGAGATAGGTTTTGGGCTAAGCTTGAGAAGAGCTGCCACTGCCAGCTGCTTCCCTGGTTGAAAGACTTATGGGGACCCTTAAGGTTTAGGAAAATATAGCAGATACACACCTGAGGGAGAAAGGTATGGGTTTGCTCTAGAAAGTGCACACTGTTGGATACATTGACTTGAAGCTCTTTTTTTTTTTTAATTTAATTTTTTTTTCCATTTTTCCCAAAGCTGGAAATGGGGAGGCAGTCAGACAGACTCCCGCATGCGCCCAACTGGGATCCATCCGGCATGCCCACCAGGGGGCGATGCTCTGCCCATCTGGGGCATCGCTCTGTTGCATCCAGAGCCATTCTAGCGCCTGAGGCAGAGGCCACAGAGCCATCCTCAGCGCCCGGGCCATCTTTGCTCCAATGGAGCCTTGGCTGCAGGAGGGGAAGAGAGAGACAGAGAGGAAGGAGAGGGGAAGGGGTGGAGAGGCAGATGGGCGCTTCTCCTGTGTGCCCTGGCCGGGAATCGAATCCGGGACTCCTGCATGCCAGGCCGACGCTCTACCACTGAGCCAACTGGCCAGGGCCAGATTTGAAGCTCTTTATCTTTCTTTAGATGGTGGGAATTCTAGAGGAGGTCTAAAGGTAGGGTATTAACAGAATATTTATAAGCTTTGCAGGTGTGTCATTCAATATGCTGATTCATCAAAAAGTATGTGTAAAGGGGTCAGGGTTATTTTCTGATTAGTATCATTTTTAAAAAACATCATTGAAGAGGGACCAGGACTGAGTCTACTCCGCCTTGAGAAGATCTGAAATATGTATATGTAAACCATTTACTTCTAAGTGTCTGGTTAAGGAAGATAAAGTCTTGTGATTAATAAACTGGCTGTAAATGGCTCCAATTGTTTGGCTTTGTTTAATAATCTTGTCTTAGTTTCCCTTAGTCTACTTGTCAAGGAATTTCCCTAGTTTCTTACTATCCTGCCTGATGCATTAGGAATGCAAAGTGGTGCTGTCTCTGTGAAAAACAGTATGAAAGTTCCTCAAAAATTAAAAATAGAACTACTATATGATCCAGCAATTTCACTTCTGGGTATTTAGGCAAAGGAATTGAAATCAGGATATTGAAAAGATATTAGCACTCTCATGTTCATCGCTGCACTATTCATAGCCAAGATGTGGAAAAAACCTAAATGTTCATTAGCAGACAGATAAAATGTGGTATATACATATAATAGAATACTATTCAGCTTTTAAAAAGATAGAAAATTTGCAACACAGAACAAAGTGGATGAACCTCGAGCACATTATGCTAAGTGAAATAAGTCACAGGAAAACAAATACTTTATAGTCCCAATCATATGAGGTACCAAAAATAGTCAAATTTATAAAGTCATAAAGGGAAAGAAATGGGAAGTTGCTCATCAATGAGCATAACATTTCAGTTAAGCAAGATGAATAAATTTTAGAGATCTGCTATACAACACTGTGCCTTATCAAGGCCCAGGGCCGGCTGCCTCCAAATATCTCACAATGACATATTGATTACTTTGAATTAAAGTTACTTGACAATGGCAGGTTCACAAGGGCACATTGACCCTCCCTGGTCTCCTTAAATGCAGAGAATAAATCTTCCCTCCCTGTGAAAGGTGCCCTTGTTGCTCCAGAGAAGGAGGCAGCACTGAGAGAGACACCTTTATTGCTAAAGTTAAAAATCCGCCAAGAAGCCTGTATCAATAAACCTCATTACTTCTGTTTTAATTTACTACTGAAACCCAGACTCCTCACTAAAGAGCAACCAAACTTAACTTTCTTTGTCCTGTCAATTCTTTACAAATTTATTGGGTTTTTTGTTTTGTTTTTTTGTCTAAAAAGTATAGCAAGCTGGTTGGTTCATCATTTCTCTGAGCAGCATTTATGATCTCCTATGTACACATATCAAATTGTTTTTTCTCCTGTTAATCTGATCTAGTGTCAGTTTCATCATTAGTCCAGCCATAAGAACTCAAAAAGGGGGAATTATCTTTAGTAGGTGGGTGGGGGAGTGGATTTCCCCTTCCCCAACAACATATAGTCAATAATACTGCATTATACATTTGAAAATTTGTTTAGAGGATATCTTATGATGTGTTCTTATTAGAACAAAATACATTAAAAAATAAAACAAAAGGCAAAGATTAGTATATGGTTGCAAACTCTTAAATTGATGCTATTTTTAAAAAGAGAAATCAAAGCATTCAAATATATTTAGGAAAAAAATTATTTAAAAAACACAAAAATCATATTACATCTGAGATTTAGCATGGTTAGTTACAAAATATCTGCCCATCGCATGACACTATTAAGTTTTGTGACTTGTTACATGGCCACTGTTAGATCCTATGATATACTGATCTATTCTCTGGTTTCAATGTCCCTGGGAACTCTTTTTAGGTGCTTGTGTGAGGTCCAGTGTAAGCTCTGGATAATGTCCCCCTAAAATATGAAGAAAATTGGCCATGGCTTTGGGCTTGCTTAAGAAGTCCTGAGTCCCACAGCCCTGGCCGGTTGGCTCAGTGGTAGAGCGTCAGCCCAGTGTGTGGAAGTCCTGGGTTCGATTCCTAGTCAGGGCACACAGGAGAAGCACCCATCTGCTTCTCCACCCCTCCCCCTCTCTTTTCTCCCTGTCTTTCTCTTCCCCTCTTGCAGCCAAGGCTCCATTGGAGCAAAGTTGGCCTGGGAGCTGAGGTTGGCTCTGTGGCCTTACCTCAGGTGCTAGTGTTAGGTTCAAGGAAGTGTGCTGTCTAACTCTTAGAAAAACAGGCTATGAGTCAGAGACCCTTATCAGAAATTTATGTTTGAAATTCTCCACTAAGCTATACCCCCCCCCCCGTTGCTATGCTGCGCGCGACCTCTCCCGCCCTTGTAAACGTTGCTTGCTTGCTCATCCTAGATAGCCACCCTATAAAAAGGAGCCATTTTAGAAGCTCGGGGCTGCAGTGCTCCAGTCTCTTTGGAGGCGTGGGTTGCCTACAGTCCCTACGCAGGTTTGGGGGGCCTGCAGTGCTCCCTTGCGTGGGTTGCCTGCAGTCCCACGCAGGTCTGCAATAAAACTTATAAAATTTACTTTGTGTCTTCTGTAGCCTGTCTCCTGGGATGTAACACTAGAATGGCTGCAGTTGTGATGGAGCAAAGCCCCAGATGGGCAAACATCATCTTCCAGTGGGCATGCCGGATGGATCCCCAGTGGGGCATATGTGGGAGTCTGTCTCTCCGCCTCCCGCTTCTCATTTTAGAAAAATCCAAAATAAATAAATCAATTAATAAATAAGAAAGAAAGAAGTCCTGAGTCCCTGAAGGAGGAACATGGCAATAGGTCTTGAGTGACTCATAACCTCTGGAATGAACTTGCTCTCTAAGTAGTTCTGGGTAGGTTTTGACTGAGAACAATAACCCTAGAGGGGGACTACAGTAAATGAGGGGGTTCCCAGACACTCCTCAAGATGTTTCCCATTACTATGGCCATTTTCTATTAGAAATATTTTTGGTTGGAGAACTTTACATTCCCATCTCAGAATTTGAGAAGCAGAGCTTCCATGATAGAGAAAATAATATGATTAAGTACAAGATTCAATAGAATAGTCCCAAATGAAGGCCTGTGTGTTACATCCTCCACCTTTTAGTAAGAGTTAGAGACATGACACTACAAAAAGTTTAAGGTATTTGTTCAAAGATGCAGTCAATTAAAGATGAAGCATCATTGTCATCTGTCCAAAAGAAAACTTCTCTTTGTGTACAACCAGAAATATTTCATGCCTTAATAGGACAAAAACAGACCAATAAGATAATGAGCCTAAATCTAACCCTTGACCTTTGGCAGGTGGCCACTCTATATTGCATTTACTTACAACCTATCTTTTCAGTCTTGGCCTCTGCTCTTGCTCCCAGGGCAGTAGACAGTGAATGGGACACTCCCTGTAGAGAATGACCAGCAAGCCTTTTCATCCGAGTACGGGGAAGCTGTGTTTGAAATAACTCGACACTTGTCTTAATAGGCATGACCTTTACTCTTGGGACACATTTTTCACTGTCATGTCTGCCTTGTAATCTGAATCAAGACAGTGATTTATTTGAGGTTTTTTGCAATCTCTTTTATTACTAGGAGAATCCTTAGGTCATTTATAGTTTAGAATAGTTTAGACCTTGGCCCCTCTCATCTTTCATTTGTAAAAAAGCATGAATACTCTCCCTGTTCATAGGGAGGCGTGGTTCACTTTCACCCTATTTTATTTTGTTCACAATGTCAGTATTTCTTATTTCTTTCCTCACATAGATTATTTTTATATATCTGGTGAAATGGAAGCTCAAAGAAGATCTTTAAGGGCCTTTGTCACTCTATGGTTTGTTAAATCATGTGTAGCCTTGTCTTTTGCCTACCTACTCCTCAAGTGTTGTAGAGTATTTTTCTCTGGTGAGTTCCATTACAAGGAGTAGATTTTGGCTCAGTATGAAGACAACCAATAGCAGTTACAAATGTCTGAAAAATAAATGGTGCTGCCTCCAGAAGTAGTGAGCTTCTTGGTCTTTGAAGTATAGAGCCTATGCATTGGCCACTGGCCATGTGTCAGAAATAATGTTAGAGAAAAATTATTGCATCAGATTAGGAGTGGCTCAACAGTGGTCAACATTTGAGTATTTCTATGCTAGAAATAAGAAAAGTAAAGACAAGTAAAATAACCTAGCAGGGTTAGACTAGAAGATTCCTCAAGTTCCTTTCAACCTTATATCTAGATGCGTATATAGAGACCTCTAAGAAAAGTCTTAGCTGAAGCTTGTTTCTTAGAGCTATTGACCTAAAGTGACCTTTTGAGATCATTTTTGTTGAGTCTATTTTTTTTTCTAATAGAAGCAGATAATTAGGCTTCAAAAGGCAAAGATTTCCCCATCCTTCAAGATTATTGTGAAAGGAAAACAAATTTGGGTTTATTCTCAGTTGGAATCCATCTGTACTATTTTGGGTACAAAGACTCTCAATTACTTTCTCCTACATTGAGACTTTTCCAATATAGCTCATGACCTCTTCTTAATCAGTGGCTAATGTGGGATGACCATATGCTTATCATTCAAACCAAGGTACTTTTGAGTTCCAGCCTGTTCCCTAAGCCTAGCCACAGTTCCTCTTTGTGTCATGTGTTCAACAAATGAAAGATTATTCACAAACCTTAACTTCCTCTAGAACAGAGAGATTGGAAGGGTGCACTTACTAATTATGCAGTTTAAGATGCACGTGGTGTTATAAACCTTAGTCCACTTGTTATGCAATAAGGCTTTAGAATGGGAGAAAAAAACAACCATGTGGTGGTTTGAGTTTTATTTTTCCATTTAAAAATTACTTGTTTTGAAATTATTTTAAACTTAAACAGAAAACTTGCAAGTCAAATACAAAAAACTCTAAGATCGCTGTGATCCAGATTCCTCAACTGTTAATATTTCATTGCATTGGCCCCATCTCTGCCTCTTTGTGTCTCTTCCAATCGTGTGTTTTGGAAAGAGGAGAGAAAAGCCTTTTCTTCTTATTAAAACCATGTGCCAGCAGAAAGTCTGGGGAAACACCCAATAAGAAAGGCAGAAAACTGGAGAACAAAAGTATTTTTGTAGGCAACTTCCTTGTGTGGGCATTGTGCTACTGGCTTTGTGAATATTCCCTCTTTAAATCCTTTAAGAATCCATTGGAGTGGATACTATTCCCACCTTACAAATAGGGAAATTGGGTTCAGAAAAGATAAGCAACATGCCCTAGGTTACAAAACCAGGACATTGGCTGTATCTGAGTATACCATCTTTATTTATTTATTTATTTATTTATTTATTTATTTATTTATTTATGAGGCAGGGAGGCAGAGAGACAGACTCTTGCATGTGCCCAGACAGGGATCCACAGGCAAGCCCCCCTCCCAGGACAATGCCCTGTTTTTTTGGTCCATTGCTCCATTGCTTGGCAACAGAGCTATTTTAGCTCTCCAGGCAAGGCCATGGAGCCAAATCAGCACCCACAGCCAACTTGCTTGACCCAATGGAGCCATGGCTGCAGGAGGAGAAGACAGAGAAAAGAGGCTGGGAGGGGTAGAGAAATAGATGGTTGCTTCTCCTGTGTGCCCCCACCAGGAATCAACCCGAGACATCAACACACTGGGCCAACACTCCACCACTGAGCCAACAACCCAGGTCCGAGCGTACCATTTTAAAGCTTCTTGTTCCATTACAGCGTACCTTGTCATTGCAGAAAGAATATTTAACTGAGAATAAAGAGATAGCTCTGCCCCTAAAACTGTGTGATCTTGGACAAGCTATTGTATTTTTGTAGAAGGTCAGCTTTCTCAATGTAAAGGGAGGGAGTTTAGACTAAATGAATCTGAAGATTCTTTCAGTTTTAAAGTCTGAATAATTTAATAAATGTAATATTTCTCTGGCTCACTAATAAAAGTTTTTTTTAACATGTTATTATTTACTGTAGGAATATGAGAAATGGGACTTAGAGCATATTTAAGTAGCAAAATAGTTATTTCTTCTTATCTATTGGATTGTCTATTTGGTAGTCTTTTTAAAACTTCTATGTGCCCTTGACCTTTTGCTACTTTTCACCTATGCTGGTCACTGTATTTGGAGCTTCCAATGTTGGGATAATTCTGAAGGATAGGAATTGAAAGTGCCTCTGATGGATAAGTGGAAGAACTCTACTTTTGTTCATAGGCTTGGTTTTGATTTCATCCTGGTGTCTAGAAGTCACCCTGTTTATGTATAAGTTTCCTAAGGTAGTCCATCCCCTCTCAGACAGCTCTGAATATTTTTAAAAACCTGTTTCTAAATATTTGACTGCCCTTCAAAAATTGGAGTATGCATCCTCACAGAGTTATGCAATAGTGTTCCAAGAGATCCCTGAACAAGCCCTAATATAAATACAGAATAAAATTTCTATAACTTTTTAATGTAAAACCTGAGAACTCCCAATAATTTTACCATTTATATGGACACTTGCCTTACCCCCCTTGGGTTTGGAGTAAGCATTCTCTTTGTTCTGTCATTAAGGACACTAGAATGTAACATCATCTCAAGTCTCTTCTTATAGAATTTTCTACTCAGCTTTAACTTTTTTCATGTTTTCTTTCTTTTTTCTTCCTCCCTTATTTCCCCCCTCCTTCCCCCCTCTCTCTTTCCCTCCCTCTCTTTCCCTCCCTCTTTTTTCTTCCTTTCTTCCTTCCTTTCTTTCTTTCTCTCTCTTTCTTTCTCTTTCTCTTTCCTTCCTTCCTTCCTCCCTCCCTCCCTCCCTCCCTCCCTCCCTCCCTCCCTCCTTCCCTTCCTTCCTCCCTCCCTCCCTCCCTCCCTCCTTCCCTCCCTCCCTCCCTTCCTCCCTCCCTCCCTCTCTCCTTCCTTTCTTTCTTTCTTTCTTTCTTTCTTTCTTTCTTTCTTTCTTTCTTTCTTTCTTTCTTTCTTTCTTTCTTTCTTTCTTTCTCTTTTTCTTTCTATAGAAATTCTTTTAGCATTTGACTCCCTGTGAAGGCAGACCCAGGCTGCTCTCCTTTATTCTGAATTTATCTTTTGGATCTGAACCCCACTGGTTCCAAGTCTAATTCTTGGGAAGACAGTGACTCTAGAGTCATTAACATATGACAAATGTGTAATGGCAGCTAACCAATTCCTCATGAAACCTTTTTCTCCTGACTAAATATTCCTAGTTCCTTCAACATTTCTTTACATGGTTTTATCAGGATGATTCTCTCACCATTATGATCCCCTCACCCCCCACCCTATCTCCATCAAAAGATACTCTGATTTATCTGTATCTCTCTCAAAGAACTGATCTAATAGTACTGAGGCTTCTCCTTATTTATGTGTATACTTTCCCCTGAAGCCTGATTAGCCTCAATACTGATAGAAATCATCTTCATCCTACTGAGTTTGTTCACTGGTACTACCTGGGAAGTGTGACAGTTAAAGCTATTTGGCTGTTAAGCATCCATTTACTAGCACCCTCCCTCTGTCTCTCCCTGCCTTCTTTCTTTCTCTCTTCCCTTCCTTTCTTTATGAAGCAACATAATTTTCTTTTTATGAATTATCTCTTTCCCAATGGATATTGTCTGTTGGGATTATAATCAGGAGTTCTGTTTGCTCCTCCCAATACTCAGTAATAACGCAAGGTAGAGCAACTGCTATTCTTTCCCTGGAATTTGAATCTTGAAAAGAAGGACAATGATGCCGAAAGTAGTTGGATTTCCATCCCACCCTAGCAAGGTTCCTTGATTATATGATTCTTTGTACGTAGTTCCATTGTTACAGTTTCTGCTTTCTTCCTTTCCATTCTTTCTGGGACTCTCACCTCTTTCCTAAGCTGTACCTTTGACTTAAGTTAGCTAGAGTGGCTATCTACTTTACAGTCAAAGTACCCTAATTAATATCACCATTGTACATGGTTATATGCCTATCTAGTACATAAGTACTTCTACCATAGCTCTCCCTAAAGTCGTCTTTAATATTCAGTCAACAATTTCAAAGGTATTAGTGATGCCCTGCCTCTTAATTTTTACCATAATGTGCTCTCCATCTTTCTCTCCAGAAGGCTGAATCCAAGTAGAGAAATCTGAATGTGCTCCCATCTTCTTCTCCTTGCTACGGTATGACTCTAAATTTTACAAGAGCATTAATCAATGTAGCATTTGCATCTGCCAAAATGTCAGCACTCTGCAATTAAGTCAGATTTTATTCCCTTACTAGTGTTGAAATCACAAAAGGAAAGCAAGTATCTAAGCATTAGGTTAAAATCAGTTCGAGTGAAGATGAAAGACAATAGTTTTGTCAACAAAGTGTCATGGCAACACGAGGCTGGTGCTTTAGTGCTCGTGAAACAGCTAGGTAGTTCAACGTCCTGCTTGTATTTGACAGAAAACTTCAATGTGCTGGGCCTGTGCTCAACTTCTTCAGTTCAAACTTTTGTTACTCAAGCTTTATAGTCTTTCCTTACTGGTGAGGTCTTAGCCAGATATGTGCTTGGGAAAACAAGATATTTCTTTTGGGAAATACATAGATGCTGAGACAGAGTTAGTAGTGCAAGAAGTTTACAGGAGTGTGTGTGTGTGTGTGTGTGTGGGGGGGGTAACACCTGAGAAAGCAGAAAGGGAAAGGAAGCGAGATTGAGTAGGAAGAGCCTCAGGCCACTGTGCAGAACTGACAGTTTCTTCCAATTTAACAGTGAAGTCCAGAGCAAAGATTGCCTAAAGGAGGAGTCCTGCTTCAGGCAGAGCACCCAGGCCCTAGTGCTGTCATCTTGTGGTTGTTGGGTGGGTGGGTAGGAGATTGCACAGGGATAAAATCTATGTATCTTAAAATAGCTATAGCCTGCAGTCATAGAACTCCTAGCAACTGAATAGAGATCTGAGCAGTGTACTCTTGTGACTGGCAGACTGCCTCTTAATTGTGTCTTAAATTTATTCAGTGCATGGACTCTTGAGTCAGACAGTGTAGGTTTGAATCCCAGTGACAGCACTTGCTCATGTGTGACCTTAGGAAAAATTTTAAAGCTCTCTTTGCCTCGTACTTATCTTTAAATTGGAAATAAAACAGTTCTAACCTTATAGAATTATAGGAAAGCATTTAGAAAATGCTTGACACAGTAAATATTGTATATAATCATATAAGTGTAAAATGCTTGCACAGTCTATATTTGCTATTCTTTATTTATTCATCAAATGTCAACTATGTGCCAATCCCCACTGGCTTTGCATATTGGAGCACTCAGAGCACTTTCTCCAAATTAGCTCAGTTGTCCAAAAGGCGACAACTGTGATTTACCCTTATCGAAAGTACATTTTAGGGAGACTCAGGAGACTCTAAGGCTCTGATTACTAGTCAGTGACACCACAGTGATCAAGGACTTAGCTCATGTGTTGTGTACAGACTTCATTGTTTCTTTTTTTCATTTTTAAAAATTATTTTATTTTATTTTTCTTAAGAGATTAGCTTTGGTCCTGGTGGCTAACTGCAGTGACGCAGCATGTCAGCTTGAAATGTCAAGCTTCCATTTGATGGTGTGTTGAGGGGCACTCGTCCACACCATCATGCCAGTGTGAGTAAACAGGGCCACAGGCTATGCTTTTGGGAACTAAGACAAAAGACTTTCTTTAAAAAAAAAATCCCCTAAATGCTGTCAGGGAGATAATTTTATTTATTTATCAAACACAGGTTAATACAAATAATTATAGGTCTCTAAATTCTTTAGAATATCAATAATTTAATCCTATTATTATAGTGTAAGTACTTGATTTAAGTAGTATCACTACTGTTACCATGTAGTCCTGGCAGTGGAAGCACTTGAAGTTGAATGACACGTTCAGGGATAGAAGCAAAGTTCAACTTTGAACACAGGTTCAGTTTGTGTTTCCAGGGTTTGTGCTCATCTTAAAATACATTCTTAGCTTCTGCCATTTGATTGTGGAGAGTCTTTGGAGCTTAAGTTTCTGAATGAAAGGTCCTAATTTACTCTGGGGCTGAGGATCCATCAGTCCAGCTTTTGAGAAGAGCTCCTAAATTGTGTGGTTATGAGTTTATGTTACTTTGGGTCTTTCCATTTGCAACCTTACCCTGGAGCCAATCTGAACTGTCTCTTAGTAACATGTGTCAGTCCCCTGGCAAAACACTTGGAACCAATTTGCAAGTCAAGCCACACTGAGGGCAACCGAAATGATGCCAGTTAAGAAGGTTGATGGATCTCTAAGACTGATAGAAGACTTTGGATTTAATTTAGGTTTATTATTATTTAAATTGTATGTTCTTTTTAAATTTTTTTTTCATTAATTTTAATTTATTGTGTTTACATGGATTCAAGTGTCCCATTGAATGTAACACCCTTACCCCCCCAGGCCTGTGTCCCTTTTTATAACCCCTTTGCCCAAACTCCTAATTCCCAACCCCCTTCCCTCTAGAATTTGCTGTCCTGTTATGTATATATAATCTGTATCTCTGTGTTATATATATATATAATTTCCCTAATTCCTTCACATTCTCTGATACCATCCCCTCATCCCCTTTCCCTCTGACTGCTGTCCCTCTGTTCCCTGTGACCCCACCTCTGCCTCTATTCCATTCCTCAGTTCACTTTGTTCATTAGATTCCATATATAAGTGAGATCATATGATATTTTTCTTTCTCTGCCTGGATTATTTCACTTAGCATAATAATCTCCAGGTCCATCCATGCCATCATAAAAGGAAAGATTTTCTTCTTTTTCATGGCCACGTAGTATTCCATTGTGTATATGTACCACCACTTTTAATCTACTCATCCACTGATGGACACTGGGCCGTTTCTAGATCTTGACTATTGTAAACAGTGCTGCAATAAACATGGGAGTGCATATCTTCTTTTGAATCAGTGATTTGGTATTCTTAGGATATAATCCTAAAAATGTGATAGCTGGGCCAAAAAGCAGTTCCATTTTTAAGTTTTTGAGGAAATTCCATGCTGTTTTCCACAGTGGCTGCACAAGTCTGCATTCCCACCAGCAGTGCAGGAGGGTTCCCTTTTCTCCGCAGCCTCACCAGCACTTATTCTGTGTTGATTTGTTAATGAGTACCATTCTGACTGGTGTGAGGTGGTATCTCATTGTGAATTTGATTTTCATTTCTCCGATGATTAGTGACTTTGAACATGTTTTCATATGCTTATTGGCCATCTATATGTCCTCTTTGGAGAAGTGTCTATTCAGTTCTTTTGCCCATTTTTTAATTGGATTGTTTACCATCCTTGTGTTGAGTTTTAGAAGAAAGCAACTTTTTTTTTCTAGCTATGACTTATTTTTTGGTGTGTACATTTGTGTATGTGTCTTCTGTGTTTCACCTTTCATATAGAGGTAGAGTAATCTGGAAATGACAATAAAGCAGGATACAAGCAATATATTTTTATATCAGACTGTTATGGTCTACAGTAGATATTCAGAAAGCTAAATCCTTTTTTATAAAAAAGGGAGACAGGTAGAAATCCCTACAAAGGAAGAATAGAAGAGGTGGGCATCAAATAATCTGAATCTTAACTGTAGCTCATCTGTAAATTTATTGTATAACCTTGGGCAAAAATAAATATTTAATTTATTTGGGCCTTAGTTTGTTCACCAGTAATTTCTATGATAATTTTAATTTCAATAATCTATAGAATTCTGAGGTAAGGGTAAAGACATAGCATTCTAGAGGGGAAAAATAAAATAGTATTTATTATATTGATTCATTCCACCACTTCCACTCATTGTAAAGCTGTATTTGTGCTATTGTCTAATCAGTATAAGACAAATTACCCCATAGTGACTTTTACAGAGGGAACTAGAGGTAAATCACTGAATAAATTTAATAAACTTATAAAAACAGATGATTGTAATAATATTCCAATGACTTTATTTTTAGTTTAATTATTTTAGATGAGAGGAAGGGAGATAATGAGGCAGACTCCTGCATACACCCTGACCAACCGGGATCCACCAGTAACCTGTCTGGGTCTGATGCTCGAGTACCAAGCTATTTTTAGCACCTGAGGCTGCTTTGCTCTGAGGGAGTTATCCTCAGTGTCCAGGGCTACACTTGAACCAATGGAGCCACTGGCTATGGGAAAGGAAGAAGGAGAGAAGGCGGAGAAGGAGGTGAGGAGAAGCAGATTGTCACTTCTCTTGTGTGCCCTGGCCAGGAATCAAACTCAGGATGTCCCTATGTTGGGCTGATGCTCTATCCACTGAGCCACCAGCCAGGGCCACAACGGCATTATTAATTCAGTTCTGGAGATAGGCTAGATAAGTAAAGTTGGGAAGGGAGGCCATGTATTATGTTGGCTAAGCATGTTTATTTAATGATCTTTTATAATAAAAATCTGGTAGCCATGGTGAGAGTGGTTTATTTTATTCATCAAATTTATTATCGATAATTCTTCCATATCTTCTTTCCTCCTACTGTTTTTTTTTTTTTTGTCACTGTTACCAACAGAGTAGATATATACTTAAATCAAGCTTTCTGTTTCTAATTTTAAAAATAAAGCCAGGGTAATATGAAAAATACCATTATTGTAAATTTTACTTTAGTGGCATAATATTTAATTAATTAAATAATTCTTGTAGTCAACCAATATTTTTTGGGAACCTATTATATGCCTAGACACTATGCCAGGTGCTGGGGAGACAGTGGTGAGTGAAATGAATCTTACATGGGGAAGTCAGACAATAAGAAAACAATTACATAAGGATCTAAATTGTGGTACATATTATACAGGAAAAGTACAGACAGTTCTTAGAATGTGTACCCTCACCTGGGCAAGAGGTCAAGGAAGGTTTTCCTGAGGAATTGACTTTGAGTTCAGAGATTAAACAAAAAAGTACAGTCTATTCTGCCACTAGAACACATATTTCTGTAAGTCAAATTGGCTCATGCATGATTGCTAAATAGGAGAACAGGATAAAGTGAAAGTCACATTCTTTGATGGTGTAGATTTCCAGCATACTAAGTGCAACCAAGTAATGCCGTTGAAGGCAAAATCCAGTCACAAGGTCGAACACAGCCAAGTGCAGGAGAATAGTGTTGTGCACGTTACCCTTCACCTTATTATTCTACTCCAAGTATGAACATATGCTTAACCTTAGAAGTAATCATTAATGTTTTTTTTGCTCTGTCAGTATTTTCTCTTGTCTCTCTATTAAGTTGGTAACCTCAATCCCTCACCACTTTTTGGGGAGATTCCCAAAGTTATAAGAGTTTTTCTTTACTTATTAAAAATATTATATTTTTAAATGAAATTAGTATTTTCTATTAGAATTATTATTATGTTTTTGTTGCTCAGATCAGAACGTTACATAGATTCTGAATTGTGTTTTCTTAATTTAATTTTTCTTTAAGCCTTTATAAAAAAGGATTTTCAGATACCTCAAAGAGAAACCTTTATTTTGAAGCAAAGAGGTACCTTTATTTTGAAGCAAACTACAATTAAAAAGCATATGCAACAAATAAAACTTTTTGAATGAAACTCTTTTTCAAAGAGTTCAATGAAGGTATATTCAGTCTCAGCTTTTGTTAAAAATACTGAAGTATATAGTTTTTATGTCACTTTTTTTTTTTGTATTTTTCTGAAGCTGGAAACGGGGAGAGACAGTCAGACAGACTCCCGCATGCGCCCGACCGGGATCCACCCGGCACGCCCACCAGGGGCGACGCTCTGCCCACCAGGGGGTGATGCTCTGCCCCTCCGGGGCGTTGCTCCGCTGCGACCAGAGCCACTCCAGCGCCTGGGGCAGAAGCCAAGGAGCCATCCCCAGCGCCCGGGCCATCTTTGCTCCAATGGAGCCCTGGCTGTGGGAGGGGAAGAGAGAGACAGAGAGGAAGGAGGGGGGGTGGAGAAGCAAATGGGTGCCTCTCTTATGTGCCCTGGCCAGGAATCGAACCCGGGTCCCCCGCACGCCAGGCTGACACTCTACCGCTGAGCCAACTGGCCACGGCCAGTTTTTATGTCACTTTTTAAAGTAATTTAGACTTAGAGAATTTATTTAACTTATTTAATGTGACAAACTAATTTCATTTGAATACTCTTTTCTTAATGGCATATTGCCTTTGACTTATTAATCATTTTTTTTCTTGTCACTCACACATTTTTCACAGACATGATAGGCCAAAGTATTTAAAAATTTTTAATGATTGATTTTAGAGAAAGAGGATGGAGAGAGAAAGAGAGAGGCATCAATGTATTCCATTTATTTATGCATTTATTGCATGTTTCTTATATGTGCTTCTGAGATCATTAAATCATCTAATGGTATATTCTTGAATCTCATTTAGTATTTTCAGAACTTCAATTTTGAATATTATATTGTATAACTCTGAGGTTTTCATGTGATTGAGATTGCTTTCTGGAGATTTTTAATTTTCTTTTGAACTGTGTTTCTTTCCTGGGTAGTCATGGTGTTCCTTTCATTTCAGAGTGTCATTGTTAAAAAATCAAGCAAAGAATAACAACAAAAAATATAGAAATAAAAATAAATTTAAAAATTAAATTAAATAAAAAATTTAAGAAAAAGACTGCAAACAACAACAACAAAAAGCAACAAAAAATAAAACAAAATATAGAACAACCACCACAAAAAGAACTAAAGAAAAACAAAAAATCGTATTCCAAGATGGTGATGGAGTCGGCAGACATCCAAACTGCCAAATTGGATTACAAATTAATTTAAGAACAATCATCTTTAAAAACCAACTTTGGACTAAACGAATAGGAGTCTATAACCTAAGATCAGAGAAGTCACACCGAGACTGGTAGGAAGGGTGGAGACACGGGGGGACTGACCAGCTTCCAGGAGCGAGCTACAGCAAAGGGTCTGGGGGGACTCTCACTGTGGGGAAGTTTGCCCTGAGAGGTGTGGGTCCTCAGGCCCAGGCCCAGAGCCCCAGCCTAGAGCCCCAGAGGCTAGAAGCAGCACCCAAACAGCATCTGGAGGTGAAAAAGAGCTAGTTTTCTGTCTGTGAGAAAGAGATAGAGCTCTCGCAGATGAAGGCATAGGATAGGGTGGAGCTTCACAGTCAGCTGACCTGGGTGCTGGATATTCTGCCCCACTGGGCTAGATTCTACTGAGGGGAAGGAGAGGGGCTTGGAGCATGGACATTTAACATGTGGGCCCCGTCAGCCTATTGTATCGAGTCGAGGGGCTTAGCCCCTTACTGAATGGGGCACAGTCAGACCCAGAAGAGGACTCTCAGTCTTCCTCCCTGAGACCAGGGTCTCACCAGCTGGAAGAACTTCTGCAGAAGGGACGGTTGGGCCCACTTCGATCTGAACCTGCTGCTCACCTTGTTGGGGAGAAACAAAATTCGAGTATCCAGCAGTGGATGGGGGATTAGGCTCTAGAGTAGCAGCCACATTCCCATACTGAGCTTCTGACCAACAGACCCCTGAAGTAGCCGGTCCCACTAACGATGTATTCCCAACATCAGCTGCCCTAACCCAACAAAATTGCAACCTGCAGAGGGATTGGTTGGGTGAGGTCAGTCTGAGCCTACACTACAGTCTTCCTACAGAAGGCTCTGTGGAAAGACCAGACAGCTTCAAGACATGAGGAACAGCTTAAAAGTGGAGGAAAATCTTACAGAGCTTGGGGCTTTTATGGAACTGCTATCATCTCTAAGTAGGAGGAAGCTGATCCTTATATACAGTTTGGCCCCTCCCACCTTACCCAGGTGCAGAAAACACAGACACATACAGTGAATAGAGCAGTAGCTGCAGACAAGTAACCTACAGTGGGCTACAAACAAGAACTGAAGCCAACCTGGGAGGATCTATAGCCAACACAGCTGGTAATGGGTGACAGACAGCACCAACCCTAGACTCAGCTAGCTACACAAGCAGCATGCCCAAAGGAGGAGTCTAGCAGGCACCAGACATGATGAAGAATAAATACACACAACAGGACAGACATTGCACAGTGTGTAATACACATGATCAAGGTTGACCCTTAGAGCCAGCCAGATTGAAGGGATAAATGTACCCACAAAAGGATCAACTGCATTTAATACTCACAGAAAACAGGAGGGAAAATAGTGTCCTCATAAAGTATTCCTAAAAAATGGAAAACAGGTGGCTTGGAGGTCAGTACTATCGAGCCCATCTTCTTTATAAAGACACCACAAAAAGTACACAGTCAGACAACATTACCTAATATACAGACAAAATGAGGAGATAAAGAAAAGCGACCCATATAAATTAACAAGAGAAATACCAGAAAAAGAACTAAATGAAATGGAGGTAACCAAACAACCAGAGCAGATTTTAAAATAATGATTTTTAGGGTGCTTAAGTATCTTAGATCAACAATAGATGGACATAATGAGCACCCAAATAAAGAGATGGCAAGCATCAAAAAGAACATTAAAATAATAAAAAAGAACCAGTCAGAAATGACAAATACAATATCAGAAATGAAGGCTGCACCGGAAGGAATCAACAGTAGGTGGGATGAAGCAGAGGATTGAATCAGCGATTTCAAAGACAAGATAAACAGAAGCACAGAAGTAGAGCAGCAAAACAAAAAGAAGTGCAAAAAGACTGAGGAAACTCTGACAGACCTCTGTAACAACATGAAGAGAAACACCATCCGCATCATAGGGGTTCCTGAAGAGGAAGAGAACAAACAAGGAATAGAGAACCTGATTTAAGAAATCATAGCTGAAAGTATCCCTAAATTGATAAAGGAAAAAGCACATAAGTTCAAGAAGCACAGAGAGTTCCATTAAAGAGAAACTCAAGGAGGCCTATACCAAGACACATTATAATTAAAATGCCAAAGTTAAGACACAAAGAAAGAATACTAAAAGCTACAAGAGAAAAGCAGTTAATTACCTACAGAGGAGCCCCCATAAGGATGACATCCAGCTTCTCAAAAGAAACACTTGAGGCCAGAAGGGATTGGCAAGAAATATTCAAACTAATGCAATATAACAACCTACAACCAAGACTACTTTATCCAGTAAGGCTATCATTTGAAAACGAAGGCAAAAACCCCCTACAAAAACCTTTAAGGAATTTATTACAGTCAAACCATACTGCAAGAAATGTTAAGGGGCCTGCTATAAAAAAAGCAAAGGTAAAAAAAGGTAAAAAAAAAAAAAGAAATTAAGAAGAGGAATGTAGAATTAAAGAATAAAATGGTAATAAAAAAGTATATGTCAATAATAACCTTAAATGTATAAGTCAATAATAACCTTAAATTGATTAAATAATGTATGTCAATAATAAACTTAAGTGGATTAAATGTGCCTATCAAAAGACATAGTGTAGTTCCTTGAATAAAAAAAACAGGACCCATACATATGCTGTCTACAAGAAACCCACCTCAGAACAAAAGATACACATTGACTGAAAGTGAAGGGATAGAAAAGGTATTTTATGCAAATGGAAATGAAAAAAGAAAAAAGATGGGGAAATAAAATAAGTATATCTGACAAAATAACCTTTAAAACAAAGGCTATATATATAGTAAGGGATAAAGAAGGTCACTACATAATGAAAAAAGGAACAATCCAACCGGAGGATATAACCATTGCATATATTTATGCACCTAATATAAGAGCACCTAAAAATATAAAGCAGATCTGGATGGACATAAACAGCAAGATCAACAGCAATACTATAATAGTAGGGGATTTTAAAACCCCATTAACATCAATGGATAGATCCTCCAGACAGAAAATTAACAAAAAAACCCAGCTGCCTTAAATGACACACTGAATTTAATAGATATCTTCAGAACCTATTACCCCCAAAAGAAGAATATACATTCTTTTCAAATGATCATGATTACATTCTCTAGGATAGACCACATGTCAGGACATAAAATGAGTCTCAATAAATTGAATATTGAAATCATATCAAGTATCTTCTCTGATCACAATGGCATGAAACTAGAAATCAACTACAATAGAAAAACTGAAAAACATTCAAACACTTGGAGACTAAATAGCATGGAGACTAAACAGTTGGAGACTATTAAATAACAAATGGGTTAATAATGAGATCAAGAAAGAAATAAAAAATTTTCTTGAAAAAAATGAAAATAAGCATACAACAACTCAAAATTTATGGGATACAGCAAAAGCAGTCCTGAGAGGGAAATTCACAGCATTACAGGCATACCTTAAGAAGCAAGGAAAAGCTCAAATAAACAACTTATCCCTGATTTTAAAAGAATTAGGAAAAAAAACAAGCACAGAGGGAGTAGAGGAAGGAAATAATAAACATCAGAGCAAAAATAAATGACATAGAAGCTAAAAAAACAGCACAAAAGATAAATGAAACCAAGAGCTGGTTCTTTGAAAAGGTAAACAACATTAATGAACCTTTACCCAGACTCGCCAAGAAAAAAAGAGAGAGGACTCAAATAAATAAAATTAGAAATGAAAAGAAAGAAGTAAAAACTGATACAGCACAAATACAAAGGATTGTAGGAAAAGAGTATGAAGATCTGTGTGCCAAAAAATTGGACAACCTAGGTGAAATGGATAAGTTCCTAGAAACAAATAATCTTTCAAAACTCAATCTGGAAGAATCAGAAAACCTAAAACCCAAACAGACCAATTACAACAAATAAAATTAAAACAGTTATCAAAAACCTCCCAGCAAACCAAAGTTCTAGACTGGATGGCTCCACAGGCAAATTTTACCAAATATTCAAAGAACTAACACCTATCCTTCTCAAACCATTTAAAAAATTCAAGAGGAGGGAAGACTTCCAAGCTCCTTTTATGATGCAAGCATGATCCTCATTCCAAAACCAGGTAAAGACACTACATTAAAAGAAAACTATAGGTCAATATCCCTGATGAATTTAGATGCTAAAATTCTCAACAAAATATTAGCAAATGGAATCCAGCAACACAGTAAAAAAAAAATCATACATCCTGATGAAGTGAGATTTATTCTGGGGAGGCAAGACTGATACAATATTTACAAATCAATAAATATGATTCAGCACATAAACAAAAGGAAGGATAATTATCACATGATAATATCAATAGATGAATAAAAAGCATTTGATAAAATCCAGTCCCCATTTTTTATCAAAATTCTTAGCAAAGTGAGAATACAGGGAACATACCTCAACATGATAAAGGCCATCTCTGACAAACTCACAGCCAACATCATACTCAATAGGTAAAAATTAAAAGCAATCCCCTTAAGATCAGGAACAAGGCAAGGGTACCCCCTTTCACTACTCATATTTGACATAGTTCCGGAAGTCCTAGCAACAGCAATCAGCCAAGAAGAAGAAATAAAAGGCATCCAAATTGGAAAAGAAGTAAGAGTATCATTATTTGCTGATGACATAATACTGTACGTAGAAAACCCTAACATCTCAGTCAAAAACTACTTGACCTGATAAATAAATTCAGCAATGTGGCAGGATATAAAATTAATATTCAGAAATCAGTGGAATTCTTATACACTAACAATAAACTGTCTGAAAGAGAAATTAAAGAAACAATACCCTTCACAACAACAAAAAAAATAAAGCACCTAAGGGTAAATTTAACCAAGGAGGTAAAACACTTGTACTCAGATAATTATAAGATATTGAAAAAAGAAATCAAGGAAGATACAAATAAGTGGAGCCACATACCATGTTCATGAATAGGAAGAATAAACATCATTAAAATGTCTATATTACCAAAGCAATCTATAAATTCAATGCAATTTCTATTAAAATACCAATGACATACTTCAAAGATATAGAACAAATATTCTAAAATTTTATATGGAACCAAAAAAGAACACGAATAGCCTCAGCAATCCTGAAAATGAAGAATAAAGTGGGAGGTATCACACTTCCTGATACCAAGTTATACTACAAGGCCATTGTACTCAAAACAGTTTGGTACTGGCATAAGAACAGGAATACAGATCAATGGAACAGATCAGAGAACCCAGAAATAAACCCATGCCTTTATGGTCAATTGATATTTGACAAAGAAGGTAAGAGCATACAATGGAGTCAAGACAGTCTCTTTAATAAATGGTGTTGGGAAAATTGAACAGGTACATGCAAAAAAATGAAACTAGATAACCAACCTACACCATTCACAAAAATTAACTCAAAGTCGATAAAAGACTTAAATATAAGGCGTGAAACCATAACCATCTTGGAAGAAAACATAGGCAGTAAACTCTCCGATATCTGTTATAGCAATATTTTTGCTGATTTATCTCCACAGGCAAGTGAAATAAAGGACAGGATTAACAAGTGGGACTATATCAAATTAAAATGCTTTCGCAGAGCAAAAGACACCAGGAATAAAATAAAAAGACAACTCATACAATGGGAGAATATATTCACCAATATGTCTGATAAGGGGTTAATAACCAAAATTTATAAAGAACTTGTAAAACGCAACATCAGGAAGGTAAACAATCCAATTAAAAAATGGGCAAAAGAACTTAACAGACACTTCTCCAAAGAGGACATATAGATGGCCAATAGGCATATGAAAACATGTTCAAGGTCACTAATCATCAGAGAAATGCAAATCAAAATCACAATGAGATAGCACCTCACACCAGTCAGAATGGCGCTCTTTAACAAATCAACACAGAATAAGTGCTGGCGAGGATGTGGAGAAAAGGGAACCCTCCTGTACTGCTGGTGGGAATGCAGACTTGTGCAGCCACTGTGGAAAATAGTATGAAGTTTCCTCAAAAACTTAAAAATGGAACTGCTTTTTGGCCCAGCTATCCCATTTTTAGGATTATATCCTAAGAATACCAAATCATTGATTCTAAAGAAGATATGCACCCCCATGTTTATTGCAGCATTGTTTACAATAGCCAAGATCTGGAAAAGGCCCAAGTATCTGTCAGTGGACAAGTGGATTAAAAAGCAGTGGTACATATACACAATGGAATACTATGTGGTCATGAAAAAGAAGAAAATCTTACCTTTTGCAATGGCATGAATGAACCTGGAGATTATTATGCTAAGTGAAATAATCCAGGCAGAGAAAGAAAAATATCATATGATCTCACTTATATGTGGACTCTAATGAACAAGGTGAACTGAGGAATGGAATAGAGGCAGAGGCAGGGTCACAGGGACCAAAGGGACAGCAGTCAGAGGGAAGAGGGATGAGAGGACGGTATCAGAGAAGGTGAAGGGATTAGTGAAATTATATATACATAACACAGAAATACAGATAACAGGATAGCAAATCCCAGAAGGAAGAGGGGAGGGAGTTAGGGGGGTTGGGCAAAGGGGGTATAAAAAGGGACACAGGGTAGGAGCGTGAGGATGTTACATTCAGTGGGACACTTGAATCCATGTAAACACAATAAATTAAAATTAATAATATTAAAAAAAAGATGGCAACTGCAGTATTGGAATATAACTCAGCACAGGGGTTTCAGTGGCCATCCCCCACAGTGTCCATCCCTGGGCCTCCAACTTTACACTTTTCTCATGCAACTTGAGTTCTCTCAGCTCTCCCTCCACTGGAGCCCCAGGTAAGTGGCTGTGAACAAAATTTTTTGTGCTGGTCCTTTAAGGTGGAGCCTGCCTCTGGGAGAGCTCTGTCTCTTTCTTGCAGACAGCAACCCTGCTCATTGCAGTGCCAAATGCTGTTGGGGTGCCTCTTCTAGGCTCTAGGGCTCTATACTGGGGCTCCAGGCCTGGGACTGAGGACCCACACCTCACAGGGCGAACCTTCCTGCAGTGAGAGTCCCTTCAGACCCTCAGCCACCACTTGCTCCTGGGAGCTGGTCAGTCCCCCTATGTCTCTGCCATTCCTACCAGTCTCAGTGTGGCTTCTTCTGTGATCCTTGGTTATAGAGTCCTCTTCATTTAGTTCAAAGTTGGTTTTTAAAGATGATGTTCTTAAATTAAGTTGTAATCCATTTTGGTCCTGGTAGGTGGCTGTTGGAATGTCTGCCTACTCTGTCGCCATCTTGGAATATCTCTGTATATCTTTTAATTTGTGCTTTTTTTCTTTTTTTAGTAGTATGTGCTTTGACTGGGCAAGCCCAGGCATTTGAACCTGAGACCTCAGCATTGCAGTTGATAGATGCTTTATCATTGTGCAACCGCTATTTTAGTTCTTTAGACATCGTTGAACTTTGTTCTAGCATGCAATTAATTTATATGCTAATTTGCCTTTAAACTTTTTAATGGTAAAGCTCTAGAGTAGCTTTTAATGTTTTTCTATGGTCAGTTTTGTTCCACTACAACAGGGGTAGTCAACCTTTTTATACCTACTGCTCACTTTTGTATCTCTGTTAGTAGTAAAATTTTCTAACCACCCACTGGTTCCACAGTAATGGTGATTTATAAAGTAGGGAAGTAACTTTACTTTATAAAATTTATAAAGCAGAGTTACAGCAAGTTAAAACATATAATAATAATTACTTATCAAGTACTTTATTCGGATTTTCGCTAAGTTTGGCAGAATAAATCTTTATAAGACAACTTACTATAGTTAAATCTATCTCTTTATTTATACTTTGGTTGCTCCACTACTGCCCACCTGGAACGTCCACTAGTGGGCGGTAGGGACCAGGTTGACTACCACTGCACTACAAGGTATGATGGCTCTGGCATCTAGACCAAATGTCCTTTGTATTCATCAGCATTTCTTGATGTTGGCTATTCGGAACTTGAAAGGTTCCTATTCTATGTGAGATCTGGTACTTACCTTGCTTTATAACTGCCTGGTAATTACTCTTTCCCCAGAAGTTAATTTTTCCTGGCCTTATGGAGTTTTCATCTAATGCATATGAAGGTTGGTATTCAGTTGATGATTCGAGCAGATTTCTAGGTTCTTTTTCTTGTGTATCTCCTTTTGATACTCTACCCTATTAATTCCAGTCATCTCAATATCCTCAAACTCCAATTTGTCTCCTCAATTTAATAATACTTCTGGACCCTGCTTGGGTTCCTCCTCCTTGTGCTGTCCTCTAGAAATTGTCTCCAGGCTAAATGCTGGGTAGCTGCAGGGGTCACCTCATTTGTTTTCCTTCTCTAAGAGACTTCTGTGCTGTGTTACCTCTTGTTCAATATCTGAAACTAGTTTTTTTGGGTCTATTTTTCTAGTTGTTTATGGTGGTAGGGTAATTCCAAAGCATGTTCCTATCTCATGATCAGAAATAGAAGTTCTAACCAAAATGTTCTTATAAAAAAGACTTAAGGAAATATTTAAAAAATAGTATTTGTGCCCTTTTAAACCAACATAAAAATTTTATCATTTTAATTATTGTATTTGCAAAGTTTTCTGGGAAAGCTAATTTTTTCATGGGCCCCACAAAGACACCACATTTCTAATGTAGAATAAGACCCACCACATACAGCTGAAATGGATGAGCACCAACTGTCTTATCATCAGTTCTCCTACCATCCTTGTGGACTTATTTTGGGAGATCATCTTTTAGGTCTCTTGTTCTACATCGATTCCAGAGTTCTTCCAGAAGAGATATCATACCTCTTATATTTTACTTCACTTAGATGTTATTTCAGTTTGTGTTTATCCCAGCAGATTGACAACACTGTGTATTCCTTGCTGTTCTTACTGTAGGAAAAGAAAGCCATGGCAACAGCAACCTAGAGATAGTTTTCAGTTGGGAGGGAGTCCCTCTGAGAGAGGAAAAAGACTGTTTTTCTAATAATAATAATAATAAGAATAACAATGATAACCAATAATGTAACATAAATAGTTTAATAATAACAGAAATAATAAATAGAAATAGTAAAGAAGGACTTATATTGAATGATTATACTAATCAACAACTCTTGGTACTGATATTCAATGAATACTGGAGTATGAAGGATTATAAAATGACTGTTGATACAAGATAGAGCCCCTTTTTGTCTCTAAATATCCTTCACTAGTCTGGGAGGGTCCTTCTAATTGGATCCATTCTACTGTGTGATAAGAATGCTAGTGTCTGTCTTGTTGAGTACTTGAATATGTGAATTTCCAACTTATATAAGGAACATAATTTTCTCATTTATAGCTGGTAAAACATTAGAACATGGTAGCTCTTTCTATATATAAGAAGGGATTATGCAGTTGAATAAACCTATCAATTTTTATTTATTTGTTTCATTAGCCAAGAATTTTTTCTCTTCCTTTTGTAGTTTGGCATTATATAGTTTCAGAGGACTTTTCTGTTTGGGGGAAAAATATCCCATAAGATTAACTTTCTCATAAAGCTGAAAGACTATTTTCCTATAAGCATTTATTATTCAAAAGAAACTAATTATCTTTAGAAAAGCTAGGATAATTTGCAATGACTTCTCAGTATGAATTTGTAGAGGCTTCTTAGGAAGATTTTTGATTACTAAACTACACTCATCTAATTTTTTATTTTAATATCTTTCCATAAAATATTTAAACAAGAGTCATTTCAACATATCATTGCAGCTGCTCTTTGGTTAGGTGCAGCTGTGTATCAGGACTGGATGCTCCCTTTAACACTCATTGGCTGTGTTTGTGCCTGTAAATGTAAAGTTAAGGAAAAGTTCTCCTTTTTTGACATATGATAAGACTCTAGTTGATTGTTGGTTATACAAATGGGAGAAATATCATTAAACATCAGCTGGAAGAATGACACTGAATTCTTTAAGTAAAGGAAAGACACTTTAAGTAAGCTTGATTGTTTCTAAATAATTTTAGGTGACAAGAACTAATAGCAAGTCTGAAGTGGTTCTTTTAGGGGCACATCGTAATTTATTAGAAAAATAGAGAGCACACAAGTTCTTGAACAATCAGAGGCTTTCTGATTACCTGACATGCTTCTCTGGATGATTATTTGGTAACTAGATTATAAAAGGGTCACTCAGAAGTGAAGGCAAAAATTAATGAATGGGACTACATCAGACTAAGAAGTTTTTGCTCAGCAAGAGAAACTGATAACAAAATAAACAGACAGCCAACGAAATGGGAAATGATATTTTCAAATAACAGCTCAGATAAAGGCCTAATATCCAAAATATACAAAGAACTCATAAAACTCAACAACAAACAAACAATCCAATAAAAAAATGGGAAGAGGACATGAACAGACACTTCTCCCAGGAAGAAATACAAATGGCCAACAGATATATGAAAAGATGCTCATCTTCTTTAATTATTAGAGAAATGCAAATCAAAACAGCAATGAGATACCACCTCACACTTGTTAGATTAGCTATTATTAACAAGACAGGTAATAGCAAATGTTGGAGAGGCTGTGGAGAAAAAGGAACCCTCATCCACTGTTGGTGGGAATGTAAAGTAGTACAACCATTATGGAAGAAAGTATGGTGGTTCCTCAAAAAACTGAAAATAGAACTACCTTATGACCCAGCAATTCCTCTACTGGATATATACCCCAAAAACTCAGAAACATTGATACGTAAAGACACATGCAGCCCCATGTTCATTGCAACATTGTTCACAGTGGCCAGGACATGGAAACAACCAAAAAGCCCATCAATAGATGACTGGATAAAGAAGATGTGGCACATATACGCTATGGAATACTACTCAGCCATAAGAAATGATGACATCAGATCATTTACAGCAAAATGGTGGGATCTTGATAACATGATACGAAGTGAAATAAGTAAATCAGAAAAAACCAGGAACTGCATTATTCTATACGTAGGTGGGACATAAAAGTGAGACTAAGAGACATTGATAAGAGTGTGGTGGTTATGGGGGGAGGGGGGAGAGGGAGAAGGAAAGAGGGAGGGGGAGGGACACAAAGAAAACTAGATAGAAGGTGACAGAGGACAATCTGACTTTGGGTGATGGGTATGCAACATAATTGAACAACAAGATAACCTGGACATGTTATCTTTGAATATATGTATTCTGATTTATTGATGTCACCCCATTAAAATAATAAAATTACTAAAATTTAAAACTAAAAAAGAAAAGGGTCACTCATTTTTTAGAAACTGGAAGTGGGGAGGGCAGACAATAAAATCTTTGTCATAAATAAATTCACTTCTTGAAAAGAAGCTAACTAACACTGAAATAGTATATTTTATTACTTGTTCTGAGGATTAAATGAATTAATACATGAAAAGTGCTTAGAATAATGCCTGGTATATAGAGAAAGCTCTACAAGAGTTATTATATGTTGAAACCTTGATTGAAACAATCCCTGGCTGCCTCCAAAGTCAGTTACTCATTAGGAAATGAAGAGCTTGTGTATTCACTGAAGCTTGTTCTGGGTAATTTGTTTACAGAACTATAATTCTTTGGACCATAAAACCTCATTTTATTTCACCACTAACCTAGAGACCCATGAAAAAGACTCCTGAAATGATTGACATGATAGGTTCTTTTCATGCTAAAAAAAGTTCTTCCTATAATTTGAATCTCATATTAGCTACATTTTTCCCTATTTTTTCTTCTTCTGCATAGTCCTTCAAACAGAAGAAAGACAGCAAGACATTCCAGATGAATAAAGAAAGAAAAATGAAGAGAAGAGACCTGGTAAGTTATAAAAGCAACGAAGGTTATATACATTTTTGTCTGAGAATTGACTTAGAATTGTATTTCCTACATTTTTGCATACAATGTTCCATTATAATTAATTTCCAAATAGTTTTAATTTCCTTTTTGACCCACGAGCTCCTTAAACAAATTTTCTTCCTTCCCCTTCTTTTCTCTCTATTTTCTTTCTTTTTCTTTTTGTGACAGAGACAAAGAGAGGGACAGATAGGGACAGACAGTCAGGAAGGGAGAGAGATGAGAAGCATCAATTCTTCATTGCGGCTCTTTAGTTGTTCATTGATTGCTTTCTCATATGTGCCTTGACTGGGAGGCTACAGCAGAACAAGTGACCCTTTGCTCAAGCCAGCGACCTTGGGCTCAAGCTGATGAGCCTTGCTCAAACCATATGAGCCCATGCTCAAGCTGGCGACCTTGGGGTCTCAAATCTGGGTATTTCACATCCCATTCTGATACTCTAACCACTGCACCACCGCCTGGTCAGGCATTCTTATTTTCTTCCTTTCTGCTTTTCTTTTTAAAATTTCCAACTAATTGGCCCTGGCCTGTTGAGTCAGTGGTAGAGCATTGGCCTGGTGTGTAGATGTCTGGGGTTCGGTTCCTGGCCAGGGCACACAGGAGAAACATCCATCTGCTTCTCTACCCCTCCCCCTCTCCTTCCTCTCTGTCTGTCTCTTCCTCTCCCGCAGCCAAGGCTCCATTGGAGCAAAGTTGGCCTGGGTGCTAAGGATGGCTCCATGACCTCCTCCTCAGCTGCTAGAATGGCTCCAGTTGCAATGGAGTAAAGGCCTAGATGGGTAGAGCATTGCCCCCTAGTGGGCATGCCGGGTGGATCCCAGTTGGGCACATGTGGGAGTCTGTCTCTCTGTCTCCCACTTCTCACTTCAGAAAAATACAAAAAAAAAAAAAAATCCAACTAATTGGAGAGTCTTTGTGTTTTTTTAATGATTATTTCTAATTTTGTTTATTATTGTGGTCAGATATGGTCTGTATCACTTCAACAATTTGAAATTAAGACATGTTGCTGCTTAATATATAGTTATATTTTACTAATATCCATGGAAGCTTAAAATGAAGGTACACCCTTTGTAAATTTAGCAATTATGAAGGTATTAAAATGATTTTACTACTTATTGATTATTTACTTTATCTCATCTTTTTAGAATGATTTCTTTTAAATGTCTAGATACAAACTTTCTCAAGTTATTAACATGAAATAGTATTTAATGACTACCACTTACATATTAGGAAGAATAACTTGTCATGAGTAACATTTCATTCCATTTTTCAAGTTTTCCTTTATGTATGCTGGGAGTTTTTCCTAGATAATTACTGGGTTGTTAGAACATTATTCTTTTTAAATTTATCTTTTTTTTTTTTTTTTTTTAAGAATGACATTTATATCTTATTTCATGACCTTATTGCCAAGTCATTTTGATTTGGTTATGTGTTTGAACTCATGTATCTGGGCCTGTCACAGCACTGCATCTCCATCAGAGACATTTTTCTTTGCACCTTCTCTTTGCCGTTGCTACAGATCCTCAAGTAATTTTTCTAAATAGCTAGTGTGGGCTGTATACTTACTGAGGATTTTATTTTTTTTCTGTTATTTCTATATAAAAAGAACAGATTATTGAGCTATAGAACTGATGAGTCATGGCTATTTCCCTTAAAAATTAATGTGACTTCCTTTTTGTTTTGGCATTTAATGGCTCAGGGAAGATGCATGACTCCAGTCTGTTTTTCAAAAAATATTTTTTTCTCATGGATAACCTGTAGTGTTGGATGTTGTTTGATAATATTACCAGTTTGAACACTCAGCAGCCTGAACAGGGTAGGGAGGGAACTGGGACCATATGTGAATCTGGAGTGGGTGGGGGCATCTGTATGTTTTCACAGAAGTTGTGTTTTCACTCTTTGCTGAAATTATCATACTAAGGCCAGATTTTGTACATTTAGTTTTTGGGTTTTTTTTTCAGCCTATGCTCTACTCCAAGTACACAGGATGAGTATAGCTTTCTCTGGAATCTTCACTGGGGGTTTTACCCACCAAATTACAAGAGTTATTTGTCATTGTGGAGTGCTATCCTTCTCCAGTGTTCCAGATTATCTCTAATTTGGAAATGCATTTTCGTAGATCAGGAAGAAGTAGCCAGGTAAGTGAAATTTTGGATGAGAGGACTCTTGGAGCCAGCAGAGTTTCAGTTTACGTGCTGCAGTTATTTCCAATAAAGAAAGTGCCCCCACGAGGAGCAGTCTTCACCTTTCTCATGGTCTTTCCAGCCCTTTTAGGAAGAATTTCCCCCCATTTTAAGAAAGTGAATGAATGTGTCTGTGCTGCTTCTGAGAAACTGAGGAGGCAGGGGAGGCAGCAGCAAGGTTTTCTGTTGTGCCCACAGGTTTTTTTTAAAACTTATTTATTGATTTTTAGAAAGAGGGAAGGAGAGAGAGAGAGAGAGAGAGAGAGAGAGAGAGAGAGAGAGAGAGAAACACCAATTTGTTGTTACCCTTATTTATGAATTCCTTTGTTGATTCTTGTTTGTACTGTGACCTGAGATTGATTGTACCTTGGTGTATTTGGAGGACTCTTTAACCAACTGAGCAACCTGGCCAGGGCCAAAAGGCTCTGTAGCATCTGATCTGTGTGGCTCTTGCCCACTCACCGCTTGCCCTCATTCCTCGTTATTAGTGATTTGCTTTTATTTTCTTCCCTCAACAGTGGAAGCACCACTTTCAGAGCAGGGAACCTGAGTTGGCTGTTGGTAAGATTCTTTGATTTTGTTTCATCTTTACTTTATAGATCAGATAATCTTCCCTGTTGTCAACAACATGCCTTACTTTCAGCACTGGGGAAGTGTTTCAGCATTTTACCTTTATGATTTTGTCTGTTTCTGGGAGGAGAATTTGTTATGGAACACAAAAGTTTGTCCCCCAGCACTAGCAGAACCAAACAGTAGACACGGAGAACTGCAGTGGAGAAATACTGGTTATTTTAATATGAATGACGCCATACAGGATAGTATAGGCTAGTGCTTAACAGCCCAAACCCCGCAATGTTGTGTGGGCTATCGATTACTTAGGGCAAAATAACACGACACTGTGGGTTAAGGATTTTGGGTTGTGCTGAGAGCTGATTAGTTGGAGGTCAGATAAGGGTAATGAGTCATTTCTTCACATTTTTTTTAAGTGAGAGGAGGGGAGGTAGAGAGACTCCCACATGCACCTGGACTGGGATCCAGCCAGCAGCCCTTGTCTGGGGCTGATGCTTGAATCAACCAAGCTTGATCCTCAGACCAACTGAGCCACTGGCTATGGGAGGGGAAGAGAGAGAGAGGGAAGAGGAAAAGAAAGGGGGAAAGAAGCAGATGGTTGGTTTTCTTGTGTGCCTTGACCAGGAATCGAATCCGAGATGTCCATATGCTGAGTTGACGCTCTATCCATTGAACAAACCAGCCAGAGCCCGTTTCTTCACCTCCTGAGGACAGCTCTGAGGTCTGTTCTGGTGTCTTTCCAGTGTCTGGTTTCATGGAAAAGCAGCCATGTGGGTCATTCCACCTTTGGGCTCAGGAATTAAAACATAACTTAGGTCCAGATGTATCTGTAGCCTGTCAGAGGTCCGGACCAGGTGAACATTAGTCAGTCTTCTGCTAACTCGAATTTTAGTTGATTGTTGGGGGAAAGGCTAAGTCTCTGAGGGGGCATTTATAGAAAGAGATGATTTCTAGGGCTAGGACTTAAAACAAAACTTAATTAAAGTCTCAAAGACCCTCAGCTTCAGATTTGAAACTAGTTGTTCCAGTGTCACCTTCTCTAGAATTTAAAAGCTTACAGAGAAATTTTCATAGATTGCAGTTCAACTTTTTTCTAAGAACTAGAAAGATTACTTTGAAAATTCTTTCTTTGCATTACTCTCAGCATGTGGCCTTATGCATTTTTCAATTAATTCACTTAACTGTTTTTGGGCTTGTCCCCCAAATTTGGGGGTGCTTCATTTTTTTGATTAGTAATCACTTTATTGGTAAATACATGGCTTCAGTAGCGATAATTAAGTCACCGAACAGGAGACAAAAATTAAGTCAAAAAAATAAATGCTTGCTAATCATCAGAAAATCTGTGGCCATTAGGAAAAAAAAGTGTAAACACAGTGAGTAGGTGTGTTTGCAACCGGCTTGTCCGTGGGCCCCCTGGAGGTTGGTTGATGTCCTGCAGTGCCATCTACAATAGAATTGTGGTTGACCTCACCCCGTGTTCTTAGCACCAGGCCTCACCTCCTGCTCACTTGTAGATATAATTTATTTTGTAAAATATTTCTGGAAAAATTTTATCTCCTTGGCTTCCTTATGCTCTTGAGGGTGCTATTGGGTATCTTCCCCCATCCATCAGGTAATGAATGCCCAAATTTTAAATATAGTAAAAAGATATATCTATTGTGAATATTATGTTATAATACAAAAGCAAATATAAAAGATTTTTGGATTTTCTTTGCTGCTGCCTGTTACTGTTAGCACAGATGATGAGTGGACTCTAACAATGTTGACTTGTGCATCATATCAGTAACTCCTCAGCCACCATTTCTTAAGTAAATCCCTTACTGAAATGATTCCACGTGTCCTCAGTCACATTTCTGCTGCTTTCAGCCTGGCTCCTTAGCTGTCTGGTTTTTTTTTT
This sequence comes from Saccopteryx bilineata, assembly GCF_036850765.1. Taxonomy (NCBI): domain Eukaryota; kingdom Metazoa; phylum Chordata; class Mammalia; order Chiroptera; family Emballonuridae; genus Saccopteryx; species Saccopteryx bilineata. Next base: position 310,047,574 of record NC_089490.1, read on the forward strand.
TGTTTTTTGTTTTTTTTTTACAGAGACAGAGAGAGGGATAGATAGGGACAGACAGACAGGAACTGAGAGAGATGAGAAGCATCAATCATTAGTTTTTCATTGCGACACCTTAGTTGTTCATTGATTGCTTTCTCATATGTGCCTTGACCATGGGGCCATAGCAGACTGAGTAACCCTTTGCTCAAGCCAGTGACCTTGGGTCCAAGCTGGTGAACTTTGCTCAAACCAGATGAGCCGGCACTCAAGCTGTCGACCTTGAGGTCTCAAACCTGGGTCCTCCGCATCCCAGTCCGATGCTCTATCCACTGTGCCACTGCCTGGTCAGGCTAACTGTCTGTTTTGAGTGTTATCTTTTAATATTGCTACCAAATGAAATTTAGATTTTGAATGTTATATATTTATATTATCTTTTCAAAGCATTAAAATTATTTTTAATTAAAGTTATTGGGGTAACATTGATTAATAATATTATATAAGTTTCAGGAGTACAATTTATAATACATCATTTGCGTTGTTTGCTTACAACCTTTACCTTCATTCTACCCCCATCCACAATTCTTTCTATAAAAATCTGTGCATTCTAATTTATCTTTAAGGAATTAAGAGTGGTGTCCTAGTTTGGAACATTTTGGTTCTTTCTGACATTTAGTAAGTTGTTAGAGAAAACTGACGAGTGTAGATTACTGTCTTCAACTTTCATCAGGTATTTAGTGATTTGAATGAGAATACATTAAGCTTATTTTTAGAATGTTCCTTATCAATGTATTACGTATATCATAGAGACGTAAAAGCCCCACTAGTGTGAGAAGTGAACTTGTCACATCTCATTCCCTTTGCAGGGTCAGGTCTAATTGAAACTTAAAGAAGGAAGTACGGGCCACTAAAGAAAACTCCAAGTGATTCAAGTAGCAGTATTTATAAACCTCTGAGTCAGTAATGACTCAGCACTGAAGCACAGTGCTGAGGACACTGGTTAAAGTGACAATGGTGTGATGTTAAAGCTTACACCATCTGTGGTTCTTACCTGTGGATATTCGGCATATGAGTTGGCAAAACATTTAGCACAACACCCCTTTCACTCCAGGTCCATTTGTAAGCAAATAACTCTCCCTCCCAATTAAAAAAAAATAACACAAACAAAAAGAACGATACCCTGCTTAAGATAATTTGAAATGAAAACCTGAAGTCTAACTTGATGTTTTTAAAAAAAGACTAGCATTATTGAATACTTAATACCAGAGGCATCACAGCCCTGTGCTGTTGTTCTTATAATAGTCATCTTACAAATGATAAAACTGAGGTTTAGAGAAGTTAAAAGCTTAGTGAAAATCACACAGCTAATAATTAATTTTCAGTCAATATTTCAACTCAGATCTCTGCTGTCAGACAGACCAAAGTTCCTTCTGCCACTTCCCAGCTGCGGTGGAAGGAAGTGTGGCACCATGTCAATAGCCAAGCTTCCAAAATCAGCTGGGGTTCATAGTAAAATGTCTAAAATTCTAATCACTAAATGAAGGCAGCAACATCAGAAATCACTTGAAATATCGGAGGCTAGAAGCATAGTGTAAGTGAAGATAATCCCGATCTATTTTTTGTTTGATATCAGTAAAAATCATAACCTCTAATTTTCATTCTTTTTTTTTCTTTTGAATTTAGAAGACAGATTCAGGGAAACTGTCATATTTGCCATATGTATATCTGAGAAATTTTCTTTTGGAATGACATTATGATGAGTTTTCCCAGTAGAATATGTGGCGGACCAAGCAGTCAGGCTTGTGGCATCAGTTGGCAGTGTGGGGACAGCCCAGACGGAGATCCTGGAAGGACATCAGGCTGAGCAGCGCTTTGCCGGCAGCACGCTCTCCCTGCCTCCCAGGGCAGCATGCTGTGTACACGGTTCATCCCTCCAGAGAGAGTCTGGTTCCCTGAATGACTGGACAAATTGCATTGCTGGTCAAGATGCATTTGCAAAGAGTTCAAGGTGACTGCAGAAACAAGGTATTATATTTTTAAAGCCTGGATCGCCCCTGGAGCTTAAGAAAGAAAGAAAGAGAGAGAGAGAGAGAGAGAGAGAAAGAAAGAAAGAAATCCATAGAGAATGGGAGCCCCTGCATATTTGAATTAACAGAATAATGTATCATATATTCATATATGCATTAATTTGGGGGGACGGTAGGGTTGTCAACATTTTACTTTTCAAGTACTAACATTGAAAAAAACTATGATGCCATTCATTATCATTTCATAAAATAAAGGCCACTTTTAAAGTAAAAAGAGGAAGAACATAATGTCAGGATAGAGAATAACCTAAATGGAATCAATTTAGCTTCACTGGAAAATCATTCCATTGCACTTACCTCTGATTTTTGTCTCAGTCTAATGGAAACTAGGCCATGGGTCAGCAGTGACTATAGACTATTGCCAGACAATTTCTGAATGTAAAGCATTTAGAATTCAAAGTCCTAAAACTGTGGTCCACTCACCAGACCTGGGGGGGAGGGGAAATCTTGGAATAACGTACCCTCAAAAAGAATACCAGCATAGGGTCTTGTACACATTGTATGCTCAAAAAATATTTATTGTTGAAACTAAAGAAAGATAAATGTTTGCCAAGTATCAGGATTGAATCTAGGGGGTGGACAGCAGAGGGGACAGAGGATCTCGGTCTCCCATCATTGCCCACCCCTCATTATCTCACTGGTGTAAGTCATTGGGAGTGGAGAGGCTGCAACATGAGGGTCAGCATTCTATTTGGGAAACAGTCACTGCTGGAGGTCTCTGTTGGTTCACATTGGCCCAAGAGAAAAGTGCAGTGTGGTGAGATCACCAGCTTTCAAGACAGGCAGACTTGGTTATAATGTTTATAATTGAACTTAATATCTATAGATACTTTTAACCTAAGATTAATTGCACCTTATATTTCATATCAAAATATAAGTATGGCTAACTGCACTGAACACAGGCAGAGATAAAAACATAAAACGTATATAATAAACATAGTCATTAAAATAAACCACTATAAAATCAAAGTTCATATCTTATTTAAATAAAAAGTTCTAATGATATTTGTCACAAGATGGGACACTGGACCCTGGGCTTATGCGAGACTTACGGGAAATTTACACGGGTTCTCATTTGATGTGGTAAACCACAGTGGCATTTTGGGTTCTCAGGAAAGACTCTCAACTCAGAGCCCGTCTTCAGTAATCCCCTCAAATTTGGGGTATTTCCATTTCCATAGTGCACAGTCATCCTGGTAAATGACCACGTTTCCTTTGGGGAAGACTGGAGGAAGATTTATGGTACTTGTGGCACTGGGTCCTTCCTCAATGAGATCTCTGATGTTTTACTAGGGTCTCTCTATACTTGGGAAAGTAAAAAAAATTCTGGGGAAATTGGACACTAATTCTGAAGTTTGGGGCTTGAACAAGTAGAAGGATGGATGGTACTGACTGAGATGGGAAGTGATCTAAATTTGAGGGTGGCAGGCTGATCAGGAGTTCAGTTACAGGCACATTAATTTTGAAATACTGTTTGTCTAAACAATATCTCTAGTGGAGTTGCTGAATAGATGGTTGGAAAGATGAGCCACGATTTCAGGGGAGAGGTCCAGTGTGGACATATAATCTGGCTGTCATCAACACATAGATAGTATTTAAAGCCATGAGATCCCAAGAGGCAGTGTAGAGGAAAACCAAGTGCTGGGCTTGGAGAAGAGCATAAACCAGTAAAGGAGGCAACTGGTGCGTAGCTCTGAATTTCAAGTGAAGAAAATGTTTCCAAGAAGTTGAATATGATTAACTGTATCAAAGTTGATGATACATCAAGTGGGAGGAAGACTGAGCTTTGACAATAGAATTCAGCAACAGGGATATCATTAATGACCTTGGAAAAGCAGTCTGCCGGTGGCAGTTTGGTGAGGGTAGCAAAAAATCTGATTAGAATGTGGTGACAGAGAATTGGAGAAAATAGTGAGTACTGATGGTTCAAATATTTCAAGGAGCTTTGCTGTAGAGAAGAACAGAGAAATAGGCAATAGCTGAAGGGGGAAGTGGAGTCCAGGCAGGACATTTTTAATAAGGTGAGGTGATGAATATAAAACCCTGCCTGTCCATGCTGGAAATTACCTAACCAATAGACAAGGTAAAAATTGATGTTGAGGCCCTGGCCAGTTGGCTCAGTAGTAGAGCATCAGTCCAGTGTATAGATGTCCTGGGTTCGACTGTTGGCCAGGGCACACAGGAGAAGTGCCCATTTGCTTCTCCACTCCTCCCCCTCTCTCTTCTCTCTCTCTCTCTCTCTCTCTCTCTCTCTCTTCTCCTCCCCCCCTGCAGCCAAGGCTCGATTGAAGCAAGTTGGCCCAGGGTGCTGAGGATGGCTCCATGGCCACCACCTCAGAAGCTAAAAAATGGCTCCAGTTGCAATGCAGCAAAGGTCCCGGATGAGAAGAGCATCGCCTCCCAGTGGGCTTGCTGGGTGGATCTGGTAGGGTGTATGAGGGAGTCTCTCTCTGCCTCCCCTCCTCTCACTGGGATCACTACTATCATCATCATCATTATAACCATCATCATCACCATCAGACCACATATGGTGTCCTCGGTGAAGCCTTCCTAGACACTGGGCAGCATTTAGTGATTCCTTTATGTGCATCCCTGTAGTATTTTATATACCCAGCACTTATTGCATTATATTGTCTTTGTTCCTCTTTATGTGGGCTCTCTACATGGCTGAACCACTTGATGGCAGTTACCTTGTCTTATTAATCATTAGTTCTCTAGTGTCTAGCATCCAACATTGGACCTGCCACCTAAGATTGGCTCATTAAATATGTTTTGAATAAATACAGAAATATGATCAACTTTTACTTAGGCATGAAGTTAGCTTTCACCATGTACCTGAAAAAGTAGCATGCAGATTATAGACCCAAGCTTGAAACATAATGGTCATATATTTGGAGATTCAAATTGTTTGTAAGCTCTACATGCAATCATAGTAAATTGAAACAGCTTTAAACCTCAATAAAAAAAAGTAAATGTATGCTCATTTATATACTTGGAACACCATTATTTTAAGTAATTGCAAATTTTAGTTGTATTTTTGTTTTGTGACATATTGTTGGATATGGCTTGTTTTTTGTGTTTTTTTTTTTTTGAGATTACTTTTTAATCAAGAAGGCAATCCTTAATCAAAGTATTGTCAGAGAGACAGGATCTGCTTTAAACTTGTTTTGTTATAAGGTTTTAAAGTACTCATTTTATTTATTTATTTATTTGAGAAAAATGAAGTCTCCCTGACTTCCACTGTCTTCAGCATTATGATTCAGTAGTGGCCAGCTCGATAGCTGGCCATTGTGGGTGGCACTCCCTGACCACCCACAATGCAGGCTAAAAGCTGACATCTGAGGCTGGAGGTTGGAGGATGGTCCCCAAGCTGTAGTTAGGTGATTGCTGTTGCTTTTGTGGAAATTATAAAGGTCCTAAAAATGTCATAACTTCTAAGTAGTTAAAAAGTTTGATGCTCTTTTCTGCATCCATTAGAGAAACCCAGGGCTCAAATTTGCTTGGATAGCATTTCAAGATTAGTCATAGGTTCTCTTGGGTTTTGGAGGGCCAGGTACCCAGTAACTTAGGAGGCTATAGCTAGCAGAGAGTGCATGGGCAGTCAAGTAGACTTGCAGACTTAAACTCAGTTCCACCACTGTAGTGTATTCATATTTCCATCTGCATTTCCTTATTTCTTTTTTAAAAAAATATTTATTTCAGAGAGGGGAGAGAGAGAGAAAGAGAAAGAAAGGGGTGAGTAGCAGAAGCATCAATTCCTATATTTGCCTTGAGCAGGAAATCCCAGGGTTTCAAACCAGCTATTTCAGCATTCTAGGTCGACACTTTATCCACTGCACCACCACAGGTCAGGCCCATTTCCTGATCTTGTATCTAAGTAATTATGTCTACTTGTAGGGGAGCCTGGTAATGAATAAACAGGGTAATATCTTTTAGGCATCTAGCATGATTCCTGTCCCACTGTTCAGTTTCAACATAAAGAAAGAGGCTGGGGGTAGGTGTGGACAAGTCCTGCTGGGGATGAGGACAATGGAGACGCAGAGACCCGACTCCAGGGACCAGGTTCAGTGATGCAGATCCACTTTGTTCAGGAAGTAAGCTAGCTTATATACACAGGTTCAGCCTATAGGGTGTTACAGCATGTCCTTCATAGCCAATGGCTGAAAATATCAGGGAGCTGTGTGGTTGGTGCTGAGTGACTTCCTTATAGTGAGTGAGCTCCCTTCCTGGGTGTGTCTAGGAGGGTTCTGGGAGGTGGAGTGTTCTCACAGCATTGCATCAGCCACAGCTGCTAGGACTGCACTCTGCACTCCACCCACATCTCCCCCTTCTCTTTTAATTAAGGCCAATTGGACTTGATGAATGAATGACAGCTTGCTGTTGTTGTAGCTTCTGAATACTATGCATTATGCAATGGAACCCTAGAACTAAAACAACTATAATACCTATTATACTATATGCTTATAGATTAACTTGATTAAACAATGAGGCAAGCTTCTGTAATGTTTGACTAGTTAGGAAATAGAACAGGGGTCTTAAACAGGGGTACAGAGACCTTCTAGGTGCTGTTAAACACAGTTCCATTTTGATTGTAAAAAATGTGCATAGGTCCATGCACGCCCCCTTCCCACAATGGTCCCAGCATCCAAACACAGAACAGATGGCTTGCTGTGGGCTGTGTACTGCATATGGTTGCAAGGCACATTACACAAATTACAACAACATGACAAATCATACAATTTTAACAATTACAAAGGAATATTTCACCAGTCTCTGAGCACTTTGCCAAAAGCACAAAATGTCCTTAGCCTTCTTTCTAGCCATGGGAAAAGCTTCCCAGGGCAGGGGAAGGGCCTCCAGCAAAGCTGCCCCCCATCCCCATCAGGGTATTTCACATTGTCCAAAATCCGTAAGTCCATTCAACAAAGAAACCAGTGCTCACTTGGGTTGTAGGTCAGGAAATCAGTCCATGCACATGAGACCTCAGCCAACCCCCTCATTCCTGCCATCCTGGAAGGTCTTACACTGTCCCAAAGAGGAGCACGTGGCAATGGCAGTCAGCATTTCCATTTCTGCTCCAGAAAGCATAATGGCATTCACCTCTATGTCCCAAAATGTCCGCAAAACCACCAGTGGCTTAGCAGGCACTCCCTACCATTCCAGCAGCCAATCAGTGATGCAAGCCTGGCTTCTGTTCATCCTCCCACCGCAGCTGCTGTAATTTACCTTCTGGAGTCTGTGAATCACAACTCCAGCCCAATTCTCCTCATCCTCCAAAGATGAACTGAAAACACCAGCTCGCACTGCCGGGCTTGAGCCCAGAGCTGCCGCTGCCAGCGTCTGGGAGTCAGTGGTTACTATAGCACACATAAGCAAGAACAGAGCACCAGGGCCTGGGGGCCTGGCAGAGGTCATCTCTGGGCCTGCCCTGCCAAAGCCTCCACATCCCCCCAGGTGATGGGGCATGCACGCCGGCCGCGAGGTCTTCTTCTGGAGCGCTGAGGACCTCTTCCCCTCAGGCATAGTCAGTGTGGAGAAGGCCAGGGCTATGGCTTTGGATGGATGAAGACTGAACCATTTAGTGGGTGCCCAAGAAACCCTGTCAAGCAGGTTGGGGGAAATTGGCTGAAAAACACAAGCATAACCTCTCCCTTGCATTAGAAGAGGGTGTGATCCCACCATTGTGCCATTGCTGAGTCCTTCCAGTGTCATTTCAGAGAGAGGGGCGAGGAGGAGAGAGAGCAAGAGATACAGAAAAATAGACAAGACAGACAGAAAGAAAAAAGATACATGGGGGCATATAGGCTGGCCCATGGGTCTGCAGCAGGAACACGTGCTGGAGAAAATGGTGTCTGAGAGGCTGGGGTGGGGCATTGAACCCTGGCAGGGAATGCAGAAGTAGCAACTTCCAGTTTTTCAGTGGCAGAGCTGATGGCGCAGTTAGCAATTCGGTTGGTTTTGTTTCTGCGCACTCAGCCACGATTTTCTCAAACTCGGAGGCTAAACTATTGCACTTTTCTCCTCAGTAGAGGGGGGCGAATAGGGAGGTAGGGGTTCTTCTGAAAGAGAAGTAGCCTTTAGGACCTTAGGGACCAGCAGAGGGTCCCCAGCAGGAGCACCGGTCAAGCAGGCATGTATTGCCAATAAGGCAGGAGTGAGGCTGAGAGGGAAGATTTGCCCCCCATGCACCTCGGCTGAACGAATGCATCGAAGAACTCGGGCCCAAGTTTCCAGGTCCCAGAGGGGTGCATCCTCAATTCAGGGATTGAGACCAGAGAGAATCTCCCAGTAAGTACTGAGATCCTTTTCACAAACTTCAACTCACCTACTCTGCAATAGGGCATGCAGGGCTCAAGCCTGCAGGGCTCGAGAGTGGGG